>NC_133162.1:123971135-124303635 GCF_040802235.1 Manis javanica
AAGGCTGGAATTCCTGAAAGAAGAAAAGAAGGAGAGTAATGAAGATACCAAGAAACATACCCTCTATATCAGTTTTGTCTAGTTCTGGCTCTAAATACAAGCGTTACAGTTAGGAAATCATAGCATTCTTGAAAAGAGTTAGCTTTCACTGTCTTAGAGCCTACTAGATAAATCTGATACATGTCTCATATTAATCTTTCAACAAATATTTATTAAGCACCTACTATATGTCAGGATCACTGATTTTATCTTTTCTTCTATTTTATACTCAAGGTCAAACAGTATAGGAATAGAGTGATTTTTAAAGGCCCTCTAACTCAACCCTTTTAAACTATGAAACCCAAAACAGAGACCTAAAGAGGCTGAGTCCCACACTCAAGGCGCACTAAGTTATTTGAACAAACTATGTATACTTTACCATTTCTTGTTTTATTCATTAGGTACAAAATGCCTTCCCTTCTTCATTGCTTCCGCTTTGCAGTACACGCGGCAACTGGGCCTGGATCCCTGGCTCAGAATCCACCCTTCAAACAGGAGTCTTAAAACCTACATAGGTCAAAGCCATCACAGATTCCATCCCCCTGCACGCCTTCTTCTATCATGATGCACTGTGCCTACAACATAACTGTCACTCTTCCTATTTTTCTCATGTTATTCCAGTAAGAGAGAGTGAGAGAGAAGTACAAGCAGAAACAAGAGGAAGAGAGAGAAAAGCCGAAGAATACCAACCTAAGGGAACCAGAGACGGCACTGAACCGGAGCTAGGCCAAAGACATACCTGGAGAAGTGTTTTCGCATGTCCTTTTCCTATAAGGTCATAGTCAGTTGCCAACATTTTGTTAAATATTTGTTATTAATATTTAATTAACCACGGTGGTTTGCATTTTCAAAGGAAACTGAAATTGCAAACCAAATACAATTGTGTGCTTGGCAGTTTAGGTTGTTTTAGTTCATGCAAAGGCTGATGTCCCACCCATGCTTTAAACCTCATCTGAGTTACAAAGGGGATCTAAGGAGCGTATCCTGACCATCTATTACTCAGTAGCAAACTACTTAACTGTATTATGCTTATGATTCTGAGCATTACGAGAGCTGAGCAGGGCACAGCGGGGATGGTTTTCCACAATGTCTGGGACTCAGCTGGGGTTGCTTAAATGCATATAGGTGGATGGACAGTTCAACTGGGGCTACATGCCTGGGGCCTCAGATGTTATTAGCTTGGCACCTGATAGAGCTGGAATGTTTAAGATTGTCCCTTCATACATACGTCTGACACCTGAGTTGGGTTCACTGAAACAGCTGGGGACTAGCATGCATCTCTCTTTCTCCACACATCCTATCTGCATATCTAACTTGGACTTTCCTACAGCCTGGCTGCCTGTGTTCGACTTCAAACATTTTTGAGTAGCAACTCTCATCTCTTCTATACTCATGGTGTTCTCATAAACACAGACCTTCCTTTAGTCCATGTTTTATATTATATTATGCCTCTTACTTCTTATTAACATCACATTAAACCCTGGTTAGCATTAAATGCTACAAACAACTCTGATATGAAGAACTCTTAAAATTCAACAATAAGAAAACAGCCTAATTAAAAAATGTGCCAAAGACCTGAACAGACACCTCATCAACGAAGATATACAGATGGCAAATAAGCATATGAAAAGACGTTCCACATCATATTCATCAGGGAAATGCAGATTAAAATCGTAATGAGATACCACCGCACACCTGTTAGAATAGCCAAACTGAAACACTAACATCAAATGCTGGAGAGGAAGAGGAGCAACAGGGACCCTCATGCATTGCTGGTGGGAATGCAAACTGGTACAGCCACTTTGGAAAACAATTTGGTGGTTTCCTACAAAACTAAGCATATTCTTAAGATATTATGCAACAGTTGCACAGCTTGGTAAGTACCCAAAAGAACTGGAAACTTGTGTCCACATAAACACCTTAGCAGTTTTATTCATAATTGTCCAAACTTGGAAGCAACCAAGATGTCCTTCAGTAGATGAATGGACTAATAAGTGGTGGTATATCCAGACAATGGAATATTATTCAGTGCAAAAAAAGAAATGTGTTACCAAGTCATGAAAAGACATTAAGGAACCTTGAACGCTATTACTAAGTAAAAAAGCCAATCTAAGAAGGCCATCTAACCTATGATTCCAACTATATGACATTATGGAAAAGAGAAAACTGTGGAGACAATAAAATGATCCATGATAGCCAGGGCTTGGAGTGAAAGAAGGATAAATAGGCAAAAACAGGATTTTTACAGCAGTGAAAATAATTTGTATGATGCCATAATAATGGATACATATCACTATACATTTGTCTGAACCCATAGAATGTATAACACCAAGAGTGAACCACCATATAAATCATGGACTTTGGATGATAATGGTGTGTGAATGTAGGTTCATTAATTATAACATAGGTGCCCCTCTGGTGGAGATGACAGTAATGGGAGGGGAGATGCAATTGTAGGGATAGGGGGCACATGGGAAACCTCTTTACCTTCCTCTCAATTTTACTGTGAACCTAGAACTACTCTAAAAAAAAAATCTTAAAATAAAAACACTGCTCTGGCACATAGCTCTGCAATAGTATTACTACATAACAACTAGAACAGAGTTACTACATTGAAATCAGTGATCAGAAAGGATTTAGCGGTTCTTCAAGTTCTTAAACATAATCTGTGCTTGATGAGTAAGAGCAAAGTTCATTTTATTTCTATGATGAAATGCTAATTACATCTGCAACAAGAGTATAAGAAAAACTGTTTTTTCCAGAATAGATTCCCAAAGGGCTGTAGATGTCACTGGCACCAATCTCCCCATCAGAGGACTCGTTACTCTAGTGCTAAACCTTGCTGACAGTCCAGTGCAGTTTGGCATCAGTGTTCTCCTAGGAAGCCTATGAGGTGACCAGACTCTCATCTTCCTCTTAAAAATGTACTTATCTCATGTGCTATTCCCCTGGTTCCTCAAATTTGTTTAAGCGACAGCTAGATTATTTAGCAATGTAATCCCAGCTAATGTAATAGTACATTCTACAAGTACGTTTTCCATAGAAAGATAACCATTTGTTTTAGGGAGCCCCTCTAGAATATCAGTCTCATACCAAAGGAATAATTCTTCTGATAGAATTATCAGGCTCCACAGCAGGTCTGCGGAGGCAATGGTCTTTTTGTGACAATCAGATTATATGATGATCAATGACAATCTAAGCTTTATAATTTAGAACTCTAGCACTAAATTTTTCCTTTATGTACAACTGAATATTTATGCATTAATTCATTCTGGGATCAGTATAATTTACTGATTAAGAGCAATGGCTCTAGAGTCTGGCTACCAGGGCTTAAATTCTGGCTCCAATTTGTTGTCCTGTATCACTTTGGGCAGGTTACTTAACATTTCAGTGCTTCAGTTTCCTCATCTGTAAAATGTAGACTATAATACCCTCTTAACAGGATTGTTTTGATGATTAAATGAGTTAATGTATGTAAAGTATACATAGTAAGTATTCCATCAATGACAGCTGTAAATAATTATTCATTCATTTGTAACTGTCTTATTCCCAAAAGGTTTAAACAAACCAACTGAATAAATAAGACATTATATATGTAAACCAATTCCATATTTATGATGTTATCTTTTTAGGAATAAAAAACAAAGCATGTCACTCCTAAACAAGAACAAATAATGTTATACATCCATAACTGCTAATTATTATCATCTCAAATTAGGTTTTGAAATGACTCAGTACTGAAAAATGGCAGCTACTCATGAGAAAGAACAAAAAATTCACAACTAGAAAAAATATAACAATATGGAGTTGCCTGTTTCATGATCTTTATTTCCCATTAGATTGTATTTTCTGGAGGAACTGGGACTATGTCTTTCTCATTTTAATTCCCAGCTCTAGCATATTGCCTGCACATATTAGGTGCTTGACACATTTTTAAATGAATTGAAACTAAAAATCTTGAATAACAGAATAGATTGTGCAAAACAATAAGTTTATATTTGCCTCAGTAATTTCTCCTGTGGCCAGATTTGCTATCTAGTTATACTATATACATCAAGTTATATTAAGGTCTGAAATATTTTAGGCCAAACCAAAATAATGGAGATATCAAGTCCATGGCAAGTTCATGTGTGTAATCTTGTTTCCAAGTAAGAAAAGTCTTGTATGCCTTGTGAAGATTTCACACACACATACAAACACTAGAAGTATTTTTAAAAAGCTTCCATAAGTTTCACTTGTCTCGACCAAAGTCATACACTCAGGTTTTTTTTCATTTCCTAACAATAGAAATAAACATGCCTCTTCCTGTGTACCCATAACACATGCACATACTTCTGTTCTACAACGGTTCACCATGGAGTTTGTTGATTTTTGTGAATATTCCATTAGACTAAGCATCTGTGTCTTTCATTTTTATATCCCCCATGCTGTCTGATACACAATAGAAACCTAACAACTATTCCTTTAATTAATGAATTAATACTTTATTTTTACCTGTATTTCTTATTTAGGCATATGTGACCCCAGAGAAAAATCATCTTTAAGCAAGCCACCATCTTCCAATAAGAATGATAATGTCTCAGTATTTTGTGTCAGTGGCCACACATCACCCTCAGGGTAACATTAACAATCACTTAGAAGATCCTGCATCATGCAGCTCCTACTTGTCTCCAGACACATCTCCTGTCTACTTCAGCATGTCCCCTGGGTACCAGGTAGGCTGCATTTTATGACTTGGCTAGCTGGGAATTCTTTGAGAGGATCAAAAAGAAAAACTTCAAGGCTCTAGTTAACCTATTATTCAAAAAAATTATTTTGGTAAAAATTATTTGAGATCAGTAAGAAAGAATACATGTTATTCTACAAGGGCTTCACCGATGGCTCTTTTCTCTGATTTTTGATTGTCAAGTTCTAAACATGGTATTTTCTTGTCCCTGAATTATAGTTTATTTTGATTAGAGATTGATTCTTTCCTTGGTAAATATTTATAGCCTTGAAATAGATACATGGGCAACTACAAACATGATTTTCTTACAACAGGCATTGCATTTGCTTTTACCATAAGTTCTCAATAAAATATAAATACAATGTAGATAAAATAAATGCATATTATTTTCATAGACATATTTGCACCTTTCTAACATTATATAGGTGCTTTACACAGCTCCATGAATTAGCAGTTATACACTATTCCCCTTACATAACATATCATAATTTAAATATACAATTATTTTTCCTTACAGCATGTTTTTTTCTTTCCTTTCAAAAAAATTGAGCATTCCATTACCCTACTTGAAAGAGAATGGTATAAAGTGGACATTTCTTGTTATGTAAATAAAGTAGCTTTAGAATAACAATGACTTTTCTCCCCAACAGCCTTCATCTCTGATCTCTTGCTTACCTTTATAGAAACGTCAAAGGCACAGTCACAACATGCAAAAATTAAAAAGAGGTCATATTCCACAAATATCTATCTATGAAGAATTCACAGCCTTCAAGTAGACTGTGAAATTTAATGCTTTGAGATGTGACCTCGATACCCAAAAGTTGCCTTTAAAAGCAAAACACATCATCACTTTGTGGTTCTGGAGTTACCCTTTGCATAAGATATGTCAGCAGCAAGATACATGATCTGAATTTAGATTCCGAAGCCAAGAGGTGACAGAGAACCCTGACTGGGTCTCTTCTTAAAGAAGCCAGACAACATCAGGACATATTCAAAGAACTGAGTGTTCTTGGTTCACAAGCAATTTGTGATGAGAGGAAAAAATATCAATATGTATTTGTCACTATGTTTTACCACCTAAAATGAATTTAGTGCTTAAAAAAACAGAAAACAATACAAAGATCCATCAAAATCCTTGTCTTCTTGATATGTGAAAATTATGAAAAACAGGCATTTTTCCATGACCCATTATCAAACCAACTTGCATGGTTTGCACAGTATATATATTTTAGTTAAAATATGGCTCCTCTTCAAATGAGCAAATTTTCTCCTTTTTATTAAGTTTCCAAGGATGTTACAAATTTGAATTACTCATATACTATTTATTCCTCTACAGTAGCATAAAAATCAAAGAAAACTAAATCATTCACATGGAAACAAATGGAACTCTTGATTCTAGGTTGATTCACGTGTGTGGTAGTTGATTTGTTCTTCTTTGCTTCTCTATTTTCACTAATGAAAACTAATTATCAGTCATACTGTGAGACTCTCACAGCCAAAGGCTGCTGAACGAATCCTGATATATGATTTTCTTTGCACTCTGTACTCTACGTATTATTCAACAAACACACAAGATGTTAGAAAATATTAAGTGGCAAATATATTTTCAGTAACAAAGGGTAAAATAATCATAAATAAAATACAAGATTGATTGCATGATTATAAAACTACTTTTCAAGCTAGTACATTCACAAATTTCAAGGTATGGATGACAGTGGTAGAAAATACCTAAACCCACAGAATTAATATGAGGAGTGAGTGCTTCTTGCTTGAATTTATTTGATAGTGAAAAAAATCTGAGTTGTTTTTTTTTTCAATTTACAAACCTCATACATAAGTACATTGGTAAAATTACCAATGCAGAAGTCTCTATAATAAAATGGAAAAAGTTTCTTCACTAACCATTGTCAAATGAGTGAAATATCACCAAGATGACAAAATAGGTCACCACTCCTCCTTACAAGAGAAACAACTAACTTCTATTCAAGTACAAGACACCATTGAAATAATCCTAGAATGCAAGGTGAGGCTGAAGCACCCCCTGCACCTCAGGAGCCATGACAGACCACTTAAGAGTAACAGTAGCAGTTACACACTAACTGAATTACCTCTCCCCTAGGACAGTGCAACACCATGCAGAGAGGTCTCCCCTGAGCCTCGAGTTCCTCTAGTAGGCAAAGAGAACCTGAGGGGAACAATCAGCCTCCCCCAGCATTGTGGATGACTTTTGGGGAGCCCCTACTCTGATCTCACACCATGGAGTTTGCAGGGGAATCTAAGGGGCCCAGCTACAGGAATCTGACTACAATGGATAAGGGGGAAGGAGCTTATCTTGGCCAACCAAGTTCATACCTGCGTGCCCAAGTAGTGATCCCAACCAGTGGCTTTGCTCATCAGCACAACCAAGTTGGGAGCACACTCTGACCACAGAACTGAGCAAGATGCAGATGTGCCTCATCTGGATCCTCAAATGAAGAGTTCGCCAGCCCAAAAGTCACTTGCCACCCCAGCAAAGTGCTGAGTCAGAGCCCCACCTGCTATGGAGAGTGACTTCCAGCCCCACTTGACCAGAAGGCCTTGTGACAACCGCTGGAAGCTGTGCGGCCGGTAGCACTTAAGCCAAGAGGTGGGCAGGCAGAGTTTATTGCCCCAGAACAAAGCCAGTACCAGGCATGGAGTCTTCCCTTATTAACCACAAGCAGGAGGATTCATTCATAGCCATGCCTGAGGGAAACCCCTGGCTCCTCCCAACTGGAGAACCTATTTGGGAAATTGAGAGTGTCCTGGAGTGGCCCCAACTCCTCTTGCCAAGCCAAGGGGGCTGAGACATAGCCCCACCCGCTGTGGAGTGTCCTCTAGCCGCCCCCTCTAACCAGAAGGGACAGCAAAAACACCTGAGAAATGGGTGGCCCAGCAGCTCTTGAACCAAGTGAAGAGCAGACAAAGCCAATAGTTTGCAGAGCAAAGCCAGTGGCCCTGTTTAGCCAGGAAACTCAGTGTTCAGGTTGGCTTGAGTTAAGACAACAAAGAGCTTTACTAGTCTAAGAGCTGCTTCTCCCACTGTGCCTAGGTACGGAATTTAATTCATAGCCTTGCTTATCTTTGAATACAGCCTTCAGCCTGTCTAAACAGGAAATCTAGCCAGGGCACACAGGAAGATGCACAGCCAATTCAACAGTCTTACATTACAGTGGTACTTGAAAAGAGAGCAGAGCTTCAGCAGAACAAATCTGGTGGCCTTATTTGACCAAGGAATTCACTGTATACTTTGGCCTGACGCAGGCCCCCAACAACCAGCTGGTAGGCCCTGGGCAAGGGATAGCATATAGCCCCATATGCTGCTAAATATAGTATCCAGTTCCAACCACCTAATAAGATTGACCAGAGAATTTAGGCAACTCTGGAGCACATCCTATATCCTTACTGGGGTAGAAAACCAAGCCACCAGTCCTGGCCAACTCTTCTCAGCCAGTGGCACACATCCCCATTTCTGCCCTCAGAACTTGAACAGTTGCTTTGCCCAAAATTAGACCATAATGGTAGGCAGGACCCACCTATGCAAAGACAAACCCAGAAACCCAAACTGAGCTGCCTGGTGAGGAACTGTCGGTCTCTGCCAAAGCAAACGTATAAAGTCTGGAAGAGGGGCACCATGACTCAAATGTGCAGGTACCAACACGAGGAATCAAAGATGATGAAAAATTAGATAAATAAGCTACCACCAAAGGAAACTAATAAATATTTAATAAGTGGCCCTAGATAAATCAAGAACAAGAAAAGGATGTCGTCCATTTGCATCACTCCTATTCAACACAGAACTAAAAGTTTTAGCTACAGAAATCAGGCAAGAAAAAGAAATGAAGGGTATCAGAATTGGAAAGAAAGAAGTAAAATTGCCTCTATTTGCAATGGCATGATTGTATATATAGAAAATCCTAAAGACTCAGCCATAAAAGTGCTAGACCTAATTATTGAATTCAGGATACAATTTTATATCCAGGATACAAAATTAATATACAAAAATCAGTAGCAACTAACAATGAATTTTCTGAAAAAAGAAATAAATAAATGAATCCCTTTTATAATAGCATCAAAAATAATGAAATACTTAGGATTAACTTTAACTAAGAAAGTGAAGATCTCTACTCTGAAAACTATAAGACATAGATGAAAGAAATTGAAAACACAAAGTAATGGAAATGTTTCTAGCATTTATGGTTTGGAAGAATTGATATTGTTAAAATGTCAGTATTGCCAGAAGCCATTTATAAAACTCAACACAGTCCCTATCAAGATTCCAATGGAATTTTTACAGAATTAAATTAGGAAAAAAAAACCTCTTAAAATGTGTATGGAACCACAAAAGACCTCAAATGAAATTATGATACAGAAGAATAAGCAGTAGGCATAGCACTACTAATTTTAAGCTATACTATAAAGCTGTAGTCATCAAAACAGTATGGTACTGGCAAAAAAAAAAAAAGATTAATGGAACAGAATCAAGAGCCCAGAAATAAACCCAAATGTATATGGTTAGCTAATATTTGACAAGGGAGCAAAGAATACTCAATGGAGAAAAGACAGTCTTTTCAGTAAGTGATACTGGGATAATTAGATATTCACATGGAAAAGAATGAAGCTGGACCCTTATCTTATACCACCCACAAAAATTAACTCAAAATAGATTAAATACTTCTATGTTAGACATGAAACCATGAAACCTGTACAAGAAAACCTAGGAGCAAAACTCTTTGACATGTGCCTTGGTAATTATTTTTTTGGATAGGACACTTAAAGCATAAGCAACGAAATAAAAAATCGACAAATGAGACTGTATCAGACTAAAAATATTCTACACAACAAAACAAACCATCAACAAAGTGAAAAGACAACCTACAGAAAAAGAAAAAAAATATTTCCAAACCGTATATCTAATAAGGGGTTAATATCCAAAATATATGAAGAACTCATATAACTTAATAGCAAAAAAAAAATAACCCAATTTAAAAAGGACTAAGGAACTGAACAGACATTTCTCCAGAGAAGATATACAAAAGGCTAATAGGTACATGAAAGGACGCTCAATATCAGTAGTCATTAGGGAAATGAAACTTAAAACCACAATGAGATATCATATCATGCCTGGCAGACTGGTCTTAATTAAAAAGATAAGAGATAAATGCTGGCATAGATATGAAAAAAAATGAACCGTTATGCACTATTGCTGGAATTGTACATTAGTACAATCTATGGAAAACAGTATGGAGGATGCTCAAGCAATTAAAAATAGACCTACCTTATGATCCAACAATTCCACTTCTAGGAATATAAAGGTAATGAAAACACTAGATCAAAAGATATCTGTATTTTCATATTCATAGCAGCATTATTTACAATAGCTAGAACATGAAAACAATCTAAGAATCTAAGTGTCCACTGATGGATGAATAGATAAAGATGTGGTATATATATATATATATATATATATATATATATATATATATATATATATATATATAAAATGGAATATTATTCTATCATAGAAAATAATGCAATCTTGCCATTGCAACAACATGGATGGATCTTGAAGACATTATTCTAAGTAAAATAAGTAAGTCAGATGGAAAAAAACAAATACTGTATGATCTCACTTGCATAAAATCTAAAAAACAATCAAACCAGACCCATAAAAAAAGACATCAGTCTATCAGTCTTGTGCTTACTAAAGGCAGGGGTGGAGAGAGGGGGAATTGGAGCAAGGTGGTCAAAAGGTACAAACTTTCAGTTTTACGAAAATAAGTACAAGAGTTATAATGTACACTAGAATGGCTATCGCTAACACTTTTTATCATGTCTTATATAGATATAGAAGATCTTCTTATATAGAAGATGGATGTTAGCTAAACCTGCTGTGGTAATCATTTTACAATATATGTAATCAAATCATATTTATACAGTGATATATGTCAATTACTTCTCAATAAAAAAAGAAAAAAAATTTTTAATAATGAGTGATAAGTAACATTCTAGAAGGCTGTGTGTTTAAATTTATGTGTAAAGCATTATAGTAGCACACATATATAGTGATACTTATCTATAAATAGATTCATTGAGATCATATTATACATGCATGATATTGTGATTTATAATAAGAAATATATATTTTGGTTTTGTCCCCATTCTGGCACCGAGCTCCTAAAAACTCTTGAACTTTCCTAAGTGATAAGACTGATTAAGGTATTTTGTTATGTGAATGAGGTGACTTTTGGAGCACCTAAAGTTAGGGCTGGGTGCCAGAAGAACCAACCATATGATCAGAGGGTTGGACTTTCAGTCTTATTCCCCCAAATTAAGGAGGGAAGGGCTGAAGACTGAGTTCAATCAGCAATGACAAATGATTTAATCAACCAGGCCTATGTAATGAAGCCTCCACATAAACCTAAAAGGACAGGGTTCATGAGCTTCCAGGTTGCTGAACACATGAAGGTGCTGGGAGAGCGATGCACTTGAAGAGAGCATGGAAGCTCCTTTCCCTTTGTTCTTACTTTGTCCCAGGTAGCTCTTCCACCTGGCTATCCTTTTATATTAAACCAATGATCTAGTAAGTAAAATGTTTCTGAGTTCTGTGGGCCACTCTAGCAAATTAATGGAACCAAAAGAGGAATATATATAGTCAATCAGAAGTACAAGTAACAGCCTGAACTTGCAGTTGGCATTCTGAGTTTTAGAAAGTCTTTGGAACCTCCAGTCTACAGCCAGTTGGTCAAAAGTACAGTTGATAACTTGGATTTGTGGCAGGCATCTGAAGGGGTAGGAACAGTCTTGTGGGACTGAGTCCTTACCTTGTGAATTCTGATGTTATCTCAGGCAGATTCTGTCAGAATTGAATTGAACTGTAGGACATGCATCTGGTGTCCAAGAATTGCTTATTGGCATAGGAAACCTCCCACATACACGTATTGAAACTGGTACCAAAACCATAAGAACATGCTGCATAACTATAAATGTTATTCTTAACAATATATTTTAAAGATTTACCATAATCAGATTCATATATCTTACATCATATTTTTGATGAATTATGCTGTATTCCATAGTTTGAATATATCACAGTTTATTTAATAATTCCCCTGACAGACATTTCAATTGTTTGGGGGCCTCACTAATACAATGCAACACTAAGCATCCATATGGGTATCCCTTTTTCTTAAGGAGAATTTTTTTAGGGGAGAGACTTAACTTTGGAACCTATTGTTGCAAGTACTGCCAAATTGTCTTCTAAAAATGCTATCCCAATTTACACACCCACCAACAATTTTAGAAGGCTTATTTCCCTTCACTCTTACCAATAAAGGATATTGTCAATGTGGTTAACTTTTACTAACTTATGGTTGAGAAAAAATGGTCTTTGATTATTGATTGTTAGAAGTAATAGCAAAATGGCTATGGCCATACCATCCTGAATGCCTGATTTCATCTGATCTCAGAAGGTGAGCAGGGTTAGTCCTGGTTACTACTTGGATGGGAGAAATAACAGCAAAAAATAAATGAAAAAAAATATGGATATATTTTTTAATTATTTCAGAGAGTCCAAAATCCATAGTGTTACCTCAGGAGTTCCCAAAAGACAGAGCAGAAAGTAAAGAGGAAAACAATATGAAAGAAATAACTGAGGATATTTTCCCAAAACTAAATGACATTCTAGACTGAGAGATCCCACTGAATACACAGCACAGCATAATAAATTTAAAAAGGCCAATAATATAACTCAGGTCATACAATTTTATAGTAATGAAGTTGCAAAGAAGATCCTAAGACCTTCCAAAGGGGAGTAAAAGAGGCCATATACAAAGGGGGGGAAAAGTAATCAGAATGGCACTAAGTTTCTCGACAGCAACACTAGATACAAAAGGAAAATATAGCAATGTTATCAAGATTCAGAGGAAAAAATTATTTTCTCTGAATTCAGAGGAAAAAAATTATTATAATTCTATAACCAGCCCAACTATCAAACAAGTGTTAGGATAAAATTAAGATATTGTCAAACAAACAAAGTTGTGGCAAATTTCTCTCATGAATGCTTTCTCAGAACATTAATGAAGGATGTGTCATCACCCAGGAAATTAAAACAAAGAAAGGAAATGAGACCAAGGAAACAGAATGACACAGAAGACCCATGAAGGAGAGCCCCAGGTTGAGAAAAATGCCCCAGGCCAAGCAGCATTCAGTGTAGATCAGAATAGAAAGTCTGGGGATAAGGGGCAAAGATTGCTCTGAGACTGGGGCTTGGGAAGAGAATAGATTGCGATTATTAACTAGTTTGGAACTATATTAAAAATTTTAGAATTACAAATTAGGGTAGAACAAATCTGGGCACTGGAAAAAATAGTAAGAAGGAACACAGGAAGCAGCAAATGAAGTACAATGATAGACTACACTGACAAGCAAGCAATGAAGTGAAAAATAGATATAAAATTTGTATGAAAAAGTAAATCATAGTTTGATTTTGACTTCATAGGAGTCATAATGATGTACTATTGAACGGACTAAAATTTGTAATATACTTACATGGAAAGAATGAAGTGGAAATGAAAAAAAGAGGGAAATAGAAATGGCTTGAAAGAAAGCAAATTTCTCAGCTATCATAATGGGAAGTCAATAAATAAATGTCTAACATTAAGAAATCAAGAAAGAGGAATATAATCAAAAGATCTAGAAAAATTTCTGAAGTGGTTGCCTCTGGGGATGGGGATTACTGAAAGGCAAGAGATGACTTCAAGTGATTGCTGTACTTATAAACCTTTTACTACTATTTGATTGCTTTTAAACTAGATGAAATATTGCTTTAATTAAAAAGTATATTTAATTTACATGTTAGAATATTATAAAAATTAAAAAGTGTGTATCCCAGCAAGGAGGGATTCTTAAAGTCTCTGCATTGCCTGACACACTCACAGAAAACCTAGATGAAGTAGAGTTTCCAGTAACTACTCCCCATCCATAACATCTATTGCCACCACTCTAATACTCAGACCTAAAACCTTAGAATCACAATATACTCCATTTCTTATCTTTACTCCCTCAGAGCTGGTTCATTTCTGCATTATTTCCGTGCATCTAAAACATCTCTCGGATACGTTCCCCTTCCTGTAGGCCCTCTGCCACTACCTTAATTTAGGTACCCATCTTTTTTTCTAGACACCTACAGCATCATCCTAGGTGGTCTCCCTATTTCTTAAATCAATTTGCCCTCAATCCATCCTCCATGTGTAGCCAGAGTGATCTTTATAAAAATTTAATCAGATGATTGTATTTCCCAGTTGAAGATTCATTAATTGCTCCCTACTGCCTACCAGTCAAAATATAAACTAAATTTTGGCTTTGCAGAATCTAGGTTCCAAATAGCAATATAACCTCCTCTGCCAATATCCCTTACCTTGGATTTTATATGCCAACATTTCCCAGAACACCCCAGGTCTTTTCATAGTTCTATGCCTTTAATCATATATCCCCTCTTTGGCTTAGAAGTAAACTCCTATTTTCTCTGACAAAGACATTCTCAGGAAGTCTCGGGTACTCCATCTCAACATGTGGCTTACAGGCCCCTATTTAGGGTTATTAATATATTATGTGGGTGTATCAAAAAGAATGAAGTACCTAGGAATAAACCTAACCAAGGAGGTGAAAGATCTCTCCACTGAAAACTACAAGACACTTATGAGAGAAATTAAAGAAGACACCAATAAATGGGAATACATCCCATGCTCATGGATAGGAGGAATTAATATTGTCAAAATGACCATCCTGTTTAAAGCAATCTACAGATTCAATGCAATCCTTATCAAAATACCAACAGCATTCTTCAATGAACTAGAACAAATAGTTCTAAAATTGATATGGAACAACAAAATACCCTGAATAGCCAAAGCAATCCTGGGAAGGAAGAACAAAGCTAAGGGGATTATGCTCCCTAACTTCAAGCTCTACCACAAAGCCACAGTAATCAACACAATTTGGTACTGGCACAGGAACAGACCCATAGATCAATGGAACAGAATAGATGGCCCAGATATAAACCTACACATATATAGCCAATTAATATACAATAAAGGAGCCATGGATATACAGTGGGGAAATAACAGCCTCTTCAACAACCAGTGTTGGCAAAACTGGACAGCTACATGTAAGGGAATGAAACTGGATTATTGTCTAACCCCATACACAAAAGTAAACTCAAAATGGATCAAAGACCTGAATGTAAGTCATGAAACCATAAAACTCACAGAAGAAACCATGGACAAAAATCTCTAGAATATAAACATGAGCAACTTTTTCCTGAACACATCCCCTTGGGCAAGGGAAACAAAAGCAAAAATGAACAAATGGAACTATATCAAACAAAAAATCTTCTGTATAGTGAAGGACACCATCAGTAGAACAAAAAGGCATCCTACAGTATGGGAGAATATATTTATAAAAAACTCATCTGATAAGTGGTTAATATTCAAAATATATAAAGAACTCACACACCTTAACACCCAAAAACAAATAACCTGATTAAAAATAGGTGAAGGATCTGAACAGACACTTCTCCAAAGAAGAAATTCAAATGACTAACAGGCACATGAAAAGATGCTCTACATCACTAATCATCAGTGAAATACAAATTAAAACCAAAATGAAATATCACATCACACCAGTCAGAATGGCCAACACCCAAAAAACAAGAAACAACAAATGCTGGCAAGGATGCAGAGAAAAGGGAACCCTCCTACACTGCTGGGTGGGAATGTAAATTAGTTCAACTGTTGTGGAAAGCAATATGGAAGTTCCTCAAAAAGCTGAAAATAGAAATACCATTTGACCCAGTAATTCAACTCATAGGAATTTACCCTAAGAAAACAAGATCCCTGATACAAAAAGACATATGTACCCCTATGTTTATCGTAGCACTATGTACAATAACCAAGATATGGAAGCAACCTATGTGTGACTGGGTAAAGAAGATGTGGTACCTAAACACAATGTAATATTATTCAGCCATAAGAAGAAAACAAATCCTACCATTTGCAACAACATGGATGGAGCTAGAGGGTATCATGCTCAGTGAAATAAGTCAGGCAGGGAAAGACAAGTACCAAATGACTTTACTCATTTGTGGAGGATAACAACAAAGCAAAACCGAAAAAAAAAAATAGCAGCAAACTCACAAACTCTGAGAAAGGACTAGCAGTTACCAAATGGAAGGAGTTGGGGAGGGCAGGTGGAGAGGGAGAAGTGGATTAGGGGCATTATAATTAGTACACACAATATAGGTAGGTCACAGGGAAGGCAGTACAACACAGAGAAGACAAGTA
The DNA here is from genome assembly GCF_040802235.1 of Manis javanica. Lineage (NCBI taxonomy): Eukaryota > Metazoa > Chordata > Mammalia > Pholidota > Manidae > Manis > Manis javanica. Next base: position 123,987,258 of record NC_133162.1, read on the forward strand.
ATTACTCTATAGCATTTTACTACGCTGATGGACAATGACTGTAATGGGGGGATGAAGACTTGATAATATGGGTGAATGGTGAAAACACAATGTTTTTCATGTGAAACCTTCATAACATCGTATATCAATGATACTTTAATTAAATTATATATATATACATATATATATATATACACATATAAAAAATGCAGAAAGTGTTTGTTTTCCTTTATGTCTTTCTTATTAGACTGTAAGAGACTTGAAAGCAGACGGACCGTGTCTTTTCTTCATTGCATTCCCAGCATTCCTACACTGGCATGTAAAGACTTTGCGGCCAAGCCTGGTCAAATAAACAGACCTGAAAAGAGGCCCTTCATTCTCATCAGCATTATAAAGCATCAAGTACAGTACAATATTAATATGAATGAAATTAAAAAGTCTTTATTTCTCAAATAGTGGTAATAGAATAATAATAGCAATACCCTACTGGGCGTTAATCATGTACCAGGCTCTTTTTATCCCATGTACAGATGAGGAAATTCAGGCATAGGTAAGACAGGTAAGTTGCTCAGGGTAACATAGCTAGTAGTTGGCACTGTTCAACAAACTTAAATGTTTTGTGGGTTACCAAAGATTGGTACTTCTATTTCAATGTTCACAGGAAGTGCCAGGAATCTCACTGTATCTTGTATGTGATACATTGCATTGGATCTTGAGTTATGGAATGACTATTAGCTTGCATTTAGTCAACTCCTACATTTACATCCAAATCTTCAGAACTGTTCCCCTGCATACTCCTAAAGAATCTAAAGCTATTATTCCACTGGAGCCTGCTTCTTCCCTTTCTTTTTCTATAACATATAGCTTTAAACCAAGCAACTGGTCTAATTCTTGAAGGGCTCCTAATATCAGCCCAAATTAGGTTAATTCTTCCCAACAAAATTACAAATAGAAAAGAACAAGGAGAACATGAGATACGCGCAGTCTTGTATACAACTTACTGAAAATAAAAAGCTCTAAGATAGAGGTTCATCCTGCTGAACATGTCAACACCTCGATTTCCACATGCCTCCAGATCTAGGCTCTCAGTGGGAGTTCAATATATTCAGAATGATGCAAAGCTGGGTACTGTGTATTTACTTGCTCATGTTTATCTGCCTGACCTAGCCTATTTTAAACAGATGGACTTTGAACCTGCAAAGAAGTAAGTTTAGTTTTAGTTACTCAACAAACGTTTTGCTTGCCTTTGGTTAGGTATGCCATTATTTATGCCCTAATTAGTGTCAGAGCAATTTAGTATCTGTATATATAATAATACATGTCTACTGCCTCAAGCATTTCCTCTGCATTGTGCACATCTTACAAACATAAGTCATTATTTATAAATCCACAAAGATAGTGTTAAGAGACAAAGCTCACCATTGTCAAAAACTCTTAATGCTCAAACCAACTCAAAGACATCTTATTCCTTGGAAAAAAATCAATGGAAGTTATTCACATATGTTAAAGAATCATTTCAAAAAACCACTTTTTCCATAAATAAATACATTTTGTACAAGGAAGCCAAATGTACATAATGTAATTTAGATACACTTGGCATCCTAAACACACTTGGGAGAGTATTCATGAAATCATTCACTAAATGCTATAATATTCTGTTACTATATCATAATATTTTATATGCAAAATATGCCCTTCCTAAAGTGGGCCTAAAAACAGTCATTTCTGAGACATTTATCTGGAGGATAAATGTGTTAATACACCATGGAGTAAAACACTCAAGTGACTAAGGATTTTCAGTAGGTCTCAGAAATACATCAAAAGATAAATCTCTCATTCCTTTTAATGGCATATTCAAAGTATTTACCATCTAAATATTCAAGTCCTCATAAAAATTTGTTTTCAAATCTCCATTCTTGATATATTATTACCCTTTGTGCAGTTGGAGATACACTGGGACATTGTCTTTGACATGCAAGGGAAGCAAGACAAGACTGGCCAGGAGAAAAAGAGATGGCCTTAGTCAACCTTGCGAGATCTCTCTAAGCTTCATCATTTATAATTCTATAAGTAGACAAGTATTTGTCTTCCTAAGAAGATAACAAATGTTAACTGCCTCAAGAATCAAATTCACAAAGTAGATATTACAAACATTGTTGAAGTTAAGGCATAATTCATAATAATGTTCTTGTACCCAAAGAGAACTCACATTCTGTGCAATGACGTAGAGAATTTGAAAGGATCCACACAACTCATAGTCTTACGGCATAACTCTCAGCTCTGAACATGGCCCTTCACCCTGGTTGGACTTGTCTATGCTTTCGAAAGACAGAAAGGAACCACAAATGTCACGGATAGAAAAAAAAAATTGCAAAATCACTTCAGGAAAATTTGTGGTAAAAAACTTGAGCTCAAAATAATGTGAAGGTTAAACTGAATAAAAAGTTTAACAGACAAAGGGGTAGAGCCAAAATTTCACCCTGAAACAATGACAAGACTAAAAATGAAAAAGAAATTAAGTTCTTAATTATTTGAAAAACAAAAGCACAATAGCACTTACAACAAATTCCTGGTTATTAAAGAAATAAGAATCACAAAAAGACTTTGCTATCCAAAGTTTTGGAACCCAGGTGTAAGCCCTGTAAATATTCAACATTCCTTTAAATGATCAGAAGAACTAATGTTTAAAATAAAGCTAACCATAAAACTGAAAACAAAAACCAATCCCCTCCGTTATCCACACTGATATTTTAGCTGCACAACTAGTTACAGCAGAAATGTTCCTTGTTAGAAAAGTCTATCATTAATTTTATAAGAAAAAGTCAAAAATAGATTTGTTGACTTGAATTAATTTTTGTGCCAAAACAAGGTCATTTTTCCACCAAACCATTAACATAGGAACAAAAGTAAAGCAGTTCAGCAAGTATAAATGTTCACTGACAGCACAGTCTACCTGTGTAATCTCTTCTCTTCTGCTTTTTAAGGTAAAATGATTAAATTAAATGTCTGGGTTGAAGAGTTTGTCAAAATAAAAACAGAAAGTATAACCGTTTACAAAATGAAAAAAGCTACTGAAATCTTACAGCATCCTCTCCACTTAATGAAACTGTCCAGTAAATATAGTTCATTGAATTTTATTAGGTAATTCATTTTTTAAACACTACTTTTAACAAACAATGATAACAAGGAAAACATTGGGGATCTCCTGAGAGAGTACTACAAACACTTGATACGTCATCTTGAAACTAAAATTATGTGGCAAGATTTGGTATAAAACACATCCATTAGAAATTTGTAGATACTCCAGATAGAACCAATTGGTTATAATAGACACAATCTATCATGTACTGGCTATAAACAACATCTCCCAAAAAAGTAAAAAAAAAAATAATGTTGGGGATTTTTACTTCTTCCAATCAGCACAATATACCCACCAGAATTAAGATATGAACATTTATTGCATAGCTTAAGAGAAAACAGTGGTGTCTCCCCCAATACAATACCTCACTGTTAAAAGCTTAAATTACATGTATAGTAAATATCCGTTCAAATAAAGACAGACTACCAGTCACTATTATCATGGAATCATACACAGGATCCTATCCAGAAATAATTACACTCAGCCTTCTGCAGCATGCACGCCCTGGAAGCCTGCACATGTTGGCTTCTCAGCAGCCTGACAGCAGGCAGTTTCAAAGTGCATGGGGAGTGCAGAGCTCATGTTAATAAGATTCTCCTTCTGCATCTCTGTCTCTTATGCTGCATCTTCTAGCACAGGAACAGCACTCTTTTACTAAGACAGAGAAAGCAAGAGGTCCTGAGGCACCTTGCATCCACGTACTTTTTTTTTTTTTTTTGCCATTCATGTTTTTAGATCCATTTATATTTCCCATTGACACTAGAAGAAATCTTTTCTTTGCTTCACCTCCAGAGTCAGGCACTTTCAGATGTTTTCAGAATAATATTCTTTCCCTCAGTTCCATGCCTGCTATCATTTAAAGTGGCCACTTCATTCCATTTGTACTTTTCCCTTCCAAGCTGAGACAAGTTTCAGAGGGGCATGCCAGAAAAAATAGTAATAAAAGTCAAAGGAGGACATTTCTTACTTCTTATATCAACTAGATACTGGACTTAGTTCTAGCAACATCACTATTGAGGAGGCCAATACCATGAGAAAATATTAAAACAAAACATTAAAATCCTCTAACTACAATTGACCTCTGTAAGACTACCCTACTGCAGGGTATATGGACAAGAGTAGATCTAATGCTGAGAAGACCTATGAAAGGAGGAATGGTCTTATTTTTAGGCTAGCTTCATTTAAGATTCACTCTGACTTTTATTTGAATATGTCATATTTAATTTAAACTACATATAAAGTTCTTCACACTCTAAGTTGAAGTAAACTACTTGTTTTCCTTCTCTTTTCTCTAACTCATCTTAAAGTTTTCCCAGTAGTGAATAGGCAGTCTTTTTTGCACTAAAAAAAATAATAATGATGCAATACAGTTTACTCATTCCTCAAAATTGCTTATTATTTTACAAATAATACCACTGCAAATTATCTTTCTGATGATCCACCAAATTCCTCTACTTATTTCCTCCCCTTACCTCAAAGTTATTGCCACCTTGAGACAATCTAAACAATTCATCTCCTACCTTGGTATTTACACTCTTCAAATAATCATACATGGTTTTCTTATCTCTCCTCCCCTCTACTGCTTGTCTTGTGTGGGTAAGCAATACATAATTGGTTCTTTTAATTTTTCCTCATAAGTCAGTTGCTCCAGCCCCTTTTAATCATTTTTGTTGTGGTTCTCTGAAATCTGTCCAATTTGTCAACATCCCTCTGGGGCTGGGAAGTTCAGGGCTGCATGCAGGATTCTGGCACTGCCTTGTCAAAGCTTCCTGCAGAAGAGGATTAGCATCTCTCCTGTTCTGACGGTGAGAAGTCCCTACGCATTCAGCTAAAAAAGCATATAAGATTTTTCCTCTAATTTTACGTGGAATATTTCTACCTAATTATTTATTTAGCCCTCACTCCAATATTAGTATTTTACAAATTTTTCTTTTACACTCATACTCTATATTTTAAATTTGTTTTGCTATGACATGTAGTGGATGTATTTGCTTTCATCTTCCTTGCTCAGCTGAGAAGTGATTTATTTTCTCCGTGTATGTCTGGCCTCTCTTTGTGTCACTGTGTTTCTCCCATCTCACCAAGTTCTCCAAGCAATACCATTTCTGAGTGTAATTAATATGATCTTTGCCCATTATAACATTATTAATAATAAAGTTATATAAGACCTTATAAAAACACCCCCAGTGAATCGCTCCACACAAGTCAGCTTATTGCCAGATGACAGTTTTTTATTTATGGCCTTTCAACCAGTTTTCGGTATATGTGACCATGCTCATGCTAATCTGAATAAGACCTTAAATAAGACTTTGTGAAACTGTATCAGAGGTTTCATGTTCCTTTAGTTACCAGTTTTGTAATTTGATCAAAGGAGTGTTAAGTTTGACTACTATGGTTCAGTCTTCAATTTTGGAAGTTACTGTTAGTAGTTGGAGGAAAAAATATCATAAGGCTATTCAGAGTACTGAGGGATTGATTTCTCTAAGTAAAAACCATAAGAACACAGACGTTTAAAAATAATAAGTGCTCATTGCAAAATCATATATATTTAGTAATATGCTTCATTTCTATATTTATGGTCCAGTTTCACTAAGTTATCATCAAAACATATGAATATGCATATATAATACAAGTATTAGGTAGTATTCTAGTTACAGAAAGGAAAAAAAATGCCAGTTTACAGCTTCTTGTTTAGAATATCTCACCTTTTCTTTTTTTTTGGTATCATTAATATACAATTATATGAGCAACATTGTGGTTACTAGATTCCCCCCATTATCAAGTCCCCACCACATACCCCATTACAGTAACTGTCCATCAGTGTAGTAAGATGCTATAGAGTCACTACTTGTCTTCTCTGTGTTGTATTGCCTTCCCTGTACACACACCCCTACATTATGTGTGCTAATCGTAATGTCCCTTTTTCCCTCTTCCCTCCCTTCCCACCCATCCTCCCCAATCCCTTTCCCTTTGGTAACTGTTAGTCCATTCTTGGGTTCTGTGAGTCTGCTGATGTTTTGTTCCTTCAGTTTTTTTCTTTGTTCTTATCTCGCCTTTTCTATATCATACATTGCTACTTGCACTCCAATGAATGATGCATTTCCCACCCACACCAGCTTTCCTGTAATCATCAAATTCCGTAACTATATTATGCTACATTGGAATGCTTATTTTGAATACATGTTAAGGGAAATTAACTTCAAGGAAAGACAAGCACTTGATTTTCTTTTTCTTGCTTTTCAGTTAAGTACATACAAGAAATGTAATGAATGATCAACAGTACATATTTTGATGAAAGCAATGTTAAGCATACAAAAACCCTGCACATTCAAGGGAAGCCTTGCGTTTTTTCCCACTAACTCATCACCTAGGAAATGAGATTCACAATCTTATTAGTGTCAGATTATAATCATTCACATTGCTTTACAAGTCAAAGTAATATTTTTCAAAGAGCAACCCTGCACCTTCCATGTTAAAGTTTTCCATTGTTTTGTGTTTTACGAATGAATGTTTACTAAGGAAGGTCTTCAAAGGGATGTGGAAGACCTAAGGCATTGTTAGTCTACAGGAGAAACTGGGAAGATACTCAGAGAGAGTGCATGCGTGTCAGTCTCTTGACCCCATTTGAATCACAAGATGCAACATTAAATATTTCTGCTAGCCGAAAGTAAACTTATGATATTCTTGTCAAACCCCAGGCAACAATTGTGTGTGTCATGGAGATGATGTGTTAGTCCTCTGGGGAGGGCACAAAGGAAAGTTCACACAAAAATACACTCCAGAAGAAAAGTGGCCCTGACACCCCAGACAGAGAGCGTTGCCCCTCTAGAATCCCGCCTGGAGGTGCACCATCTCCTGGCATGTGACCACAGGTGGAGATTAAAAACAGGAGAAATATCTGGGACAAAAAAATGTCAAAGCCTTAGAGTCCGTTACAGTCTTAAAGAGGATAACATTTAAAGGGAAGCCACAGTTATCAGCAACATGGGCTTCCAAGGGAGGAAAGGTAATTAGCAACTTATTAGTTCTGACTTCGAAAAATTTTGACCAAATCTGTCTGTAGACAAATCTGTATAGACATTAAAATAGACTACAAGGTAAAGAGGGACACCAAAAGCTTTTCAATCCAAGTTGTTGCCTTTTCCAATACTCGAAAAACAAATGATAGTTTTTAGTTCTTTCAGTATATGGTACTCATCGATTCGAAAAATGCCTCACCAAAGATTAGCTAAACCTTTGGAACTCATTTTTTGAGCTCCCCCTGGAGAACTAACAGACAGTGGTACAAAGGGAAGATGATTGAATCTCTGTCTTATTCAGAGAATGCTGTTTAAGGCTCTGATTCTATACATATTTAGATATGTGTTTTCTTATAAATATTACTTCAAGGCCACCTAGATTGCTCAGTTCAATTGGTCATCCCCTGTAGAGATCCTTTCACCCTTTCCAAAAATAAATGGAGGAAAATTTTAAGTGCTTCTCAGACTGATTTCAAAACCTCTGTTCATTACACCAGATTCTGGTGCACCAATTCCTTGGCTTCTGAGCGCATAATCATTCCATAGAATTCCTTTTCCTTATTTGCTAATTGAGAACTGTAGCAAATTTCAGATGTTTGACATGTGTCAAATACACTTTTTCTTTAAAATCTAAAAGTTCTTTATACAGCCTTCTTTTTATGACCATAGCATGAAAGGCAGTAATAGCCTAATCATCAATACATATTTGCATAAATAACAATGAATCATTCATCCAATGAGCAGACTTATAGGCCCCAAATATAAACACCAAAAGCTGCATTTTAGTAAGAAAACATGAAGTATTGGGGAAAAAATGCAAGACAGACAAGCAGTACACCATACATAAAATGTCAAACATGTCAAAACACTCGTGAATACCAACCGTCTCCCACCACACCATGACCAATTTTAAAGGTTATTTAGGGCTAACACATCCGCAAGTGTAGATTTTACAGCAGCAGACTTTATTCTTCTCAGGTATATTAAAAATCAGTCGCTGATGTGTCAGTGTTGTTGATGTTGTTTTTACACATGTGGGCCATACACATTCTGCCCAGCACTGCCGCGAGAGCGGGGAAATTACACAGAACACATATTCTTGGCATCCAGTGCATTCATTATGGATTTCTGGAAGCTTGTTTTTAGCTGTATCAATTCAGTATGCAAAGAAGATAATTAAGCAAAGACTAAGAAAGCAAATGAAGCTATATCAAGTCTTCAAAAATAAAAGCCACTGTTAGGGTCGCCATAATTCAACTTTTCAGAACTTTGTTTCAGAAAGGCACTTTCAGAATATGTCACAAGGCTTCCTTGTCCCTAAATCACTTCCTGTGACTTATATCCAGAGAGCTACAGACAAGTAAGTGTTATAAAACAGGAAACATAACACAGGCAGAACACCCTTTGCCTACTCCGGCCCTCAGATAACTGAAGCTTAAATTAAATGTCAAAGACAAACAAAATCATTGTATAAGCAAACAGGTGACCTAAATCTACCATATTTTGTTTGTCTAGTGTGTATATTCTAATAAATTTCATAATATAATAAAACTACTTCTGCAACCCTTTGACCACACCGAGTTAGATGCAGAGAATCTTCTGAAGAAATATTACTCTCTGTTTGAGATGCTAAGCAAAACCTATTTATACCGTTGGGTAGACTGTGAGAGTAGCTTTAAAGAAAATGTTGATAACAGTTAAACATCGTAGACCCAAAATACAGGCGAAGTAGAAGAAAAAGTAAATGGCTCATGCCCAGCCAGTTTTTACAAAGTGGTCTGCTCGGGGCCGTGACTGAAGTGAACATACTGATGTGCAATTTGGTTTTCCTGATAGGAAACCTAGAAGCTGGCTAAAAAGCAAGTGATTAATATAAAGAAATTCAAACAGCTTCAGGAGGAAAAACATTTTTTTTTTCTCTTTACTACCTTTAATAGGACTTTCTCAGTTACATAAACACATGCAGCAATCATTCTTTTCTTGGGCAGTGAAGCAAACAACTCAAAACTCCTTCCTGCATTAACTGAGAAAAGCAAAATAATCTTTTCTAAGAAAGGATTATTCTTTAAAATGAGAGAGAAGAGCAATATACTATTACCGGTACCCCACTATGATTTCACATCAATGCTTCCCTCTAGAAGTCTGAGCACACCTGAAACAATATTCTCAACTCGCAGAAGAAACATATGATCAGTTTCCCCAAGGTGTGGGCAGAGGTACAATCCTTCTGACCCTGGTATTGCAAAGGAGAGGCAGCTGAAATTGTATGCCCTAGTTCTGAGTTCGAATCCCAACTATCCAGCTCTTGGCTGATATTTAACAAGGCTTTTGGGCCCCATCTCCTCATTTTTAGATGAAAGTAATAATGTGAACCTCACAGGTTGGAGTTGGGAGGACTACCTGAGATGAGATTTAGCTTTGCAACATATGGTGGGTAGAGTTATTGTGATGGAGGAAGTCCAGAAACTATGGAAGGTGGCCTCATCTTCCACCTGCATGTGCCCACATTGGCCCAAATCTTCAAAGGAGTCCACACCACGCCTGCCTGGAGATTGCAGCACCCTTTAGGAGACCAGCCTGCTTCCAAAGCTCTTCAGTTAGAAAGGGAGGACAGAAGCATACCTTTCTATGCCACTGGTTTTGTTCTTTTCAATTCCTTTATGACAAAACTTCTGAGTGGTCCCTGTTAGCCCGAGGCCTCCCACACCTACAGCCGCCCTCTCCTTAGATAATCCTTTTATTATGGCCTCCACATCCAAATGTTTATCTCATACCTGCCCACCTACCCCCAGCATCCTTTATGTGCCCTTCTTATTTGCTCCATTCATCTCTTCTTTTTTCTTTAAATTCATCTACATTGTAGGTGGTACCTGGGCATCCTATATTCCCAGGGCACTTTAGTCTTCTCCTGCCCATCTCTGTGTGCCTTCCACTCTAACACTCCGATTACATAACTCCTCAAGTTCCCTCTTCCTCTTCCCTCTCGGTCCCCACTCACCTGATCATTCACAGTATGGTTTGTTATTTTGATCCACCTGTGTCTTTACCTATCTTCCTCTAAAGCTTTTGCTTTCCCTTGTGTTGGGTGACAGCATATAAATGAGGTGGCCTAGCATATGGTGAGTAGACACATTATGTCCATTCCCCTCCCTTCTCTCCAGCCTCCCCAGTGACCTTCTTCACTTCACTTTCACCCTCCTCCCAGATGCTAGGTTGCTGAGAGAAAGCATTGGGGGTGACTTTATATGCTTGTTCCCTGCCCTTACTCCCGATGCCCAGCACATAACAGGCCAAAGATGTGGACTCCCATTGGAGTTGGGGAGGAGGAGGAAAGAGAAAACAGAAACAGAAAAAAAAAAAAAAAGACAACAGAGAAAGGGTTGATTACAAACCCACAGGGCTGAAAAACCCTTCTCAGTGTCTCTCAGTGAGACATTCCCTCCCCTCCACATCAGGAACCCTCTGGTCCATTGGTAGCAGTTCTCAGACTTTTTGAGTGAGACCCATCCTCATACATATATTTTATATTGTAGCCCAAGAAAAGTTTCAACAAACAACACTTAGACTTTTCATACTTCAGCTACTCTGTGTAACACTCATTATTTTAATTCTGTTATTCTTTTATTCCTTTGAAAGACAATGCTGATCACAGCCTGTTGCATTGATTTTACAAACCGCTAATGGGTCAGGACCCCCACCCAGTTTGAAAAACTCCAGCCTTATTGCCACATACTGATGGCGAGTTCTCTCTGTTCCCCACCCCCTCCCCCGCTCCTGTACCCTTTTCAAAAGTCCAATTTAATTTGAGATAGTCAACACAATCCTCTTGTGCAAGCTTCCAGAGGCAGAATATCTTAGCAGGCTCGTCCCTCTGGAAGTCCCTCTAGTAACCGCTGGAGTTCTCAAACTCGCAGCAGCCCCCCAGCCACCCGCTACTGCCTTAGGGAAGTCTAAGGGAAACTCAGCATCGTCTCTGTTACGACGGGTGTCGTGGAAGTCCTAGTTTCTCCAAACACAAATTTGGATAGAAATACAAAGAAGTAGAAAGGAGAGAGATCCACTGAGGGAAGAAGAAACCTGGTGGAAAGCGTGGCAGCCGCTCTCTCCAAGGATCCGCGTCTCAGCTGGAACGGTTGGCTGGGCATCCAGCTGAGCACGACAGCGAGAGCTCTCTGCTGAGCGTAAAAGAGGGCAGCCAGCCACCCGCAATCAGTGTCTTCCAGGGAGAAAGGAGCGCGCCCGGGGGCAGGCGGGTAGGCAGACTGGCTGCCCCGCAGCCGCTCAGGGCGCAGCACCATCTGGCCACCTTGACCAGTCGCTCCCTCCAGCTCGCGGGCCTAGGTCTCCTAACAAGTGTTTCGAGGACATATGAAGGCAGGGCCAGGATGCGCGCGACCTCTCTTCGCAGCTTCGGAGTTGAGAGTACATGTGCGGCACATGGTGAACGGGCCCTTTCCCAGCCCTTCTTGTGGTGCGGATGCGCTCGTACGGACGCCCTGAGCCTCTGCCCCTCCTCCCCTTTATGCGCCCCACACTTTAAAAAAGGTTTCCCAAGTGTGGTGTAGAGACACGATCCGACAGACCCAAGGCTGACTACTGATCTGTGGGTGCAAGGGAAGCCAGCGGCGCGCACAGCCGCAGGTGCCCGCGCCCTAACGCACCGGACTGGCCCTGCACTGACTGGAACCTGTTGAGACCTCCAGCCCTGGGGGACAAGAAACAGCTGGGGAAGAAGCCAGGAGGCAGTTGGGGAGGGCAGGAAACCAAGGAAACAGAGAGTTAACCCGGGCGATTTCGTCTTAATTGCTGCCGGGATCCCTCGGCAAAGTCCTGGTGCAACCTGCAAAGTCAAACTCTAAGTCTCCAAAACGCAGTGAGCTGCTGCGTGTCTACATCCGTGCCGGGCGGACCCGTAAACACGCACACGTCCTCTGCAGGAATCCTGGTGCCTCAAAATGAGACCACGCTGGGAGGGGGAGCCCCGTGAGAAGCCTGGTGGGGCGGGGAGTAAGCGGCCAGAGGATCGCTCTCCGGAGGTCTCCCACCACTGCCCGTTGTCCCTAAACTCACCTCCCGGCTAGAAACCAGAGGTGCGCCTGTCTTCCTCGCGCCGGGCGTCGGGTGGGGCCCTGCCTCCCTGCTCACAGACTGCTCTAAGAGCAGCCCTCCGACGGAAGCCGGACTTTCCCTAAGGAAATGTAAAGTTAAAGTCGGAGCACGAACCTTGCGAGTTCCAGCGATCGTTTTCTGTCGTGCTCAGAAAACATACTGAGGAAAAAATGGCTTTAAATGACAGCCTCGCCATCCTAAAATGATTGTGTGCACTCTCCAATTTGGGGTTCCTAGTAAAACTAAAAAGTAAAAATGAAAAGCGGATTTTTCTGTGTTTATTTTATTATTAAACATATAAAATTAAAAATTGCAAAAAGATGATGACGCTGTTGGGAATTCACATTTTGCTTCACCAGTGAAGTTAGCCAATATCCCCTGAAACCCCCAAAATGCAGCTCTGCAAAAAGCGAGCTCTCAGTTTCTAGTTTTGTCTTGCAAGGATCTAAGCAGAACCTTTTCCGAAGACTGTTGCAACCGTGTGCCCTCTTTTTACTAGAGGCCGAGACCCACGGGAAGGAGCAGTTGACTGGGGCTAGGACTCAACCCCTTCCTTCCTCCGTGGGACCCAAAAATTGAGTCAAGTCCTGCTTGCCGGGTGCCCAGGAAAGTTGGACTGCTGAGAAATTCCTGCGTGCGCCTAAGAAGGGACAGCTCCGGTTTCCGAATAGCGGACACAGAGGGTGGGGGCAAGGGGAGCCATACAATCCCTTTTGGAGGAGGATGTCTTAGAGACACTCCCAGACCTTTGTTCAACCGTCAAAATAATACCAAAAAAAAGTTTGTAAATCCGTGGGACCAGATACCTTCCTTTCTCCTCCCGCTTTGATAGAAACTGTTTCCATTTTTGAGGTGGGTGCGGGCACCCAAGGCCTCGAGAAGGGCGCCTCTCTCACCGAGAGTGGCGAGGCTGGCCCGGAAGACCCCCAGCCCTTACTCTCCGCCGCCACCTCCGCGCTGCCGCTCCGCGGATGAAAAAGGAAACGGACGCGTGAGCAGAGCTAGGCAGGGAGCTGGGGGTGCAGGGATGCGCAACACGCGCGGCGACGCCCAAAATGCGCGTGTGTTGCCGCCCTTGTACGGGGGACGGGCAGGACGGAAATGTATCCTGTACCGGAAAACTCTGTGCCCAACACACTACGATGAAATAAAACTTTTCCCTCACGGACCAGTTTGTATCTCGGAAGTATTCGCTGCCGACGCCTAGGTTTAAAATTTAATCAGATCATTGGACACTCGTGTTGACGCACCGCCACAGACGAAACCAAGATGTTCTCAAGGCAAAGTGAAGTTGCACCTTCAAGTGACATTTTCACGTTGGCAAAACTTTCTCCTTCGGAGAGAGAACCATTGTCCGATTAAGACTTACGATTAATGTTTTTAGTGGAGGAGCCACCCAAACTCTAGGGATAGAGGTGAGCACCAAAAAGAAGAAATACACAAGAGGTCGTTGGGTGGCCGCTGTCACTAAGGAATACTATCAAGCGACCTGGGCCAGGTGTAGCTCTCCTGTTTGAATGAGGACCAGGAATTCAAACTCCCTTGTTCTCTGTCTCTCTCTGTCTCTGTCTCTCTCGCCCTCTCCCACCCGCTCCCCAAAAGCGGAAGGTGGGAGCGAAAGCAGCCTGAGCACCTACAGAGACTGCGGCCGCGGCGGTCGCCTGGACTGCGGAGAAGAGGGACCCACCGCGCAGCAGGAGGTAGTGCTGGCTCACCTGTGCTTTAAGTTAAAGGCATTTCTTCATCAAGTCAGGAGACGTTCTCAACAACACTTTAAGTGGGTCTAGACACCGTGAGGACTTAACATTAGACCTTCTCTCTGAGCTGAGAAGTGCGTGGTCATATCTGCAGAACAATGATTATGTATTTTTCATTGCTGGAACTACACACAATACCCGAAATTCTTGAAAGGACAGTGAAGAGAGGAAAGTGATATGAAGCCCCCATTATAAAGTTTGAATATCTTTCTGAAGAAGTTCCTTGCAATGTCTGGTGTTTACAATGCAACGTGTCTGTTGCTTTTCCTAGTAGGCTTTACTCTAGAAAGACTAGGACAGGAAAAGGGCTCAGCTGCGTGGATCTCGGAAGATGCAGAAGCGATGTGTCCGAGGCTTTCCCCGTACAACCCAGTGCGCAGCCAGGTCTTGGAAATCGACTCGGTAGCTGTGAAGCAGAAAAAGCACTAGCTACTTTGCGACTTAGGAATTACAACTGAATGTGTGCGGAGCCGGTGCAATCTGCACGCGGGGGTGGGAGAGTCATCCCTCCCTCCTTTCACCCCAAATTCTCGGGAGGCGCACTACCTGACACCCCCTTGGCCTCAGGTGATGCGCAGCCGCTTCCTTAAGGGAGAACTGGCAACAGGGTTCGTTTCTGGGTTCAGCTCTCGGGGATTCTGAGGCGAAATGTAATTGTCTCGGGGCTGCAGACACCTGGGAGATGTGCGTTGACGGCTCTGCAGACTTCCAGCATGTCTGAAGAGCTTTCTTTTTCTCTGTGCTTATTAGTGTGCTGCTTTGGTTGGGCTTACGTTGTGAAAATAAAAGGAATGGCAAGCCCCATCTTTTCAAGAAAGCCAGGCAATTGGACATTTCGCTTATTATTTAATCTCTTCCGTGGCCACCTACTTTTGCCCCCTCGGAGTTACCTGCAGAGAAATGCATCTCGTAAAAATAACCTTAAATTACCTGAGACCTGCCTTGTCTCCTTTTCCCGACCCACAGAAGTTTTTTTTTTCAAGAGGAGGGGAAAGGCAAAGTAAAAATAACAACCTGAGAATTCTCGGGGCAATTTATTGTTCTAACCCTGCATTAAAAAAAATAATAACACTATGTAAATTTCAGTGACCCAGAAGCCATCACTAAATTCACCAGGGTCAGGGAACACTGTACCCACCCTGCACTATGAATGCACAGCTGGACTGAGGCAAAACTGGAAGGACCTCGACCGCCTAAGGACCTGGTCTCTAAGCAGAAACACAGACAGAAAACAGCGTCTACAGTGTTAGTTACTTTCTTTGCTAAAGTTGGTGCTGGGTGGAATCCTATAAGCTGTGGTATAACGTATTTATACCGGACCCAGGACCTGACAAATGGATATTTTATTTATCTGAGAAAATGTTAAGACAGAAATATTATTCCAAAACTGCAAATTGAACTTCTTTACTATCCACTGAAGGAGGAAAACAAAAAGTTTTAAGAAAAGCCTCTACTGAGTTCTCCTCTATGCCAAACACCACTAACCAAAGGTCCCAAATGCTTGGCCCTTCCTCCAAGACCCTATACAACAGTAGTAATTAGAAGAATTGAAAAGAAAACAGAGGTCACAAACAACACACTTCAAATCTGTATTGACTTCCTGAGTCTTCAAAAGATACTTCCTAAACATCATGGAAGACAAAAACTTGACAGAAGTTCTAGCCTTACAAAAGTTCAAAAGCTGTTTGGTCTCCTGAATTTCTCTTGATAGCTGCACTTACAAAGTTAACAGAGAGATGAGATATTCTTATTGATTCTGATAAATGTAGGTTGCCACACTGCAAAATTGTGGTTAAGGAAAAATAATGTACTGAATTCTTTGGATAATTAGTTCAATTCCCCAGTTGCTTTTGTCAGAATAGATCTAGGCTGTAGATCTGAAACTCAAATGTTGAATAAGTGACCCATCCCAAGTCAATCTCCAGTTCTGTCTATTGTATATGCCTGGCTAGTCATCTTTTTTTCCTGACCCAGAAAGAAGACAAAATTCTGTTCATTTACATAGTTTATTGTTGTAAACATTAAAATTGTCTTTCTCAAAGAAAGAATTTATCAGAAAAAAAAATCAGCGTCTCTAACTGTCATACACCATAGAAAAAAAGGCAGTGACTCATATCATGTGCCATACTGGAAATATACAAAGAAAAATACTACAGAATATGGCAATATTAAAATTCTTACTCAAACAAAATAATATATTAACTGACAATTTTAGACATTAAAAAAAACAAAAAAATTCAAAGTGCTCAGTAATTTCCAGGGAGTTATGTATATTATAAGCACTCTGGAAACAGTCAAAGCTGCTGCATGCAAGTTTTGTTTAGCTTTAGACAACAAAATAATCAAGATATAAACTTTCTTTTATCAACATCAACGGTACATACAACACTTACAAACAAGGAATGTTGGACGGTGTTACAAACACTATGTGTCCTTTTTGTCAGGATTTTCTGATGTGTAATACTTGTGCCCACCTATTTTACAATTGAGAAAATGTTTAAGCTCAGATAACTACCAATCTTTATAAAATCTAACAGACTACATAGTGTCTGAAATACTATTTATATAATATAGACATTACTGAAGTAGCAAGTGCCTATAACATTTTCGACCTAGGATCAAACATGCTTTTCCCTTTTTTGTGTAGTTATTTATTTTTTTTTTTGCAAACACACTTATCTTTTAGAATTTTTTTACATTTATTCATAAATAGGCACAAAATAATTTAAAAAGCCAAACTGCATTGGGTAAATTTACAAGCCTTTGCCTTCTTCAACTCATGCCACCCACGGAACATTTAATTTTACCATATATTACAGCTTTCTTTACAGCAGAAAACTTTGAAGTCTTTAAGGGCAATACATGTGGGTCCCCTTATGGTGTGTGTGTGTATGCGTGTGTGTGTTACATTTGTCTCAACTGCAACAACCAAACATGGTCAAACATTTCCCATCATACATTAGGAATTTTTTCCTGAACAATAAACTGAGTTTTAAACTAATAATAAAAAGTTTATACCAGTGTATTGGGTGCAGTCCGTGTTCTAAATCCAGGATGCCCCGGAGCCAAAATGCCCTTTCTGGTTCTGCCTGCAGGTTAGGAAATAGCAACAGTTTTTGTTGTTTTTCTGTTTGTTTGCTTATTTGTTTGTTTAGGGATCAAGGGGTTAGGGGTTTTATGGAGGGGGTGGGAGCCAGCTAGAGCTGCAGCAGCTCAGGAGGAAATCTCTGCCCTTTGTGACTTGCCCCTCTGACAGGTTTAAGTTTCTTTCCAGTTCCTTTGACGTGCATGGGAGAAGGTCTTAGAAAGGTAAAGTGTCCAGGAAAAGTTTGTCTATTATTGCTGGTGGTGGTACCAAGTCTTCCAGTTTCAGGTAGAAAATGCGCTGTAGCCCCTGTGTGCAAAGGGTACGGAGTTCTGGGAGCTTCCCCAACAGTTTGGACAAATAGTTGGGGCGGTTCAACCCCCCATTATTGAAAGTCACGTGGTCTTTGAGACAATTTACAATCTTGTTTTGCAGTTCTTCTACTCTCTTGGGTTCCTTGAGCCCATGTCTCTCTGCAAAAAACAATCAGAAACAAAAGAGGAACACACAAGACAGTTAGCTAGCTGGCAGGACCAGGGAGGATCGGTAGCAAGGAAAAACCGGGACAAGTTCTACTGGGCAGTTGTGGAGAAGCACCCTGAGCCTGTGGTACTAACCTGTGACCATAGCCAGGGCAGCAATGCAGGAGAAGGCAGAAATGTCGATGTTCATATTCTGCAAGTTGGAGGAGAATTCAACAATGGAATCAATCCATTCCCCAAAGCCACGAACGCATTGCAACCTGTGCAAGACCACCCCATTGCAAAAGATGAGTTTACCCTCCACTGGGTTGGACCTGCAATTAATACCAAAGAGAGAGAGGGGAGAAAAAAGAGAGAGAGAAAAGCTAAACAACTAATTACTTGAAGAGCAATAAATGAGGGATTTAAGAGGCACCTAATTACCGAAGAGTTAATAAAATGTAGACCAGTAGACCTTGAAAAGGTTTAATTTCATAACAATCAAGAACGCCCCCTATCCCACCTCCATTCCATTCATCCAAGGCTCCCGGGCTCCTTCCTTTTGCTTCCTTTTGTCTACTACCCTTTACTTCCTTTCCCCACACCTTTCATTTCCTATCTGTTCTTTTCTCTCCCCGCCCCCAACCCATTTTTCCTTCTTTCTTTTCCTTTCTCCATTCCTCTTCCTGTTTTTCCAGCCTTCCTGAATTGCCTCCCCCATTACCTGTATGCTAATCGCAGCACAAACAGTTCTAAGAAAGCCGATTCAAAAAGCAGGTCCTGGTCAGCTTTGGGCAGGTCAGCAAAGCCCGGGATCTTCTCAGCCCAGCCCCTGATGATCTCCATGGAGCCCGTCAGGAGATCATAGAATTGCTGGATATGCTGGGTGTCATCTCCACTCATCTGATAGTCAGGGTTCGCCTGGAACTGGAATTTCATTTTAAAAAGCACTTAATGAGGTTCTCTAAAATATATAACCCGTGAAATTGCTAACCCCGCTTCTAGTAGGGGAGCCAGGTTTTTATAACAATTAAACCTCGCTCTGACCAGTAAGGAAATTAGATGTTCTGGGGCAATTAATTCAATTAGGGATGGTGCTATGAGGTCGCTGCTTTAAATATGTAAATTACCATTTCCATACAGACTAAATACAGTGCCATCCAGCCCTGGGAAACGTTCACTCTTATCTTCACAAAACAATTGACACGTTAGTATTCATGCCAGTCCCAGAGTGGGTCCCAAGCAGAGCCGCCCTTTGCAAATCTTAATAACATTGCAGTGACTTCTAGGTTTGCCCGACAAACCTCCTCCAATTAAAGCCCACAGATTTCTCACAGCTGGGGTAAAAGAGGAATCTGACCACTTGAACCCCACCCTATTCTATATACCCTCACTCTTTCCTCTCCCTGACCCCAGAGCAGGCAGGCCCCACCCTGACAGTGCCAGAGAGGAAGAGGGCTAAAGCATCTGAATGAAAGGGTAGGGACAGAATCCAAGTGGGGGCACTTGGCACAGTCTCTGGTTTTGGCATCAGAGGGGTCAGTGTGTGAGTATGGGGAGCTGGCAGAGGTGTGACTGTATGGCCTATCCTCTCTTTGTCCCTCTGTCCCGTCCTCACGGCTGCACCCCCAGCATTTATCTATCAGTCTGTCTCCTGTGTTTCTGGCCAAAGCTATGAGGCCACAGCAGGGCTTGCCTCCTTTATCCTTGAATCTGGGGGCTAGTGATAGGTGTGGGAAGGGGGTCCTGCCCAACTGCCGGTTTGTCCATAGGATACCCCCCCGCCAGCTTCTTACCCTGGAATAGTCCAGGCTGGTCATAGCCGGGTTGGAGTCGACATGGGCCCTGACGAGGGCACTGATCAGACTCACCGGGGGCGAAGGGGGAGAGGGCTCCTGGGGGCTCTTCGGTTTCGAGGGTAAACGACCTCTCCGTCCTTTTAAACTGTCCGTGCGAACCACTGCGAAGGAACAGCCAGGTTAGCGCCGCTCCCCCTAGCGGGACCCAGCTGCCGCCTCTGCCCCTCCCTCGGGGAAGGCCGCAGCCGCCGGACGCCGGGCCGGGGCGGCTCAGGGCCCCACTGCTTGTAAAGCTTTTACTAACGAGAAGCATTAAAAAATAAAATAAAAAATGCGGGGTGGTTTTACGTCTTCTTCCAAATGGGTCGTATAGTTAAAGGCGAGAAGGGCCTAGCGGCATTCTCTAAGGCAAGATGGGCAAGCAGGCAGCTGCCGGGTCGTGGAGGACAGATGCGGGTTGGGGGATCCGGGAGACCCCCAGGTCTGGGAAGTGGAAAGTGGGGTTGTGGTAGAAACAGCGATTTCCCGGGGGTGCAGACTGAGGAGTGGGCTGCTTGCTCCGACCTACCTTCTTTGACCATCCCAACAGCCAGGCACTTCTGAAACCGGCAGTACTGACAGCGATTCCGGCGCCGCTTGTCCACTGGGCAGTTTTTATTAGCTAAACATACGTATTTCGCGTTTTTTTGCACCGTGCGCTGCAAAAAGAGACAATATAGCCGAATTTTTTTCTCTTGAAAATCCAGCAACCCAAGGAATCCAGAGATAATTTCCGAACAGCTGGAATCTACACTCCCTCCCACAAACAAACACACACAACTCCTTTTTAATTTTTCCCCCTTTTCCTTTCCTTTCTCTTTCTTTTCTTTTTCCTCCCCCAGGGCATTTAACAGGAGAAAATTGATAGCGTTAACATTTGAGCTAACCTTGCCGCTCCTTGCTGTGTTTTATATGCCAAGAGAAGTAGAAGGAGACGCTCAGTAAATACAAATCCGTGGGCATTCATATTATTTACATTCCTTGGAGACCTTCTCTATTTAAAATGATAAGATTATTCAATCAGGATGGCGAAATAAAGAGATCACTTAATTTGACCATAGGGAATTCTGTTCCACTTGGTTAGCTCAGACACGGTTCTCTGTCCTAACCAATTTCAATCTGAACAGAGAAGACAGCTCCTAGCACATGCAAATGACCCTCTTCCAACTCTGGCTCCAGTAACTTCGGGCGGGGGGCCGGCCGGGTCGGCTGCATCCGAGGGATACGACCCCGAGTCTCCGGGTCTTTCTATTTCCCTTCCTCAGGCATCCAAAGGCCCCAACCCCACCCCCACCCCGCATCCGGTGGACTGCGGCAGGATGCCTCCGCGGACCCCGGGAGTTGGACCGTCCCGACAAGCTGGGGCTGGGCTGCCTGCACCAGGGTGGAGCCCGTGCTCGGAGGCTCTGGGCACTAGGGGGCCCATACCTGATTCCTCCAACCCCGGTCCTTGCTCACCTTAAAGAAACCTTTGCAGCCCTCACAAGTGCGCACGCCATAGTGCTGGCATGCCGCGTTGTCGCCGCACACCGCACACAGCCCCTCGTTGGAGGGGGAGCCCCGTGACGGCGGCGAGGGCACCTGCGTGTCGAGCAGCTGCGACGCGTGGCCGATCTGCAGGCCTGGGAAGCCCATGGACGCGGGCTTTCGTATGGGGTTGGGGACAGCGAAGGTCTGCCCGTCCACTACGTGGTGGCTGCCCGCTGACTCTGGGTTCATGGGGACGTGCAGGGGTCCGTCAAACCGCATCTGGCAGCTAGACACGGGAGTGCCGGGGGGCGATTGCTTAAAGGAGAAGAGGGAGAGGCGGGAGACGGGCGTTTTCCTCTGCTCGATCATGTGAGTTGTGGCCACGTAGTTCTGGTGGAAGTTGTGGAGGGAGCCTGGGTCGTCCCACATGGGGCTGTGCTGCACCTGGAAGCCTGGCGTGGTGGGCGTCGGGGGAGAGGAGGGCTTGTAGTAAACCGACCCGGAGTGCGGCATCATCTCCTCGGACTGGGGGGGCAGGTGGCTGTGTGGCTGGTAGTTGTGCATCTGAATGTCTTCTACCTTAATGGAGGACTGCTGTCCGGACAGGGGCATTTGGTACAAGCAAGGTGGCTTGACGTCGTAGCCTGTGCTGTAGTTGTCCATAAAGGTACTGAAGCTGGGGAGAGAAGTGGTGGCAGTGATTTCAGTGTTGGTGAGGTCCATGCTAAACTTGACAAACTCTGGAGTTAAGAAATCGGAGCTGTATTCTCCCGAAGAGTGGTAACTGTAGCTCTGAGAAGCGGGGCTGGCTCCTTGAGGCGAGGACCCATACTGCGCCTGAACACAAGGCATGGCTGGAAATGAAACAGGGTAATATACACTCAGCCTGGTCAACTGAACACTTCCTCCCGGGCTCGGGTACACCTGGAGCTACACCGGCAGCCCGCGGCGGTCAGAGAGCGTGTAGGGGCGCGAGAGGAAGGGAGGAGGGCGCGAGGGCTGCGGAGCAAAACAGTGCAGGGCATGGAGAGACTGCTCAAAGAAAGACCGATTGAGGGTCTCCGTTCCCGGATATTCCCGGGCAATCCCGCTCGAATGACCCTTTCCCCTTAAGCTCAGGTTCAGCAAGCTCATTATAGAAATGAAGTTCAATTGCACAATGACAAAGTTGTTCCCCAAAGCGATGGCTCGGGAAAACCTTAAGCTAAAAGGCTTTGCTGAGGAACATAGCATTGCCCTGTTTCTTGCTGTTTAGGAAACTTGGGGGAGGGAAAGAGAAATGAAGTTGCACTAACCTTCAGGCGGGTTACAGGCGTTTTCGAGGAAATTAAAGGTGGACAGGGTCGTAATTCAAGAAAGGACAAAATTCCCAAGATTTTTAGAAAAGCAATGGGGAGTCCAGCCTGTCTGATGTCCTCCCTGAAATACAGACACAGGAAGCTTCAGGGTGACTTTGCCCCCGACTGGCTGGGCATCTGTAGACTCACCAGACAGGCCCGTTGATGCCCTCCTTGATTGCTTTATTGGAAATTACTCTGCAGCCTCTACCAAACTTAGCAGTGAAATTGAATGTGTAGCTGAGATGGCTGAAAACAACAGAAAATGCCACCCACTGTACTGTGTAAATCCTTGCAGAGAGAGGTCTCTGAAGGAGGAAAGGTATTCCATGTACTTATTTAATACTTAAAATATAATAGATTGGCCCCTTTGCTAGGATGTGTGGGGGTAGGTAGGTGGGAGAGGATTCTTATTTCCATTTTAGTTTAATGCAGACCCAAATCAGAAGAAACTAGAGTTTAATAAAATACAGCATTGGGACCTTCTCTTAATTTTTTCTTTCTTTTCCTGTGGTGAAATTGGCTTTTCTTTTGGGAGGGGGTGAGAAAAGAAGTCAAAAATATAAAATGAAAATGAATCTCTTCCACCGCCCCCACACGTTACAAAATGTTAACAAGGCCTGGGCAGCCCTGAAGTCAATCTAAATGGAAGCATCTGGATTTCCTAAATGCTTTTGACACTGGGATTGGGGATACAGGTGAATTGCCACTCACTTTTCCAGCAAGCTTGTCTTTCAACATCTTGAATGGCCAAAGGGTGGGAAGAAGAGACTACTTTTTAAGGGGCATCTTAGGTCAATTGCAGAGGGAGGGGCACACTGCTTATCCAGTATTGACAACAGTGTTAGCAGCACTTCCCAACATGCTAAGCTGAACACCTTCCCTATACAGCCTTCCACAACCTGCCTACTTGCTGGAACAAGGCATTCTTGAGTCCTAGTAATTTTCAGATATCTCCACTTGGAAGACATTCTAGACATAGACAATCTTATTACTAGTGAAAAAGCCAAACATCTACTCCTCTTGTGCTTCTCCCTCCTCCATAATCTTACTTCATGAGAAAGGTTAACCAGAAAAAATAGAAAGAAGACTCTTGGTCTCTATGGCCTTTGAGAAATATGCCCTTGCTGGATAGTAACCTCCTGGTTAACTTCACAGCTCTGTAACTGTATTCTACATATTCTCTGTCTCTGTCTCTGTCTGACACACTCACATACACAAGCACGGCATGTGTTAAAACCAGAAATTTCAGACAACTTAGAAACAGGACACTCTACCAACATCCTCTCCCACCCTCCTACTCAACAATACCCAGGCAACACTGGCCAGCCGGCCAGCCGCGGTGACACAGTTCCCAAGCAACACATATACTGAATAACTTTCTCCCTGTCACTTTGTGGGCAGCGTCCAGGCCCCTCGTATAGGCAGGGCTTGGAGTCTCTGCGTCCAAAGGCCACAATCAATTTCTCACTAAGAGCAAACTTTGAGCACATTTCTGCGGATAAGTCCGAAGCCTCCCAAGTTATGCAAGTCTCCCTTCCACGTCCACCAATGAGGAGCCTGGAAGCCTTTGATGAGAGTCAGCTACCCCTAGTGCCAGAGCTGGAGTTCAGACAAATGCCCTCTGTAGCTGGGCGCACTTACTCTCCCCATCCTTTGGCCCACTGGCGCTCCGCGCCTCTGACGCCCACTCCTAGAGAACCTGTACCACGTAGGTGGAAAGAAGAGACATGCAAACGAATAAAGAAGGATAAAAGAACGCAAGCGCACGGACTGTACCTACTCACTTAAGAGTTCTCCGCGTCTTTCTTCATTCATTCAACTCGGCCGAAGTGTAGTTCCCTCTGGGAGTCCGGGTGGCAGGGTCGGGGAGGAGTGAACTGCGGAGCCGCTGGAGCCGAGCCGCCGAGAGCCGGGAGGGAGCAGGGGAAGGCGGCCGGCTGGGCGGACGAGCAGGACCGCGGAGCTGCGCGCGAGCCGCCGGGCGGACTGGCCCTGGCCGCCAATGTGCCTTTGTTTATGTGGCTCGCGCTGCCGCTGCCAACATGCACCTAAAGTCTCCGCGCGTCAGCGCGCGTCAGCGGCCCGCCGCCCAATCGCCGCGCGGCCGCGCTCCCCGGACTCCTGGCCCGCGCTCGCTTTGGTATATTTCCGACCTGACGTCACGAGCAGGGCCGATTTTAAGGTGGGAACCGTTCTGGGTTCACCTTGGTAGCCAGCTTGGTTTTGGGTTTTTTTTGTTTGTTTCTTGTTTTTTTTTTTTCCGAAAGAGGTGTGACCTCCTCACTCGGGTCTGCGCAGCCCGCAAGCGCCGCGACATCTCACCTCACCTTCCCCCAAACCCGCGCACCACCGCTGCCACCCGGCCCCTCAAGCGTGGGGGAGGGTGCAACAAAAGCCCCGGCGCAAGGGAGGGCTGGCGTGGGCCAGGTAGCCAGCACCTGGGCAGCACCTGGAATCGCAGAGGCTGGGGTGTGCCGGGCAGCGCCCTAACCTCACCCACCCACGCCTGTCACCCCCATTAGCCGAAGCGCATGCAGAAGCCCCACGACACGAGACGCTCGGAGAGCTCGGGCAGTTAGGGTGGGATTTCCCCAGCCCGTTACATCGTCCTTTTCTTCCTTTTCCTGTCCGCGGCCTCCTCTTCTGGCATTCCTACTCTCTCTCTTCCCTTTTCCCCTCCCCGCCCCCACCTCTCTCTCACTCACACACACACACACACACACACATGGGTAGGGAGTGGGTACGTCCTGTGTTCCCTTCTTTCCTTGCAGTGCCCACGTGCAAAGGACGACGTAGTGGGTGGATAGGGGAGGGGAGAGGAGGGGGTAGACTGCGACCCAGACCTTTAGGGACCCCCAAAATTCATAGTGAGGCGTCACCCACTTTCGCAGACAATGCAGCCGAGCAGCGCGCAACAGGTGCGCCTTCTGCAGAAAGGTGCTCTAATCTCACCTTTTGCCAACTGTAATATTACTTTCGACACATCTCGGTGCCCAACAATTCACAACCTTCCATAAGTTTTAGGGAAATACACCGACATCTCTCTGGAGCACAACTGCTCTCGCTGCCTCTATCTGGGAGCCAAGAGGGAAAGACAAAACTTAGGTCAGTGGGTATCTCCTTGAAGCGTAAAGTGTGTGCGTCCAGCCCTCTTAAGAACGGGGCCCGGGCCGACTGTGTGATCTGGCCGCACCCCCGCGGCAGCCGGAGTCGCTGCCGACCCCGCTTTGTAAGTCAATCCACCCGCCACCCTGAGGGTGCAAGGCGCTTTCTAGCAAAGGAAACGCCCCTACTCCTTGGAGCGAGTCCCCTTCCCGGCTCCTCGGTGCAGATACGCTGGGGTGGAAGGCTAGGCGGGGTTCTGGGGCTTTTCCCGTGGGGCTGCAAGAGGATGGAACGGGGAAAGGGTTTGGAAGCGACCCCCTTCTCTGCCTGCGACGAGGACCAGCCTTCCCCCGGAGTGGCTCGCTTCCTGATTGCGGGAGCCACGCCCTACCCCCACCGCCGCCCATCCTCGTGTTCCCAGTACGGGCCCAAAGCGCGGAACTCTCCGCGATCCCCACCGCTCAGCTCTAATCTCCACCCCCGCCTTTGCCGGCTCCCCGCCCCCGCCAGCACCCCAGCGGCTGGAGAGGCGTAACCGTCAGGTGCGTGGCGGCTGCCCCGGGAAGCCGCTGGCACCTCCGCGCCGCAGCCTGGGGAAAACCTACGTGACCACCTTAAGTTTCCCCCAGATGTTGCGACTGCTGCTGTTGCGCCGCCGCCGCCGCCGCGGCTCAGTGGTGCCCTAGCGGGCGCGAGAAAAAATAAAACCAGGAAGTGTGTGTGTGTGTGTGTGTGTGTCTGTGTGTGTGTGTGTGTGTGTGTGAGAGAGAGAGAGAGAGAGAGAGGGAGGGAGAGGGAGAGAGAGAGTGGGGGGAGGCGGGTGACGGTGTGTGAGTAGGGGGATGAGGGAGGGCAAAGAATAGCTTATTAGCATGAGTTCGGTAGCGTCAGCGCTCCGTGGGCAGGAGCGATTCCACGCGAACGAAAGGGAAAAAGTGAGAGTTTGGAGAGTAGGGGAGAAGGAAAGGGGTGGGGGTGGCGGTGACGCAGGGGCGCAGGCATTGACGCACCCGCGCGGCTGGGCCCAAAATAGCAGCAGCTCTGGCTCGGTGGCGCCCTCCCGGGTTCCCTTCCCCTTCCGCCAGGGAGCGGGGCGCGGCGAGGGGAGCGCGCCTTGATCCCGGCGGGGGGCCAGGCTCCCAGCTGCTATTTTCTGGCAGTAGGAAACGGGCGCAGATACGCTGGGGTGGCAGTAATTATTTTTTAATTATTCCTAGGAAAGCGGGGACCGGGAGAACTTTAAGGTTGTAACCATCACGCACCATACTACAAGCACAACTGAGTAGAAACATTCCTTCCACACTTTCCTCCTTCCTGGTTGCCATTTAAAAAAATCACTTGGGTTTAGCCTGCGGGCAACTTGATAATTCTCTCCCAGAGAGTGGTAAAGTGTTCTGAAGTTCTTAAAGTGAGCCCCAAAGACATCAAACGTAGTGTGAAGCGTTATTCTGTAACGACAACCTGTCGAGTCTGGCTTCTTGATAATAGAGCCTTTGCCCAAGTCTTAAAGCCCCTAAAATCGAGAGGCAGTTTTCACAGCGGCTAATTATAATAATTATGAGTAACTGGGAATGGGCTGATTAATATAACATTAAACTGAGATGAAGGTGGACTTTCCTCCTTCTATCTGTCTCTTCATATGAGTCTTCCCTCTCCTCTTCAAATTCTTATTCTAATTCCTGAGAAACTTTACTTCTTAGGAAGACACAGTGGATGCAAGACTGAAAAACTCACTTAAATCAATTACTGTGTAAGTTATTCCTTAGGTTGGTGTTTTTAGTAGAGCTCGGATGTACTTGGGGTGGAAAGGACCCAGCACAGTCACCAGAAGAAAGTGTAAAGTACCACACTCAAAACTCCAGACTTACGTGTGCTACCAGATTCTGACGGAACGAACTCTCAGTAGAACCTCCAATGTCTGTAATTGACTGATCCTGTCAGTAGGGGGCCTGACTCCACACGGTCCAGGAGGATAACGCACGCGCGCGCACCCCCGCACCCCCACACGCCTCTAGCTATTTACTATTTAGGCTTGAGGAGAGCATACTGCAGGCCCAAATATTCATGTTGTGCTGGAATTCATAAGTAACTACACATTGTTTAGTCTCTTTTTCTAGAAAAGGGAAACAGTTTAACACATGGAATTAGTTTCACAATAGATTTTATTTCTTCCTACCCATGTTTAACTCACTATTAGGTCACAGAGAGGCAAAAAAAATCAAAATAGTAATATAATTTCTCGTTTTATCACCTAGTTCAAATTGGCATATAGTTTGAAAAAATGAAAGCATGTTTTAAAATCCTATGATTACATATTTAGATAAATTACAGTTTAGAAGAGGATTCCTGTGGGTGTATTTGCTGGTATGTAAGAGAATGCTTTATGCACAGAGGTTTAATTACACATATAATGGAATCAAAAGGTGTAACTGAACCTTTCAGAAAATGTTAAAATGATGCTTTAGGCTAAAAGAAACTGAAATTCCGCATTTATATGACAGCAACACTTCAAGATTCTTGAACATAAATAGATTCTTGAATATATACTATTTTATAACTCAATTAAAATGACAATAATGGCTTTTTTCAGGGTCCAGAATCTGATATGACTTTATATTATTGTCATGTATAAATGTGTAAAGTTACCCCAAAATGAAGATCTATTTTCTTAACAATCTAATATAAATGGGAGTAAAAAATTGGTCCTGTCCATTTCTTCTTTTGAAATCAACAAATCACAAGATTATTATTACTATAAATCTATACTATTGACCTCAGAAAAGCATTTAGGAAAGTCATATTACTACATATATACTATTTTTTATGATGATATTAATCAGAACATATTAGCACATGTATAGAAAAATATTTTTTTTAATGTCAATAATACATACACTCACATCTAAACCAAAGTATTTTATTTTATGCATGGCTAGGCAGATTATACTTAATAAAATTGAGCTTTTGGTATAATTTACAAAGCAAACATGGATGTAATCCCACAGGATTTTCTATCTTAAAGCATGGAAAAGAGGCCTTTAGGGATTTATTTCAGTATTCCCCCAGAATGAACATAGAGTAGACCTTACAACTCAGATACAGTGAATAGACACAACTGTTATGCTGTAAGAGTCAAAGTAACCTTAAGATATTTCAAGGTAAAATTACTTAATAGAACATATTTTAAGCATAAAAATGAGATACATATCTTAAGCTATAACCATTCAGCAGGAAGTTTTATTTTACATTAGTAATAGAAGAAATTTTCACTTTGAAAAAAAAATCAGTGGAAATACAAAATCATATTTTAATATTGAGGGCTTTGGGTTTTCTGCTTTGGCCATTTCATTTGCATTAATAAGACATTAATCAACCAATCATTTGTTCCTTTCCTATGGTATGCTTTTGAGAACAAGTTAATTGCTTAGCTGATATTTATATTTTGGGTAGTTGGGGCTTTTAATCAGTTTTACCCAGCCCACTTCTCACCAAAAACCACTTAACATGAAAGTATTTCTTACTTTGATTCAGAACTCAGTTCTAGAAATGTGTAAAGATGTACAGAAAAAACCAGCATCCTTTTTACTAGAAGCATCTACTTGAAAATTAAAATTATAAAACTGAACATATGGTAAAGCCTCATGCCACTCAAAAAGTATTTTGCGTAATAAAAATCCATCTTTTCTCTAATGTCTGACTTTCAGTAACCATTTCCTCAATATTTGCTTTTAAATTAACCACATAATATTTTCTTTCTTCATTATGGTAAAATACACTTAACAAAAAATTTACCATCTCAGCCATTTTTAAGCATACAGTTAAATGGTGTTAAATACATTCACATTGTTGTGTACCCACCATCAAGAACCATCCCCATGTCTTCATCTTAAAAAACTGAAACTCTATACCCATTAAACATCTCACCTCCTCCCAACCTCTAGTAACTACCAATATTTTCTTATGTAAGAGTTCTTTTTAAAGTAAGGAAGAGTAATTTTGGTTTTAGATTTCATTGCTAATTTCAGTAAACATGGGAGACATTGAAATGTACAAAGTCATAGAAGACATTTGAAAGATTCTAAAAATAGGTTGCTATATGGTAAGAAAATACCAAGGACACTTATAGATGCTTGAAATTCTAAAAGTAGCTAATAACATTAGTAACCATCACAGTATTATATAGCATTTTGTTTAAGTAGATAGAAGACATACCCTTTGCAACAGTTTTTATATGTATATCATAGCTGGCTAGTTTTTGTTCTACCTTTAATGATAAAATAACCACTAACTAGTGGATACAAACCTCTCAATTTAATAAAAAATGAAGATCCTGAATTGATATAACACAAAGACATATGCCCTTTCCCTGATCATAATTCTGCAATTATGAAGCCTACAATTTTAACACTACAAAAGTAACTTATAGCAAGGACCCTTATAGTGATAAGTAATAAATCTAATTACCATATCCTTTGAATAGATGTAATATAAATTTCATTGCTCACTTGAAAGTTCTAAAGTTAACAGCATAAACTTGAAGTTGAGTAATTAAGTAATCCTTATATAGACACTTATTAAAGTATTTATACATATTATCTTAAATCTACATCTATCATTTTGCCAATTAAAATTAGGACTTTAATTGCAATTAAGTAATTTAATTGCCAATTGAACAGCAAAATTGCTAAGTGACTAATTTTAATGCCTATTTTAATTACCAATCATGACTGGGGAGGGAGCTAATCAAGTTACATCAAGCAGTACCAGAGTAATGATGTGAAGAGAAAAAAAAAGTAGAACAAACATTCAAGGCTACATGCTTTAAAAAAAGAAACAAATTAAATAAATGCAACACAATCTTATAAATGTATAAAATACTGTATTTCAATATCGGAATACAGAACATGAAAGGGAACAAGATTAATTAAAGAAGCCCCTGTCAATCTTCAGTCAAAGTAAGGAAAACCAAGTCAAATTTTT
The DNA here is from genome assembly GCF_040802235.1 of Manis javanica. Taxonomy (NCBI): domain Eukaryota; kingdom Metazoa; phylum Chordata; class Mammalia; order Pholidota; family Manidae; genus Manis; species Manis javanica. The sequence continues at coordinate 124,017,540 of NC_133162.1, forward strand.
ATGTGATATTTACATGGCACTCACACTAAACCAGATAAAAACAAAGCTGCATATAGCTGAGAATAAAAGACTGTTTCCTGCTTGGCTGGTTAAATATTTACAGATTGACAGGTTTTTTTTTTTCTAATTTTGTAAAAATGAAATGCTATAAAAGAAACAAGTTTCCAATGTAGCAATGTGGATTTTAAATTTAAAAAGCAAACACAGCCAGTAAGTACATTTGGACTATATGCTCTTTCCTAATAGCTCTCCCCACCCCCACTCACTGGAGTGAAGAGTTCTGTTAGAGACCTAATGACTATCCAGAACTTGTCTCGTTACCTTGAGAAAAACATAAATCTACCCTATCTTAAATATTTTTAAATACATTCATGAGTAAAAAATAACGTAGCTTGGGTTACAGCACAATTAAAATTACTTAGACCATGGAGACTACACCTTCTCCAATTAATATTTTCAGCTAAACCTACCAGCTCAAAATAAGGTAGTAAACCAGGAGGCAACCAGAAACCCTGGCGAAAATCTCCTTGGCCAATACGGACACATATTCACATCCAAACCATTTGTTAGGTTAGCTGTATGGAAGGGCAATATTGAGAGAGGGAGGTGAAGTTGAGGCCTCAAAAAATATAAAGCGATTCCCTAGTAGAAAATAACAATGCTAGTATTTTCCAGCTATAAGGGATCGCCTTGGCAGCCAGCCATCTCGTTTGGAGTAACAATGGACATCCATCAAATCTTCATTTAAAATAAGTCATGATGTAAGATACAAATACTGTTTTATTACTGTATATCAAAAATATATAGTTAATGTCTAAAAGGGCCTGATATTATTCATAAACTATATGTAATGTTATAACTTGAGAAAAAGCAAGTAATGCTGCTTAGGATTTTATTTACTAATGGACTTGAATTCTGAAATGAAGCACAGCAGGACTTCCAGCCAGGCTTTTGAGGGAGGAACACGTTAATAATCACAGAGTCTAACAAAAGGCTGCAATATCTGTTCATGACAATAACAGCTTTGTAAGGCAAGTTCTGTGTGACTGACTAAAAGGACACACTCACTGCCTATTCAGATGTCATGGAGATGTAGTCATTATTGACAAGCCAAGTACTGATCAAGGTTAAAACTCTAGGGCTGATGCTATACAGAGAAATAAAATCTCAGCCATTGAAAATTACCAAAAACAGCCTCCAGAAAAGGTTATCATAACTCAGATTGGTCTTAATGCATTCTGTGTAAGACTTTCTACTAATATACACAAAAGATTTAATATTCTTTGATACTTATCAAAATCATTGCACTAACTCAAGCACTAGGTAACAAATCATCAGCCATAACATAAGGAGGAGGAAAGGAGAAACATTATCTTGTAATTTCAAAATGATTCTGAAAAAACATAATGTATAGACAAACTTTGAAAATGTTAACTTTCTGAAACTTGACTACTGAAAATATACTTTTTATACTATTTATGTCTTTGTGTATTTTGCTAGTCTATCACTTCACATGGTTTACATATTATCAGAAACAAAATACCTTAGATGTCTATTGCTTTCATATGTCCCTATTAAAAAGTTTTAAAATGTTATTTTGTTATTTTACTTTGTTACCCTTATTTCTTGCTTTTCGCTATTGCCTCTCTGCATTAGTAAAAGAAAAAGGAGAGATACAGTAAAAGACAACCATGTGTATAACCTGAAATTAGAGGCAATTAAACATTTTATTAGTCACCAGGATATTTTAAAAAAAGATCTGTGAAATATTGCCGAATCATTCCACTAGGATCTAAAGTGACTTCAGTACACTGTCACTGACCTGTGTGTGTGTGTGTGTGGGGGGGGGGGTCATGGTGGCAAATAACTAGTACCGTGATCTAAGTTCAAGTACATAGTTCATGGTGGGCTGGGGAACTGTATAGAAATTGGTTTGCTGAGGAGTTTCTCCTTATATTTCTTGTATTTCATATTGCTGAGCTCTGTTTTCTGTAAGTTACTTTCCTAAATTTATGAATGACTTAAGTTTAAAAAAATAGTTAATGAACGGGTTTATAAGTTACATTGAAACGACTAGCATAATACCTGTCTTTCCTAAAAGTCCTTTTTAATTTTCTGGATTCCACAGTACGGTGTTCCCAGAGATTGCTAACTCTTTAAGTAACCAGTTCTGGAAGTCATATTTTCCATTTCTCCATGCCTTTATCGATTAGTATTTGGTCAGCTGATTGGCAATTTCTAAGACAACGGTTTTGCTAAACTTTATAAACTTTGTGTCATCCGAGGTGGGAAGGGGAAGGGATTACAGAAACAGATTTTACAGCCAGAATGACTTGGCAGGGCCCCTCAAACTACAGAGATGTTACAGAATTTGAAATGTAGCCCTGTAGCTCAATTTATACCACAGAAACTGTGAGACGCCATCTCCCTGTTGTTATAACGTATCAGGTCAAGGGATATAAATTGTACCAGGTAATTCATTTTGCCGTTCAGAGAGTCATTAAGTTCCTCCCAGAATATATGTGATTGATATCCCTGGAGGTGAAAGGCTAAAGGAACCATATGGCAACATGTTGCATGCCGTATGCTATCTGCCCATCCGTGCTTAAGCTGCCATTAGCAACATCTGTACTTCACGGAAATCCAGCTGCGCCAACGGCGGCTGGCGGAATTGTACTTGGGGGGGAAATCTAGTTTAGCGCCATTAACTCGAGACTTAGAGCCTATCTACCAGGACGGATGGAAGCTTTCACAATTAGACGACACGACACAAATGCTTTATTAAAGTTTAATTTTGAACTCCCAATTAGCGAAACTGCAGTACAAATCGACTGCAATTTCCTAGAAGGCACAGCAAGTTCTCTGCCTGCCTGCCACGTGCGCGAGGCTCCAGAGGAAGCTTTCCCAGCTCCCGGCTGCCGAGAGGGACGGTGCAGAGCCGGTCTCCGCGTCCCAGGAAGTCCCTAAATTCCGCGCCAGCCCCTCCTCCCGGAAGGCGGGGGCGGACCGGCCGGGCCCCGCGGGGAGGGGGCGGGGAGCCCTCCATTATCTCCGGCCCTCGGGAGGAGCCTCAGCTAGTCAGTCACGCCGGAGTTTCTCTTTTGCTCTAGGCGCTACACACCCAGATAGGCTTCCTGCGCGCGGCGGCGGGGGCGAAGGCGCGGGGAGACGGGGAGACGGGGGCCCCTCCCCCACCCCAGACCAAGCCCCGCCCTCGGCCCGCGGTACTTTACCTGCCCGGCGCTCCCGGCCCCGCGGTCACCGCGTCCCCGCTGGGCGCGCCCGGCGCGGGTCCCGCTCCCAGGCCGCACCAGGCGGTCGCCCCCCGGCCGGCTAAATCCCCCTCTCTCGTGTTGGGGGGCGGGCAGAGAGAAACGGGGGAAGTGGTAGCGGAGACTGGGGCGAGGGGAACTTACTGATAAGATATTTTAAAAATAAAGAAGAGGAAGCCGCAGCCGACGGCGGGGCCCGGGACCCGGCCAGGGGCAGAAGAGACCGGTCCCTTTCCGAGGGGTGGCGGGCGGAGGGAGGCGGCTCGGGAGCGGCCGCCCGGCCCCCTCCCCGGCCCCCGGCCCCCGGCGGCAGCGGCGGCAGCTGCACACACAGGGGCCCTTTGTCGCCGGGCCGGCGCGCAGCCCCGCGGCCAAGCGCGTCAGCGGCCTCGTCAGCCGGGCCGGGCTCCGTGACGCGCGCGCAGCCCGCACTATAAATAACCCGCCGCCGGGCGGCCCGGGCGGCTCTCCAGCGACGCGGGGCGAGGCGCGGGAGGCGGAGGAGGGCGCAGGGAGACAATAAAGCCGCCCGCCCGCCTCCCCGGCCGCCCGGGCCCTCCCGGCCGCGCGCCCCCTCCCGCGGCCCCCGCGGGGGAAGGACTGAGCCGAGCGGACGGGTTCAGGGAGTGGCGTCGCTGTTGCCTTCTGCCCCACCGGGTCTCACCTCTTCGTGCTTCCTGCGCCCTCCACGCCCTTTCTAGCACAGGTCGGAGGCGCGGTGGTAGTGAATGCTCAGTTCAAAACAAAACAAAAAACTTCCAGCTTAAATATCCTGATCTGCTACGTTTTAACGTCTGTGGGTGCACCTGCCGGGGTTCCGCCTGCAGCGCACACCGTATCTGGATCATATCCCTTTGCTCAAATTCCACCAGAATGATCTGTCTAGGTTTTTGCGGGGCCGGGCTACGTTACTGCTTTGACCTGGGGACTTGTAGAGACTCAGTTCCAAGACTCACGCTTTCAGCCCCAGAGCATTTTGCCTGTCTTTTTGGCCTTGTACATTGCACATTTGAATTTTCCAAAAGTCTGTTATCTGTCAACATTCTGCACTTTCATGCGGGCTGCCACTTAAAAGGGGCTTTCTCTGTAGGTAACTTTGTTGCGGGGACTTTCTGTTCTAAGTTCCATTTTTAGGCAATTCTGCCCCACACCCTGACACTCCTGCTGTCCTTTGAGGCCCACCTATACAAGTGGACGTAGTCCGTTAACGTGGAAACATCAGCTAGTAAGTAACCAATAGACTATTAATAAAGACAATTATTAGCTCCTCTGGAGCAAAATGGCTCATATGTACGAACTCCAAATTTCCTGAGATGCTGGTATGTAATTTGCAGATCCAAGCAAAAGTTTTCAAGTGACCTGGCATGGATAGAGTGAGTTAAAAGGACCGAGGAAATGATTCTCGGTTCACAATCAAGACAAAATGGTGTAATGAAGGGCTCAATGAGATAGGAATTGGGAGACTAGGGAATTGGGGTTTAATTATTTCTTCATTGTGCCTCTCTGTGCCACCTTGCAGAAATCACATGTTTTGCTCTCTCAGTATTCTCACCTTCGAAATGGAGAACTGGTGGTTTCTAAGCTCCTTTCAACAACAACATTCTAGGATGTTGAAAGACATAATTGTTCAAGTATAAAGTTAATGAACACACAATGTCGTAGGGGAAAAAGGTAACCAAATGAAAAATAATTCAGTCCTCTCATGATTAATTATTCTGCGCATCTTTCAAAAAGAAAATATATTAGGGTTGTTTGAGGAAAAGAATGAATTCAGCTCTCATTAACACTATATTAAGAGGAAGAAACAGTTGTCACTATATGCTTCATTCACACATCAACAGACATATTAAAGTCATATGATGTCTTAGGTCCTTTCCAACCCCACATTCTCACATGTGAGTGGATGAATTATGGGTAGCAAAATGTACTAAGACCACTTTCTCCAACTGTGCCCCTAAATCTCACTTATAGGGTCTTCAGGAAAAAGCTTTCAGTTGAAAGACACTAAATCATTTATCAATGATTTTAATGAGATAGGGAAAGTCTGACTGACCCACATCAGAAAGAATCTACCTTATTCTCCTGTCTCCTGGTTGGTGAAGGCAGAAAACATAAAAGCGACAGAAACTAGTTTAGAGCCAAAACATTTGCTTCACATAGACACCATCAAAGTGTGATCACAACTAAAAGGTAACCAGTATTTTCCCGGTTGCAAAAGCACATCTGCCTCCCTTCCCCATAAAATGTTTGGTCTTTCTAATTTAAGTTCATCTTAAAGATCTTTCTTCTGCAGCTTATAAAGAGGTGTTTTTCTTTGCTTCTTTCCTGAAACTTCCAACTTCTCACATAGTTTTAAATTGAAACTCTTGCCTATTTCTTTTCCCTTTTTAATGCAATCAGTTCCATTCTCTATTCTTACCTTAAAATTTTTAGTAGAATGTGAATTAGACTATACAGGCTCAAATTGAGACATGCCCAATTTTAAGCTTTAAGACCAGTAGAAATAGAGTAAAATAACCAGTTTCCTTCAAACAAAAGAAAAACCAGAACAATCATGGTGAAATTTGTGAAAGAAGAGACTTAAAATATGGAAAATCTTTTATTTGGATCTCCTTGATAGAATAAACCTTGTCAAAATTTTTCAAACATAGTGAATGTTTTAGATTATGGACATTTCTCAATATTTCTAAAGTTTCTGTCTACCTGAGGTTAAATCCTTTGAAAGACTCCTCTACAGTAGCAGGATTGAAGAATTTATTAAAGAAATTACTGTGCACTCTTGCCTTATTACTCAGTTAATCCTCATCTATATTTAGAGAGTGGGACCAGCCAGACTGAAGCTTCAAAGGAATGAGCACAAATATTTGCCATTTTCTATGCAGTGTAGTTTTCATGATAGAAAATTCATTTCGGAAAATATCATTGAAGTTATAGTGTAAGCAAATCTTAGCAATCTTCAAATGGATAGGATAAGAAGAAATAGGTTAACAAGAAAAGTGATGAGAAATTCTATTTCAAATGAAGGAAAAGGTATAGAGCTGGAGCTTTCTGCATTTAAAAGGCTAAGAAATTAAGGCAGGCAGGGTTCTTAGAATTTTTTATTTTAATGAATTCAACAAAATTAACAGGGCTCCCAACATCAGTTCAAAATATAGACATACATACATAGCTGGTCCTTCTGATAAGGTTGTCCTGCTTTTAATGGTTCAGCCCCAAACTGGCACCAACTTTGGTAACTCATTGATAAGGCCCATTGCAAACAACTTTGTTCTTCTAGTATAAAATATAACATCAACCAGGATTTGTTAACAGTGAATTTCAGAAAGTTCTTTGTGAGGGTCCAGGGTCCTAGGCCTGTTGGCCCTCTGATCCATCCCTGGCTCTTCTTTGCCCTCCTCTGGGCTGTGTCACAGGGTGGTTTGATCCCTGCAAGCTGCCTTTGCCTGCCTGCCTTTAGGACTTGGCAGCCCACTGGGTATGACTAATGGGAAGCAAGAGCAGGAAAGTGGAGAGCTGGGGGAAGGGAAGCTGCAGGGTATTCCCACAGTGCCACCATGCTCTCTGCCTCCTGCCAAATGCACAGTGACTTCTGGCCCTGGGCTCCTGTAACATTGCCTTTTCCCTTTATTCCTTCCGCTTAAAGATCGTAGAGGTTTTATCCTATTGAAAAAGCACTGCTCTTCCGTCTGCCTCGCTGCTTGGTACTTTCTGTGCAGGCCGTGTAGCCATGCCTCGCAAAACTGAGGAAATCAAGGACTTCCTGCTCACAGCCAGATCAAGAAAAATAAGGATAATGTGAAGTTTAAAGTTCGATGCAGCAGATACCTTTATGCCTTGGTCATCACAGACAAAGAGAAGGCAGAGAAACTGAAGCAGTCCCTGCCGCCATGTTTGTCAGTGAAGGAGCCGAAATGAACCAGGCCTGCCAATGTGAACTGTATTAAAATTTTTAAAACTCTGAAAAAAAAAGAAAAAGAAAAAGCACTGTTCTCTTTTTTGGTTACTCAGCCTTTCTACCACCTGTTTTACAAATTACTTACATTAAATTCTCCCTGTATTAAATACTTAAGAGCAGCTTCTGTTTTCCAGGGTGGAGCCTGACTCCATAGATCCTATTGAAAGGCATTATGGAATGATATACATGGAAAACTGTTATTCCTTGATTTTATTTTACTGGGAATTCTGTGTTTTTAATGTGCTATGTAGAAGTGTTAATAAAGGGTTCAGTCGTCAGAAAGTAGAACGAGACCCAACAAATTTCGAAAATCAGTTTTCCTGGAAAAATACTCAAAACTATAAACAAGCAAAATATTATAAACTTTACTGTTCATTAGTCAGAAACCAATAATACTTAGCTGATACTGATACATGAATACCATGCTAAAAATAAGGGTGGCATGTACTACTTGTCAAGGTTTATTTTCTATCACATATCCTCTATGAGGTCTGCCCATTTACCAACTTATCCGTCAGTGGTCTCTCTGTCTTCGCGTACCTTTGGGAGGGAGAGAAAGAGAAGGGAAGGGAAGGGAAAGAAAGGGAATGAAAAAACTTAATGTATTATTACTTTGTCATATCATGTGCATTGAATCCTTGAGATAATAATTCCAAATCTAAATTATGTCTACCCTCTTCTTCTCCCTGTATTTTCTGCTATTTCTTCTCTCCTCCCACCCTTGTAAGCAGATCAACTAAGTGTTCACTGTCCCAGGAAGAGGCACAAAGAAGAGCAGAAAAAAAGCTGTCTATGAGTATTTCTGACTTCATTTTATAAAATCCTAAAGTCTCAGGGAAAAGGATTCCTGGACACAGCCTAAGTACCTTGAAGAAGCTCCGAAAAGAAAAGGATTTCCCTGGAACTGAAAAGAGGATCCTCATGGGCTTCCACAGGGGGAGAGAGACAGAGAATGATCAGCGTGCCCTGAGGAAGATACAAGGAGCTGGGAGCCGACCCTGGAAGAGTTGCCCAAGCGGTGACCCAGGGCAGGCTTGGCAAAGGAGTCCCACGAGGTCATGGCTTTCGCATACAGGCACATCATGGGAGCTGAGTGTCGCCCGGCCTCACTCCTCTGTTCCAGGGACTACCTAGCTCCTCCTACCATCCACCAAACAGCACCCCAGGTAGCCACAGCGACTGGCTGTCACTCATGCAGGAGCCATCTGGAAAGACCTCCTTTTTCTCTTTGTATTTGAACACAGAAAGATGAAAACTGCCACTACAGGACAAGATTCTGCTGGAGAATAGAACCAACACAGAAAGGAAATGGATCCAAGAGATGGAGAAGGAGAACTTGGGTGTTGAAGACTGAACCTGGATCAAACTAAATCTGGAGCTAAACCTATCACCAGACTCTCAGGTTATATGAGTAAATCAGTTCTGTTGTAGCTAAAGTCAGACAGAATTTTCTGTCTGTCGCATTGGAGAGAGTCTGAACTGGTACACTGGTATCACCTGCTCAAGCCTTAGTGCTCAGAGGCATACCAAGTACAAAACTTACTGAGTATTATTAGAGGCATCCCGTGGGATACCAATTTATTACGCTACTGCAGCCAGGCAGGGTGGTGGTGGTTGTGGTGGTGGGATTTAATATTGTCACATAAGAATTGGCATGTCAGAACCAAAAATGGGAGGGCCCATTTTGGGTTGAACTTCCAAGAGGATGAGAATCTTCTTGCCACAGAGACATGAAACCCTTAAATCACCACAACAGAAAATTCAATGGTCTAAGCTGGAGACATGAAATGTAGCAGCCTTGGGTCCCTGTATATCTCCCACATCTTTATTTATTGCTGCACCCCACCTCCAGCTTCCTGTCTACTTATAGTTTCCCAAATCACCCATCTGCTTCATATATCAGTACCTTTGCATGAGCTCTTTTCCTTAGACTGAAATGAACTTCCTGTATGTCTACCCTTCAAAGACTCAGGTGCCCTAGCCTTTGTGAAATTTTATCTAACACTGCCCTGCTCCTCATACCTTCTACCCACATACTCTAAAACGATCACTTACTTTGTTAGACTCTGTACATCCTTCTAGTGTGGCCCATATACAATTACTGGTTTATTTCTTTATTTTTATTTCCCCTTCTAGATTGACTTCCATGAGGGCAAGAATTCTCTCCAATTCATCTTGGAATTTTTAGGGATCTGATCACTTAGCTATCAATAATTATTTGTGAAAAGTGGAAATAATGGAGTACATGAGATAAATGAATGTGGAAGCAGAAAGAGCCATACATTTTTTTATGCCTGAGACCTTAGAATTTGCCTAATCCTTGTAAGCCCAGATATTTACCACAATAACAGGAATAGCAAAGTCATAATTCTAAGAATGTTAAATTTCATCAACTTAACTGTGATTATGTGTAACAGTCTTTATTCTTGCACAAATGCAGCACATTACAAAGTTCAAGAATTTTCATTCTTTATATTGGGCTGTCTTCCTCTTCTCTTTTAAATTTGAGACCTTCTTTCTATTTCCTTAAGTATTTTATTTCCTGTGCATGTCTGTTTCCTCCCCAGACCCACACAATATTTATTATAGGCATGAACCAAAGCATTAGTTCAAATAGCAAATGCAATCAGATACCGAAAAGAACCAGGGTAATTAAAGACTCTCCACCCACCTTATAAAAGAACACACGGAGACATTTCATATCCATACTTTTTAATAATTCCATGATTTCAACATCTTTGTGTAGCAAGGGAGTTGCTGTCACTTGAAAAGTTTGCTGGAATGCATCCTGTTTCCTGTGGACCTCTAGGAATCTGGCCAGGTTAGAAGCAGGGGGACAAATACCAGCAAATCCACATAATCTGCATTAAAATGTAGGCAGTTTTCTCCATTTAGGGTAGACTTAGTGAAAATTAGGTTATATATGAGGAAATGTTTCACTTTCTTAATGTGAATTGTCTTTAATAATTAGTATTTGTCCTTGGGAGAGATGTATGTGTAGACTCCGATACATGATCAAAAAATAAAGTGGCAAATCTTCACTGCTACCAATATGCAAAAAATTGAGATGCCAACTCTGTTAGAGACGTCTGTAGTAGTACTTTAAATTGCTTTGGGAAAGGTACCGCTGCAAATAATATCCTATGGGTTGCACTGGCTGTGAAAGGGGGATGCCCTCCCCATGAGATTAAACCACCATGAGTAAGGTGTAAAGATACATACTGTACAGACACGAAGAAAGGTGCTTTCTAAGAGGAAAATATATAGCAGTGAACTGGCGACAGGGGGCTTGAGACAAGGAAGCAGGCTAGGAATCAGGGTATGCTCTTAAGGGGATCTCTGTCAAAACTTCTCTGTTGCTCTTTTTTTCCTTTGAACTATTAGGAAGTCATAATTCCCTTCATTTATTCCTCACCTTCAGTTGTTATTAACACCTGCACAGACTTGTGTGGTGTGTGTATGGGACGATTAAGGAAAAGAGCAACAGAGAAGTATAACCTGCACATGGCACCTCCCCTAGACTGTTGTGGTCCCGACTTCTGGCAAGTTGCAGGGAAGTGTGGTGCCCTGAGAAAGGGCATGGAGGAGAACAAGGCCCCTGACAGGAATATGGATAAGCAAATGACTGAGAAGCAGACAAGGGGGGATGGGGAGCATGAAAAACCTACCAAAGGTATAGCTTCCTGCCCATTATGCCTTTGTACATTGCATTCCTATACCTCCTAATGCCTCCCTCCAAAAATCTAGCTATTTATTCCCTTTTCCTTTGACTTCCATCATTTTTACCTGGATTTTGGCAACAGCCGCCTTCATTGTCTGCTGTCACCAGTTGCTTCCTTGCTCTGGTCTGGTTGTCCACATCCAGAAAGACCGAGACGGTCTTTCTAAAGAGTGCCAGCCTATGGCCTTCCCCAGCATTCTGCCAGTACCTATAGTAAAAACCTTTTTGCCTGCTTATTGTCCTCATTTCTTTTGGAAGGTGCATCTTTCCTTAGGTATTCAAAGTTAGTAGACATTTGTTGAGTTAAGAGGTGCCACTAAAGTAATTTGTCATGCTAAGAGGATTCTATTTAAGGGTTTATGCATTTAAAGATTACCCAAATTTTCAATATTGAGACAGATGGCACCCTAGTAGAAGCCCTGATGTCCTTGAAAATCTGTCTGGTTTTTTTTTTGTGAAAGTAAATGTTCGCACAGTGATCCACAGACTTGTGGGATATGTTTCTTTAATAATTCTATGAGTCCATCAAATATACATTTCTGATCATGAGTCTGGGGAAGAGAGAGTAATATGGGATATGATTAGGACCATGTCAGGGTCAGTGAACACAGAGTTTGGACACAAACTGACTAATTCCTAGGCCGGGCTCATTACCACTGCACCTCATCTTTATCATGCTACTTCAGGGCATGTAACATGAGTTATCTGCTTTATGGTACACATGGCCCACTGAATTTCCTGAATGTTAGTTATTGCCAGCATTTTCAAAAGTCTTCTATGAAATTAAATTCATGCTTGAATTTCTAATATGAGTAATAGTTTATAAACACTTAGAAGAAAAAGGAAGATGAGAAAATATGCTTTTCATCCCAGTCATTCATGCCATTAAGGGACCCAGACACAGTTTTGAAATCCAGTCCAGAATTCCCATTAGCCCTCTCTTCTCATATCTCTGGTCTCTCTTGATTGAAAGGGTAGCACAAAGCTGATAAAGACAGCCTTGTCCTCATCATAGAGAAGCACATTGACGTGTTCCTAAATGTGATTAATATAAAATCTCTCCTATATCTACAATGATGTTATAATACACCCAATTTTGGTATTTAGTTTAATATGCCTTAAATTCAAAAGCTCTTCACCCACTGCTGCCCACATATGCTGACAACTGTTCTGATCCCAGCAGGAGTAACAGATTTTATTTCTTAAGCATTGCAGAACTACAACCAGAGTGTTATTATTAGATGAAAGATCTCATACTGGCTTTGCAAGAGGGAAGAAAGAAAGAATCACGATGAAAATACTCTAGGCTATTTAAAAATGCCCCACATTTTCAAAATTGTAATTCAATTTGGTTTTTATAGGTAACATATTCAAATGGCTCAAAACTCAAAAGGTACAAAATTGCATACAGAGAATAATTTCTGTCACATCTCTGTTGTCCTGCCATCCAATTCTTTCCAGGCTAATCTAATGTTATAAAATGTTAGTATTTCCTCCCAGAGATAATCTAAGTATATACAAGCAAATATGAGCACCCCATGCGTGTTTAAGTGTGTATCTTGTCTATTTTCCCTTAGCTTTTTTTCAGTACAGACAGGGCTTAAAATTTTCTTTTTCTGGTTGTATACTATTCCATTGCAGGAATATAAGTTTATTTCACGAGTACCAGGTGAATGGGCATTTAAGTGGTTTCCACTCTTTTGCTAATACAGAGATATCCCTGCACCTTTTCACGTTGCTTATGAACAGGTATTGCTTTAGTATAAATTCCAGAAGCTGAACTTCCTGGTTAAAACTATGTGTTATAATATTTGAAGGAATGTAATTTATTCATTTTTGAGATGCGACAACAAATTCGAAAGGAACAAAAATACGTTTTGAAAATTAAGGCTGCCTCATACCCTTTTGCCCAACCACACAGTTCCTTTCCCACAAGCAAGTATGTCTCCAGCTTCTTGTATATCCTTTCAGAGATTTTACACACCCATATATGAAAGAATGTTATCTAGAAGAATTTATTTCATCAGATTTGTATTTTCTTCTGCATTGTAGTCTACAGAAATCAGCAGGCTCTTGCAAAAATGGTGGAAAGGATGCAGTGAACTATTTTAAGTTAGAAAAACACTCTTTTGTGGTCTTACACCATCATCATTTGAAGTGATAATTCCACCAATTTTCTCTATGCACATCTGTTCAGTGTGGAGAAAAGGAAGCTACAGATAAAGAGCCCTGCACTGTCCTCAGCCAAAAATTGTCTAATGAGATCGGTTTGGAGCTTGCCCCTTATGCACAGTAAACAGCAGTTACCCTGTGATTTCTATTTCCCTTATCAAGGGCTTCTTTCCCCTTTTTCTTGTGTTGAATCTCCTGTTTCCTATGACACACAAAATTCATCTTTTTCTTAATGTTCTCTTTTTCCTTCTTTTATTCACACAAACACACACACACACACACACACACACACACACACACACACACACACACACATTATCTCTCAGAATATATCTTCCAATAACCCCCGAAAGTCCAGGAGGTAAATTTTTTGAGATCTTGCATTTCTGAGAAATACCTTGTTTCTTCCCTTTCATATGATTAATAGTTTGGCTGGTAATAGAGTTTCAGGCAGAAATACTTTTTTTTTTCAGAAATTTATAGGCATTGCTCCAGTCTTACTGTTAAGAAATACAATGCCATTTTGTGATTTCTGACCCAATTTTTTTCTGTCTGCAAACTTTTGTGATCTTCTTTTTGTCCCCAGTGGTCTAAAATTTTCCAATGGAAGCCCTGGTGTGATTTTATTTTCACCCATTATATTGTGCACTGGATAGGCCTTTCAGTCTGGAAATTAATGTCTTATAGTTGTGGAGAATTTTCTTAAATTACTTCACTGATTATTTCCTTTTGTATGCTTTCCCTTTTCTCCTTTTCTGGAAATATATATATGTTAGACTTCCTGGACTTATCCTTCAGTTTTCCTATACGTTTATATTCATTTTCATTTCGTTTTGTTGCTATATTTTTTGAGAAAATTTCCAAGTTTTATTTTCCAAGTGACATTGCATACTTTAATTTTTTAATTTATTTTTATGGTGGCAAAATACATATAAAATGTACCATTTTAACCAATTTTAAGTGTACAGTTCAGTGGCATTAAGTACATTCACATTGTTGTGCAGACATCACCACCACCATCTCCAGAACTTTTTCATCTTCCCAAACTGAAACTCTGTCCCCATTAAATGATAGCTCCCCAATTTCTCCCTTCCCCAACCCCCCGTCATAGCAACCACCATTATTATCTCCTGACTCTATGACTTTGATAACTATAGGTGCCACCTATATGTAGGATCAAACAGCATTTGCCCTGTTGTATCTGTTTTATTTCACTTAGCATATCTTCACGTTTCATCCATGTTAAAGTGTGTGTCAGCATTTTATTCCTTCCTACACTGAATAAGATTCCATTGTATGTATATGCCACTTTTTGTTTATCCATTCACCTGTCAGTAAGTGTTTGGAGTGTTTCCATATTTTGGCTATTGTGAATAATCCTGCTGTAAACAATAGCATATCATTTTATATATACATATATATATATATATATATTTCTTCTCGAGAGTTCTCCAAATGTTCCATTTATATAGTATTTTGTTATTTTTTCAAGGCTATTAAGTCTTATGTTAACTCTGAGGCTATTAATGGTAATATATACATATATATTTCCATGTATGTGTGTATGAATGTATGTATATATTCACATGTATATGTATAAATATACATAAATTTAGTTCTCCCTTCATGGTATCCATTTCCTCTAAGTTGCATTTGATTGCTTATTTTGGTCTCTCTTCTCCATGTTAGAGGTTTTCTGAGATGTCCTATAATCCTTAATTTTCTGCTCTTGATTAAGAATGAAAAACAAAAAGCTGATTGGGAGCTCTTGAATGCATATACGCATGTGGGGCCCACTGACCTTGAGCTTTGCTGCGAGGTGATCTGGGAAGACTGTTTTTCGGGCATCCTCATTAGCAGTATTTGTAGGTCTTTCCAGTTGGGACGGCCAGGTTGCCAGAGAAAAGTCCACCTCCCTAACCTCCTGGTTGGTGGAGATCTGGCTGCCATTGTCCTGTGAGCTAGTATGGGAAGAGATTTGAGAGGATATTTTCAATGGAATATTCAGGTCTTCAACTGTGCCTGGCCTCTCAGTCCAAAAAAGAACCACAGACTTATCCCAAGGTGGGAAGAGTCAGTCTCGCACTGGTATGAAGCTGGGAAGGAGATCTGTGGTCGTTGCTTCTATGTCAGCTTTCCCCGCCTCCTCCCTTCAGCACCGACTTTATCTCACTCAGTGACAGAGTGGCCTAGTGCTACCATTTCTGGAAACTTTTGAGCATTCTGTTGTATTAATAGGGGTGTTTCTCAGCCTTCTCCTTTACTAGCTCAGTGTCCACTCTCTAGGGACTGCTAAGTCAGTCAGATTTCCCCCACCTATTTTCCAGTTTTCAAAGTGTCTTGTTATCTCCTCTTCCTCCCCATCTTTTTGTGTCTTAAAAAACAATCTTTAGGATTGCTTTCACAGGATTTCCTGAAGTGGTGATGGTTAATGTGTGTGTTAAATCCCTTACTTTAACCCCAAACTGGCATAGTATATTTAATGCTTGTCTGGAAAAAAAGGATAAGGGTCTCCTTGATTCACGGAACTTCCAGTACATTTAAAGATTTACAGTTTCATTTTATGCCTTTAACTTAATGTTGTCTTATGGAAAATTCTCACATTTCCTCATTTTAAGGTAATATTCAGAAATGGGATTTTTTTCTCCTCAGCTAAAGCATTAAAGTTTGGGCCTAACTCATATGAAATGTCCATTCTGAAAAGGTAGTTGATACGTCAGCAAATAAATTTTTATTTTTAAAGGTACAATTTGCCTATAGATTCTCTATTAGAATGAATAATAATTGAAAAATTAATATTTACTTGTGATAGATTTTAAATACAAGCAAGTTGTGTTATTTGGTCCTCATTTATCAAAACGAAGGCCACTCTAGATAATCTTCTTAAATAAGTGTCACATACTTCTTTGAGGTCATTGCAGTTGGTCGAATTAGTGTTGCAGTTATCAAAATGAATCTGCAAGAAAAAGAACTTAAAAATAAAAATGGCACCTGTTTATTACCCAGATATATCTGTTCTCTCTGCTTCATTTTAGTCATAGCTATTTAACTTCCTGAAACAAAAAACAAACAGATTTTTCACTAATGTCAGTACTGCAGAGTTAGCATAGGACAGAAGAGCCAGCTGTACTTGATTTCGTCTTATGCATCATCAACAAAATTGGCAGCTAAGTTCTGATTTCAGAGCCTTTATGGTTAATGATGATGTACAAGCTGTGCTCGATTTTCAGATACAAGACTGATCTTTGCTGACAGAAAAATATATTTTTGATTTGTAAATTGAGCAAGTTTAATACAAACATATTGATGTAGGATAAACGCATTTCATAAAGATATCATTTTTAGCCTCATGTCTAACCCTAAAATCACTTCAGCTTATTATTACTATAATCATCCTCATCCTTATAATTATTAGCATTACCGTGATGGTAACTAAGTATTTAACTACAATTGCACTTTTGTGAATGAGTCATATATCGAAAAGTCTTATACTAACTTAAGAATGTAACTGTGATGAAAAGGAGCAGCAGAACTCATTAGGAATCAATTCCATTAGTATTCCTGTTCTGGGTGTAAGGTTAATTCATAATCATATGTTGCAAGTGATCATGGGTAAAATCTTCCGACATTATGTAAAGAATGGTGAAGGAAATAGGTGTGAAAGAGGGAAGAAAGGCTTCCTTGATCATAAACTCTTTGTACAGAAATTATCTATCAGTCATTGCCAAGAACAATTACTATATTTTTTCAGTTCATACAAATCAACTTTGTCATACTTGCTAATGGTGTACCATTGATTTTTTTTTTCTGAAGTGGAAATAACAGCCTTGTGCAAAATAATATTGCTATAAAATCTTGTCTTAGATGTTTCTTCATCTTGTCCTCATTTAAGAGCCACCCCTAAAAAAAGCTCATACTCAGTTCTGTCATGCTGCCTGACTGCCGGAGGTAGCACTCCCTACCCCCTGCTTTGGTATACTCCTTCGTTATTCCATTCATACCTATCGCTCCGTAGCCTTATCAAAGCTTATCTGTCCTTTGTCCTATTCTTTTAAGATTTTGTGAGGTTATACACCTTAAGAGCCCCAAAATGTTTATTTTTTAAATATCTCTTCCTTCTAGGAGTACATTTGCAATTTTAAGAGGAACTCTTGAAGACCTATTGCCAGCAGTCGAAATGTCACATTTTTTTCTGTCTGTCAAGAGTGGCAAAAATCCATATCCTACAATAACCAGCTCTTATTTATTGATTCTATCCAGCTTAAAATATGTGTTTCTGAAGCATAATGAGATAGAGATCAAGATCAAGGCTTTGCAGTCAAATGGATCCAGTTTTGAAACTCAACTCTTCCACTTACTACCTGTTCATCACAATTTACTTATCTTTAAGATGGGATACCAGTACCCACCTCATAGGATTGTTGTGAGAAATAAATGAATTAATACATGTGAAATAATGTAAAGTAATAGTAGCTTAGTAATTATGAACTGCCATTATTTACGTAATTGATACTGTATAATTCAAATATTATTTCCTGTTGATTTTTCTGAGTCTCACACATACATGTATATGCCATACAAAGGATATCTAAACCTGAATAAATGAAAGATGTGTAAGACATTAAGCCTTACTCAACTTTCTTTCCCCAAGACTCTGTAATTAGTAATTGCTAAATGAATGTCAAATTTTGTTCAATCCATCATGAAATGTGGACTACAATAAGTATTTCCTTTAGGTACAATATATATTTCCAAAGGCAGAAATGATTTAACTAAAGATGAAAAAGATAGGTTTTCACACTAGTGTGTTTTAACTGAATCAAACCATTCTTTGTGTTCTTCTTTAGAAAAATCAAATGAAACATTCACTTAAAAGGCAGGTCCATCCCTTTTGTCATCAATATACAGAAACTTTACAAGTTATAAGCAATAAACCAGTATCTCAGGGCCTAATTTACTATCAAGAAGCGCATCCGATACCTTCAGATTATTAGCAAGGTGCACCAAATTATACTCCAGTGGTCTTAAAGAGTTAGTATCTCCCTATAAAGTACTACCTGGTTTGTTATCAAGGAATAATTTAAACATTTGGAGAATCCATTTCAATAGTATTAGCAAAACAACAACAGTATCAATGATTTGGTCCAATTCTGTATGGTATAATTAGGACTGAGAGTTAAAAATATTTTAGAAATGAAGGTAAAAATCTATTGTTCAACAATAATTAAAAATGAGCATCCAAGAGACCATCTTCAGGTACAGGGTTTATTAGGTACTTGCAGTGAACTCAACCCAGGGATCTTTTTAATTGTTTCTATAAACTGAGGTTGAATGCTATCGTGATGAGTGTGCTGCAGTGCTTGTGCATGACTCTCATGCAAGACACCAGGCCCTCAAGTAGACAATTTCATAATTTCATGTCTAACCAAATCTAAAAGCCTGCTTGATTGGAAGCTGTTTACTCATGTTTAAATATTGGAGAAACCCGAATTAACCAACTCAGTGACTGAGTTTTTGATGTGGATTTGAGTGGAGTAAACAAATTCTGCCCATTTGCATTTTTACCAGTGCTGCATCTTCATTCTTTAGAAATGCATTCAGTATGTTCCACTTATACGAAACCTTGCCCTTCCCTTTCCCCTTGAATCAGAGTCAAGTCACCAGTCAACAACACTAAGCATCTTGGAAAAGAAGTAGTCCCACACTTCTGGCTCCAGGTGAGAGCCCCTCAAAAGCAGGTATGCTCACCAAAACGCATGCTCCTTGCTCCAACACAGCAGTTCCATGTCAAGGTCATCTCTTTCTTGACAGTCATATCCTGGGAGCTGCAGGAGTGAACAGTTACTTAATAGCTTCATATCTGCCATCGTAAACTGGCTATCTGTCCTCTCAGGGAAAAGTATAAAATACTCATTTTGACCCACATTTCTATTTCTCACCTCGCTCATCGTCAGAAGTCCAAGACTTTGTCACCTGTTATTTTCATTGTCCATGGGACAAATCCAGCCCACAACCTGTTTTTGTACATAAAGTTTTCTTGGAACACAACCATACCTACTTTTTTACATATTTCCCGTGGCTGTTTTCATGCTAAAAAGACAGAGTTGGTTGTAACAGAGGCTATCAGGCCTGCAAAGCTTAAAATTTTTACTATATGGAAACTGTTTATAGAAAAATTCATTAACCCCTAGCTTAGGCATTCATTTTCATATTATTATTCTGCACACCCACTTACCTGCTCTACCTTTTTTACTGACTTGAATACCCAGATGGACGATACATCTTATGCCTTACAATGTTGTCTGGACCTCCCCACCATACAGTAGAATTAAGTTATTCTTCACCCAGTCTCAGGCACTGTCTCCTCTGGTCATACTTTTGACCTTGCAATTGTTAATGAATTCACCATCTCTAAAATCTCAAATTCAAGCATGTCACTCTCCTAAACCACTAGCTCATTATGTCAAGTACCTTAACACAAACAACACTTTGACTTCATTAAGACTACCAGTCTCTTGAGTTTGTGGCTCTCTCACTATCAGCTGGCCCTCCTTGGTCCTTCCTTCCCTCTGTGCCAGCTCAGATTCTGTGATGCACTACCAAGCCACTCTTTGGCAACACCCCTCATTCTGTTCTCTTTGCCACTCTCTTTCACTTCTCTGAGCATCAACCTGTTTACACCCAGTAGTCCCTGTGTACCAAAACAACTGAATATTTATGAAGACACAATAATTATTCTGGCCAGGATCTCTTAAAATTCTGGCTATACATTTCAAATGGGTAGTGGTGTTGCTGGGCAGCTGAGTCTGGGGAGGTCTATCCCTGTCCACTAGGTGAAACCTCAACCTGGACAGGGGAGGGTTCTTGACTCTGGTGGAGAAAGAATTCATGAACAGGTTGGATGAGTGTAGGTAAGGAAGGAATTCATTAAAGTGAGAGTAGTAGTGAATGGCAGCAGTCATGCAGGCAGTAGAGAGCAAGAAAGAACAGAGGGAGGAAAGGGAAGTTCATTGAACTCCTGCTCGGCACAGGGCACATCACTTGCCAACTCCTGACGCCAGGGTCCCCTGGTGTCCAGTGTCCACTTGAATCTGCATGGCATGAGAATTAAGCTCTTACCACCCCAGGATTTGGGCGAGCCTCAGAGCACTGGAAGGAGTGAAATTATGTTCTGAGAACTTCACAAAATCAAAGAAAGGAGATTTGAGGGCAGGCTATTAAAGAGCATGACCCATATAACAACAGTCTTGTCCAGGTCACCCAGGCAACAGGAATTTGGAAGCCCAAATCAGAGATCTCAGTAGCACCTCCCTACTTGTCTGAAAAAGAACAGAGAGAAGACTTACAGTTAAGTCTAGAAAATTGAATGAAATAGTGAAGTAACAAAGATGCTTACCACTGGAAGAGCAAATAGACAAAACTCAGTAAGTTGAGCAGCGAGAAGGCTTTATTTAAGGCAAAGTACACACTCAAAGAAAGGGAATCTACAGTCAGCAAGCCAGAGACCTCGGGGCCAAATGGCATTTTTCTAGCCCATCTCCAGAGAGGCCTGATAACCAGGAAGGTAAAAGACCCATGTTCCAGCAACAAGACAGTCAGAAAATGAATTCTTTCCTCAATGTTTTTGTTCATTTCAAGCCTCCAGTGGATTGGCTGAGGCCTTCCCACATTGTAGAGAATAATCTGTTTTACTCAGTCTATTAATTCAAATGTAAATCTCATCTGGAAATACCCTCACAGGCACACCCAGAATCATGTTTAACCAAGTATCTAGGTATCTCAAGGTTCAGTCAAGTTGACGAATATAATAAACTATTGCAGGAGTCAAGAGCAGTTTTATTAGTTCCATAGGATTTTTGCATTCCCACTTCCCAAAATGATAATTTTGCATTTTGTCTTTACTCTTTAAATCTCCTTACACCTTTTCCTAGACACACTCTCAGCTTATAACATTGCTTCATAAATCGTTGAGAAAATGGAAGTCACCTGATAAGACTTCCTTACCTTTCCAACCTAAAACTATCTACCCATGTCACTCTGTAACTGTTCTTTACATGCCTTGTTTATTACACAGCAAGTGCCTGCCGCCATCCCTGGTCTGCTCCTCCAGTTTTGCTCTGGTCCTATTCCATCTCATGTACTCAGGGGCTTGGTTTCTCAATTTTCTCTTCATCCTCTCCTAAATCATCACTTCTTTACTCAATTACTCCCATTGTCATAAAGCAAATATAGTAACTCCTTTCTCTTAAGCACAGACACACACACACACACACACACAGTTCCCAATACTACATCAAAAATAGCACTGGTGTTAAAAAAAATAAATTCATCTGAGTACATTTGAAGATCTAGTTGGCTCTACTAGGCAATTCATGAATCAGGCAGCATCCCAGCTAGCAAGTATAGAGATGATCCCAGTCATTGTACAAAATGGAAGGTTTTTATAGGAAGGAGGGTGGGGCAAAAAGTTAATAACAAAAGAAAAGAGATTGTTTTAGGCCAGGACATCTTTTGAGAAACAAGGGACCAGCAGGCTTTTATCGTGTAGACTACCTCATTGGTGCTGATCAGAAAATTGCAGATTGACTGTTAAAATATCACATTCCTGGAATAGGTTGAACTGTAGTTAAGTCTTGGTTTGCTGACCCAGAGGGCAAATGACTCTATTTTGTGCTTGTTTCTTTTTTAACAATAGCGACAACCTCACTTCACCTTACATCCCCTTTCAATTGTCTCTTGAGACTCTGCTAAAATGTTTGCTCAGAGGAGTCTTCCTTGGCCACACATTTAACAGTGGTTACAGTTAGTCTTTATCACATCATTCTATTTGAGGCCTCTACATTGCATTGATCCCTTCCTTATGTGCATATATATTGATGGGATTTGTTTATTGCTCCCCACGCCCCCACCCCCTCCCCGTCAAGTGTTACATAAGCTCTGCAAAAGAAGGTATCTTCTGTCTTTTTACCTCCATGTTATCAGCATATATGACAGACTCAAACAGTCCTCAATACTAATTTTTTGAATGATTGAGTGAATGAACTATTTCCTTTTTCCCCCTCTACCGCTAGATCATAGGATTCGCCAGTACAAGGATTATCTTTTTTGCCTTATGTGCCTTTGTAGTTGGTTTCAAAACACTTGTTGAATGGGTGAATGAATCATTGATATAAATGAGCAATAACCTAAAGATAAAAGTTATTAACATGATGTTCTACTTTTAAAATTTGCATTGGCATTAAAACTTAAAAAAAATCAGAATGGTTTCTTTTAGGATTATACTAATTCCTTTTAAACTAGTGCTAATTTGCGTGGCTTATGCATATGCATCCAAATTAATTTTTCTAACTTTAACTAAGGCTTATAAATAAATAAGTATACATATATGTATGTAGATGGATGGCTATATATACACCTACCCACACATATATAAAACATATGTTAGTCCTGTTCTCAGAATCTGCCAAACTTTCTTGGTAAGACTTGCCAATTGCAATCATGTGACAGGATGACAGTTCTCTTCTCTGGGAGAAGTCCAGGCTTCCAGTGTCTAGGACAGAAATAATATAGACCAAGAAACATATATAGCTGATGATGGAATGATTTTTGGCTCCCATAATGTGAGGTTTGGTCTTCTTATTGGGAGACTTTAAGAAATCATTAGAACAGAAATCATTTTTCATTTACACAGCTAAAAATTTTCTTCCTTACATTTCTGTATGCAGACATACTCGAAAGACATTTCTCCTGGTCAATATGGGTTTATATAAACTCTGCCTTCAATGACAGCATGAGATCTTTTGGCCAGTGAAATTGCCTTGTTTTTATTGGCATAGTAAGGATGAGTCCAGTCATGCCCAGTTACAGATGCTTTTCTGGTGTCAATAAATATAACACTGCTTAAGAATAAAGATGTTTTCACTCAGGCAGAACTGATTATGGGGAGATGACAGAAGCACTTCAATGACTGCATGTATGCACACATAAGAGGTAGCACTTAGGAATGCTTCCAGCTGCAGGCAAAAAAGGAATCGACTAGCAGTGGCTGGAATAAGTTTGTGCTTAGTAGATCAGTGACATTAAGGCTACTGTCTCTGCATTTCTGCTGGCCTGGCCTTCCCCTCAAAGTCAAGTGATGGCTGCAGCACAGAAGTGTTCTGGCATACTTGACCTAGAAAAAATAGTGTTCAAATGCAGGAAGCAGAAGGTGGTATAGGCAAGGGAGGTTTTCCTTGCAATACTGACCTCTTATCAAGGAGAGAGAGGCTTCAACAGACTTCTCTTTGTATCTTACTGGCTACAAATTGGTCCCATGACAGTGCATAGACCAGTTGCTGGAGCCACTTTTCCTGAGAACTAGGTATTGCCTGATTCCTGAAAAAATTTAGATCTCCATTTGAAAGAACGAAAAGGAGGATGGCTTTTGCTTTGGCAAGGAATAGTGTCTCCCACAGAAGGCTACCAAGAACACTCATGAGGTTTCAAAGAGGAAATCGTGCTTATGTTAATCTTGAATTCAAGTAGAAGCTGGCAAGTGTACGAAGTTTGAAAAGATTGAAAAGGAAGAGAGAGATGCTTATGCAGGTGTGTGGACTAATCAGAGAACTGGACATAATTAGATATACTGGGTATTTTCTATGCATAGAACAGTGAGAGAAGAGACTGCAGAGGTTGTCAGGAGCCGAGTCACAAAGGCAGTGTGAAAGCAGGAGTCAAGTTCTCATACCTTTAGGCATTCATTCTGAGGTTAAAGTTGCGAGTAAATACTTGTATGGACTTGCCCCCCATCAATGGCTGAAAAAATCTAGATATTTCGAGGGCAGTACTAGCATCTTTCCATTTTAAAGAAGAAAGGCAAGAGCAGTCATTCCTTATGACACCTTTTTGCGCTCTTTCTCTCTTGGTCTCTCTAAAAGTTGCTTGGGGCTCTTTCCTCTGGGCGCTGAACTAGGTGGTACTCAGTGGGTAATGGAGCCTCAGAGGCTTGCCAGCTACACTTCCTTTACTAAAACCCATGGAGAAAGGAAGCTGAGTGCTTGGAGCAAAACCATCCCTGCTAACTTGATCATTGTTGATTGGGCCAGAGGATCAGTACCAGAGTTCAAAGCACCCACCAAGAATTCACCTTCCTGGGTAATGACAGACCAATAATCAGATCTTCTCACTGTGGGAAGTTGCCTGATTGCGGAACAAATTTAGAGCTTCATTTGAAAGAATAAAAAGGGGAGTGGGTTTTGCATTGGCAGAGGAATAGTATCTCCCACGGAAGGCCACCAAGAGCACTCATGAAGTTTTAAGGAAATTATGCTTATGTTGAGTCTTGAATTCAAGTAGAAGTTGGCCAAGAAGGACTGATGCCAGAAATGTCAATGGCAGAGGCAAGCCCAGAGGAGGGAGGAGGGGGGGAGAGAGAGAATTAGAGAGACAATAGGGAAAGAGGGAGAGTGAAGAATAGCTGAGCTCTAGCAATTAACACAAGCATTTGATCTTGGAAACTTGTGGGGGAAAAAAAGAACATTCAAAGTATCAACTATTGAATAGTTCTTTAGTGACCTGGCTCATATCATCATCAGCAGCATCAGACCATAGGGATCCTCAAAGCTGTTTTCAAATGCAGTCTAATCCCATTCCCCCAAAGAATATAATATATTCAGATACAATTATTATGAATGTTTTAAGCATACATTATTTTGTATCAGGTTGAATTACTCCCCACATTCTAGGGTATCTGAGATTTGAGTTCTTTGGGAATAGTTGTGCCAGTGTTTTGTTTCTGTGAGCCTGTGGTCAATGGCTCACAGAGAAGCCTTCTGTTCTTCCCTGGGTAGTTCTGAATAAGAAAATAGAAAATAGTCTAAATGGAACCAGGTAATTGCAGAGGCACCAAGAGAAAGAGAAATAATCTTGTGTTGTTAGGAACCGAGGGCCAGAAGACACATGATCAGTGCATCTGCCAGGCCAAGGAGTATAGCCCGAAGTGCCAAAAGCAGCAGACCAGAGCACAGGGAGGAATCTTCCGGGGAAAGCAGGAAACAGGGACCTGCTCCAGTTGAAACCTACCTTCTGTCTCCCAGAAGAATAATTCTCCCAAGTGGCTACTCATCAAAGTTACCTGGAGTACTTTGAAAGAACCCCATTTCCAGACCTTACTCAAGTCCTGCTGAATCAGAATACGACTTTGTATGCAGCTGTCCCTGCTCCCACCATGACAGAGCTTTCACCTGTTCACAGTGAAAATATCAGTAAATGATGGCAACCGTCCTTTCTTGAGAATCAGTGTTTTGTTCTCAAACCAAGGCCATCTTAATTTTTCACTAGAATATTTTTCCTTTCATAAAATTGCAGTCAAAACTGGAAGGTTGCCACACAATGAGAGGTAAGAGAATTAAAGTTAGAGGAATTACCACAACTGCCCTCTTAGCCTTATTCCCCAAAATACTTGCTATTGGCTACCTGCATACAGCAGCCTCCTTCACATATGCTTACTGCCTGTCATAACGTAGTTTGGGTTGACGTGAAGAAGCTGCCAGCATTGTCTTTAAGGAAAATGTTATTTACTTTACTTAATACCTAGAAATACTAAAATGTTGTTCTGAAGTTTGAAAAATACAGAAAAATAAGATGGGAGGAAAAAGGCACTTATCCCACCAGAGAAAATAACCATCATTAAAATTTAGTGTATTATTGTTGCTGTCTCTTAGGCATGTATGTATTATGCACAAAATTTTATGTTTATGTTTAATTTTGAGTTTTAAATCAATATGTGTTTTTTTATTATAAGAGAAATATCTAGTCAAGTTTTTAAAAAGGGAATATATATACAAAAGTGTAAAAAGAAAAAGAAGGAAGGGAGGAGGGGTGGAAGGAGGAAAAAAATAGAAATCTTATGAGATCCCATCTCTATTTTTCAGTCTATGTCAATATTTGTTCTATGTAGATGACGTAAAGCTATTTATACTTGTGTTTTAAGCATAATTAACAAAGAAATGCTCATTTGTCTTAGATGACAGATAATATTTACAACTGGACGGTTTAGTAGGCTTTCCCAATTAAAAAAAATGACTCAGGTAATCAATATGAGTTTTAAAGATGTGGAAACTCATAACTCAAGTATTTTAGCAGTAAAAATGACCACTATTGCTAGATGCAGCTCTATATAGGAAAGAGAGGAAAGGGGCTTATGTGTAATAATTCTCTCAATGTGGCTCACAACTTAGTAAATAGCTTAGCTGGTTTTTATAAAAATCAAAATAATATATGCATATAATTTTAAAATACAAACACAAACACAGAAATCTGCTTCTCCACCTCTCCCAGTGGATCCACTCCTGGTCTATCTCCCCCAGTGATAACCACTTTCAGAGTTGTTTTAATTATGTCTTGTGTAGACTTTGCTGTCGTATTTCTTAATGCTTTTAGTGCAGTTTATAGTTACTGATGTTAGACATTAGTCAGTACCTTTCCAGTTCGAAAAGATGAGAATTTAGCATTCTTCCACTCCCCACTCCAAATATTATTACACCAAAATTTTATTTAAATCAACATTTGCTTATATTGCTATGTCTGAATAAATATTGTTTATAATTAAGTAATTCATTATGATTGCATTTTCTTCTTCTATAACTTTGCTTCCTGAGTTAATAATTGTCTGACTTTTTTGTCATCGTAAGTTTGCTTTACACCTAACATGATTTTCTATCCCAAAATCTTAGTATTTATTTTTAAAAAATTACCCTACTAAAGTGGAAAACATATCGTTAGAGTCAAACATACCAAGTTCACCTTGCTTCCTTGCTTTTTGGGGGGCTCTCCCCTTACACCTTCTGTCTTCTTCTTCCAAGAATACAGAATGACTGCTGTCTAGACCCCAGGCATAGCTGTCCTCCTGGGAATTCTCTTTGCCCTTCCCTTTACTGACTATTTTCTGAACCTAAGGCTTCCCCTCTTTCAGTGCACTCCCTCATTTCCATAGCACAAATCACACATTGCACAGCCATTTTTTGAGAACTTGCTTGTCTGGTAAATTTGTAGTCACTCACGTTTGTTTGATGGTCTGGGTGGATAAATAATTCAAAGCTAAACATTTTCTCTTGGAGCATTAAGGCAGTTCTCTACTCTTCTGGCATCTTGGGTTTGGAGTTACCCTTTCTGAATGTGATCTTTACTTTCTCTCTGGAACCACTTACCTCTATTAAGATGTCCTGAAATCTTATCATTGTATGTGCTCTGATGTTTGTCTCTTCATTCATTTGTACCAAGACCTCAGTTGGAACGTGTTCATCAGAAATGGGATATTTTCTTCTATTATTTCTCTTATCATTTTCTCTTATAAATTTGCACTCTCTCTGTCTCTCTCTCTCATTCCCTAGAATTCTTATTGTCTGAATTGTAGACCTCTTGTGCTGCATGCTTGATTTTCTCATTTTCCCTCTACTGTGGTCTTTTTGTCTTTTATACTATTTTTGGGGGGTGATTTCCCCAACTTTGTATTCTAAACATTCTATTGACTTTAAATTTTTTGGCTGAAAATTTTGGGTTATATGCTATTGATAGTTTAAAAATAATAACCACTCAAAGTTACTCTAACATACATTTTGACACATTTCTGAGATTAGGGTAAAATATGGAACAATGTTATAATCAAGGGTTCTTTGAATCAGACACAGACGGTCCTACTTAATGACCTGACCTAGTTAAAAGCTGTCTTAATTTTTAAATCAGATTTTCTATAGAATCACAAGTGGGATTATAAATTAAAGGCCTGTAAAAAGATGAATCACTTAGTTATCTGGAAATTTCTTACTTTAAAATCTGTTTCAGTCTATATAAGTACTTTCACCCTCCTTATTTCAGAATGTCAAAGCCATAAAGGCCAGTATTTATCCTTTTTGTAGGAGCTGACATATATGTGGAGGTTTAGTTTTTATTATAGAGAGTGGACATTGTTAAAATCCTGCTTGACTGTTTTATAGGCAAAAAAATCAGGTGATATAATCATCATTTCAATTTTTTACTTTTTATTTTCTTCTCTTTGGAGAAGTCCTCTACTCAAATCACAAATACTGTTTTGTTCTTCCTAACCCTGTTGTTTCAGAGTATCATTTTTGTGGGCTATACAGTCCTTAAAGGTAGGGTCAGGTATCATCCATTTCTACATTTGCACAGTCAAACACTAAAATTAGCCTGAAAGATGCCTAGAATGGGTGAACTATGAGTTGTGTGCAAGTATACCAGGGCATGCATTTAAGCTAGAAGTCAGTGACTTTCTTTTGTCACTGCATACTGTCTCCCAGAGCTGACAGCATGACCTCTGGCCTTCCTTATGAACTTCTTATCTAGAGGCATGGATTGCATTTGAACATATGTAGGATATTCACCTTTGGGAGATGCATTACTCATGCTACCTCTGGTACTGCCAACCACATATTTGACAACATCTTGACAGTTTGAGGCCAGAACTGGGATACCTGTGGTGAAGCTATTGTACAGTTGAGTCAACAGCTCAATATAGTGCAAGTGCTGAAGGAAATGAGGAAGAAATGCAACCCTGAAACCTGCTCAGGAAGGTGAGATTTACCTCGATGACATGATTAGAGAAGACCCGCAAACAGTGAATTGTGGTTTCTTGACACAGAACATAAGGAATTTGGATTCATATATTCTAAAAGAGTCTCTTATTATTTAGGCATTGAATGTTTAGGGACATCACTATTCTCTTATAGATTCAGATCATATACACCTGTATAGTAAATTGCACTACATTTTATCCCCATTGAAGAGTTAAATCTATTTAATCTCCATTCTCCAATGGAGACCAGGATTAAATGGACCCATTAAAGGTGTCCATTCACCTTTAATGGACAAGTGAAGTTCTGGGAATAGCTTGAATATTTCACCAATGGTCAAGTAAACTTGTAATGGCTGGGTCTTTGCCTTTACCTAACCAAAACAAGGTAAATCAAGAACAGATCACCCTAAATTACACTCTAAATATTTACTTCAGCCTCCAGCCTTGCCACGATTCTGGGAGAAATCTGGTTAGAGTTTATGAATGGCCTTCCTGATGAGAAGCAAGGACCCCTCCCTCCTTTTCTCAAAATTGTTCCCCTCCAGATTTCTCAAGGCTTTGCTGGTACCTTCATCATGGAAGAATTCCAGGATCAAGATGGTGCAGATTAGTCATCACTTAGAAAAGATTTCATTCAAATCCTAACCCAACCATGAAATAGGTTATTAAAATGGAATAAAATCACAAATAAAAGCCACAGAGGAGTCCTTAAATTCCTCCTACTACCGGATTATTTCTTAACGATGCAAGTTGCAATTCAACACAGTAAGTGAAATTCTTCAAGGCAATAAATAAATAAGATAAAGAAAACAGTAAAGTAAAAATTCAAGCAATAAATAAAGAATAAGGAACTTCTCTCAAATTCCTTCCAGGATTATCCTATTTATGTATCCTGGGGATCTCGTGTGCATAGCCTCCAAACTCTATGGTATCTATATTCCTTGTAACTGATCTATAAATGTTGTTCTGTTTAATGTAGTTAAACGAAAATAGCTCACATGTGTTATTACTTCTATGTGGCAGGCATAGTTCTAAGTGCTTCGCATATATTTACTCCTCAACCCCCATTCAGCTTTTGTTATTCCTACTTAGAAACTGAGACACAAAAAAGGGTGATGACTTTCTTGAGGTTGCATAGGTAGAAAGTAGCAGAACTAAAATCCAATCCCAGGCAGTCTGATTCCAGCATTGAAGTGCTTAATCATAACAATAATGCCTCTCTCAAAGTCTTAATTTGCTACACATACTTATCAAAGTCCATGATTTTAAATAGTTTCCTGAGTGTAAGCAGGAAGCAAAGGAGAGATGTTCAAAAATGTTAGGATCAAATGTTATGCTGCTGAGTTCATTTTTTAAGTCTTTCACTGACCTCATGAGTACAAATAAATATGTCCCTATTCAGATACAACACCAAACTAGGTGTTCCAGAGATGGATTTGAACTCAGGATGTTTGATGATTATAGATAAATGACATGGGAGAATCTAATCTAAACAAATTCATTTGAACTAAACACAAAGCTCGAATTAATGGTGCAACAACCTACAAATACTCTCTGAAAGACTAAATCTTTGGATTTTTATATTATGTGGAGGAGGGAGTAGGTTCTGTTAATAGGACAGACTTCATGCAACATATGTTAAGAAAAAATTTGGAAGCATTTAAAAATTACAAGTTGGAAGCTCAATCTTGCAAAAAAAGAAGAAATTCTTAAAATATTTTGGAGCTTTTAGAAGAAAATCAATATTAAAATTAGTATGAACATATAAAAAAGGCTTTATGAGTCGAGTGGTTGTTGTTTTTCTAAATGTCAGCATGGAAACCCAAACAGAAAGAGGTGAGCTGGGTCCTTGGAAAAACTGACTGGGAAAACTGAGTGTTAAGTTTGTGATGTGGTTGAATGGCAACCAAAAATTGTCAAGTGCATGATGACAAAGTATTTCCTGGAACTAGGGGCTGCTTCAAGACATATAAACATGGGTAATGTTGTGGGGGCCCGTGCTTTAAACCAAGATGGCATCTATATGTGGCTCCCAGGTAGAGGTCTCTGGAATTTGGAAACCATTCATAAATAGTTTGAGTTGAGCTTTATACTGAATTGACAATCTTTGTAGACAGCAGAGGAAAATAACCAGCTTTAAAACATAACTTGCTCTCTGCTTTTATTTTTGACATCATGGAAAATAACCAATTTTAAAGCATAACTTGCAGTCTGCTTTCATTTTAATGTCATGACCCTGAAAAAATATAATACTTGGCTATTAAAAGAGAGTAGGACTTACTTCATTACAGCTTTTAAGATCACCCTGAAAATCATATTTGAGTTCTTAATTTTAATTTAAGAAAACTTCCTCTCCATGTGGGAGTACCTCAAAGGAAAAAAGGATTGGTCTAAACCTTCTGTAAGAATTCATGAGTTTTTTTTGTTCTTATCCTCATAATCAAAACTCAGATGTCATTAATATGACCTTCCTAGAATGACTATCATTTCCAGTAGAAAAGAGACCTACGTGTGTGGATGTGGGTGTGGGTGTGTATCAGACACACCCACACATGTATACACATTATGTTAATGTAAAACATACAAAATATATGTAAAATATTCATAAGTTATGATGTTTGAGAAATTTGCCATGCCGTGAACTAAATAAGAGACCCTCTCTGTGAAAACCAGAAAGGAACCTTACCTGGCTTCTTCGATATGCCCCTCCAGAACATTTTTCTCCCCACAGAATGAGAAAGGCACTTTGAAAATATCTAAAACATTAGCCTCAGTAGAGTTGTGACTCCTTCTAAAGCCTCCGGTTGGTCTGGCTTACACCTTGCAGTTTATGTTTCCGTTTATAGGAGCAATGAAGTGTTTTTGTTTAAAAATCTTTCCCCTCTAATTAAACAGAGATGGAACTAAGTCAACAATGGTGTTCTGACGGCTGACAAATTGAAAATGTCAAAAGCTATTAAAGACATGCTCGGTCTAAAGATTTTAGGAAGTTGCATTGATCCTGAATTCTTAAGAAGAAAAAAAGACCTTTAGATCAGAAAGCAGGCCTTAAGAGTAGCTGAAGAACCTCAGTTTAACTGCAATTCCTCCCCCTTACAAACTCTTTTTGATCCACAGGCTAGAAAGAGAAAGTCAAGGCTTGCCATAAAACTTTTACCTAACCCAACAGATCTCAAATTTTATTGTGATAATTGCACAACTTTGTGAATATACCAAAAGACAATGAATTGTACACTGCAAATGGATGAATTATATCTCAAAAAAATTGTTATAAAATTTTTTAGTGTGTGTAGAGTCAACTAGGGAACAGATTCTTGAGTCTCAGCCCAAAGGACAGAATCTCTAGATGCTGAATCCAGGCAACTGTGTTTCAAACAAACATCTCTGGTGACTACTGTGACATGACTCAAAGTTCACACTTAAAGAAATCTAAAAGAAATGGTGTATTTTGTTTGGTACTTACCTGAACAAGAAAAGAAATGCAGCAAAGGTCCAGAATAATCAGTAAACAGGTAGCCTTCTTTCAGATATCATAAATTGGATCCAATTCTTAATTCCCCATTTTGAAAGTGAGTATTATTAGTATTGTAGGAACCATGATAAGTTAGGTCAGGAGAACCCCCAGATAGCCTGAGTATTATAGGCTACCTAGTGATTTCCTGTATATTTTCCTATTAAATCCTCATAAAGATCTTATTGAGTTGTAAAAGCTGTAAAAGTCACCCCTCTTCTACAGGTGAGAAGGTAGAGAATAAGCAGGGTTTAATGTCTTGCCCTAAACACCTAGCTGATAACTGACCAATCTGCTTGGATATTTGGTCTTCTGACTCTTATTTTGGTACTCTTTTCACCATGAAATTCTGTCTTTAAAAATGCTTCTTCACCAAATAGAGCACGGCCTGCCCCTAACCTTTAGAAGTGATTGTTTGAGCACATTGATGGAAGTTTCTGTTGTTCTGACATCAAAAAACCAAACTGCACATTGTTTTTCTATCTGTAGCACAAATAGAAAATGCAGTTTAACACACTTCCCTCCAATTCTTTGCAATGCATTTTGTCCAACAACTAGATTAATATGTATTAGGCAGTGGAGGAGTGTGTGTCTATGTGTGTTGAGAGAATGAGAGAGGGTAGACGCGTATTGTGTTTCCATGTGTCTGTGGAGAGAAGGATAGAACGTTATTCTAATGTGGACGTACAGAATGTAATCATTTATTAATTTGTATGTGAACAGTTAAAAGAAACTAACATATACTGAATAATTACTCTGCTATAAATCTACATCCCTCCTGCAACCTCCCACTTTCCCCATTTCCTTAAAGATATGCATGTGGCTCACTGCCTGCTCCACTCAGACCACACACTCTTCCAGAGGTGAATTAATATCCCTGTGAATATTACCAGCCTCTCAATTCCTTGATCATCTCATCTTTATTAACCTTCACCTCCATGCCACTTTAGATATCCACTCCCAGGGCAATGTCATCAACCTGAACTTCCCCACATTTGAATTATTTATTCCAAAGACCTCACTGACCACAGCTTGACATCTTGTTTGACATCAAAGAACTTTCCAAACACATGGCCAACCCATTTGTCTCTTTACTTCCTTTCATGTTGATCTTCTATTCCGTGTGCATCTATCTCCTTGTCAATTCCCCCACTTTCTGGCCTTGTTGTCCTTTTGTCACAGGGACGTGACAGAACCTCTGCTCAGGCAGCTGGGCATCCCCTTCCTCTGCCTGCCCTAGGCCCGTGGCTCCCCACAGGCCTGTCACCAGCCTCTTCTCTGGTTCAGTGCTGCCTGGAGATCCTTCCAGCTCTCAGAGGTTTTCCATTTTCATCAAATCTCTAAGCACACCTACTTGGCCATGAGACTAAGGAGATGAACTCTCCTTTTTGCAGAGAAAATAGAAGCCTTTTCATGGGAATATCTTCAATTTACTGTCTCCAAATCTATAAAAGTAACCATTTCGAAAAACCCATCTCTTTCCGCTTCTTTGGCTACAATATGCTACAATAATGTTGGTGTGTCTCCCGTTGAACTAAAGGGAGACGTTAAAGGTAATTTTTCTATATCTTTGTTGTCTCTCTCTAGTCTGACTCCTTTATATTTACATTCAAACATACTGAATCTGGTATCTTAAAAATAAAAGTCTTTCTTATCCCTCAACCATCTTCAATCTACCATTCTTTTACGTAGTTGCTCAAGTCAGAAGAGTTAGAATCATCCTTTATTCCTTCCTTTTCCTTATCCTTTCTATCTAGTTAATATGCAATTCCTGCGAAACCCATTTCTTTAATATTACTCTATTCATTCAATTTTCTCCCTTTCCAATGCAAAGGCTCTAAATCAGTGTTGTCCTGTAGAAATATAATGTGAGTCACATGTGTAATATTTTAGATTTTCTAGCAGCCACAAAAAAGGAAAATGAGAAAATGAAATTAATTTTAGCAATATATTTTATTTAATCCAATATATCCAAAACTGTTAACATTTCAACATGCAGCCATGATAAAAAAAATATTAGTGAGGTGTTTTACCTTCTCAATATGGATTAGCCACATTTCGATAGACAGATGCTCCCGGTGGCTGCCATATTGGACGGGGCGGCTAGGCGCTCTAGATTGTCATCTCTTGCCTAAGTCCACTGTTTCTTTGCAGGATGCCAGCTTCCAATGATTTTCTTGCTTCCTCTCGAGTCCCCTCCCATATGTTCTATATACCACAGCCAGGATGATTTTTTCTAAAAATAAAATTTCAACTTTTCCCATAGAACTCTGCATGGTTTCTCTCAGATCTATGAGCTTTTATGATATTAACAGGCCCTTGCTGAGCTTCGAGCTTCAGCTCTTCTTTATCATGGTCCACGATGCAGCACATACCCCCAACTAAATTTATTTTTGTCCCTTAAAGCCATTATGGATTCTAGGTCATTGAATATTCTGTTCCTTCTGCTTAAAATGTTGTTCTTCATCCTCCTTATTCCCATTCATCCTCAACAAGCTAACTGCTACTCATACCAAATTGAACAAAATAAATAGAATTTATGACTACCTATAAAGCTCATTCTCCCTCCAATGTTCTGTTTCATTGAATGACACTACCACGCATGTAGTTTGTTCAAGGCAGGGTACTGGGAATCATTTTAGACACCTCTTTCTCTCATTATCCCTATTTCCAATGTACCCCTAAGTTTATCAATACTTAGTAAATTAATATCAGAAATGTTTTTCATTAATAAGTATATATAAAGTTCTTAAAGCATATATGCATTATATATTATCACTGCATACATGCGCGCGCGCACACACACACACACACACCATATATATATATATATATATATTTGCAGGCTATGAAATTTTTCTGGGGTTCCAAACAACATTTATCTGAATGTTATTAAGTGTGAGGGAATTTTATTATCTTTTCTGCTTTTGTGTACATCAGTGGAAAACTCTTTCAGTTTCATGAGTGAGGATAAGAGCAAGGTCCTCTTCTTTGTTAGTCGAGAAAGACAAGAAATGTAAGCATTTGGGACACCAGTAAATATTTATGTCATTTGTCTCACTTTTGAAGAAGATTGTAACATAATAAGAAAAGCTTAGAATTGAAGGGGCACAGCATTAAGTATAATTTTGGGGAGGAAGACCTGTGAAGCCAAAGGAGAAGCTATGGCTGTCTTTTTTTGTCTTAATTTGCCCCTAGTTACAGATAGTTAAAATACAGACAAACTACTGGGAAAGAGTATTTCGTTATCATGCAGTTGCCTTTACTTCCACTTGCCTTTCAGTGATAAATAAGCAAGAAAGTTCTATTTCCTTTCTTTACCTAGAATTAGTAACAAATAACATCTCTGGCAGCCAGGCAGCTTGTCTGAGCCCAACCTTACTGGCAGTTACAATCTAATCTCAGCTACAAAATTGGTAACACTGCTTCCCATCTGCCTTTTGGGGTCACATGGGCAACATATGTCATATGCTTACCTATGTCCTAAAAAGAATAATTATTTTTATTAATTAGATATTAGGTTTTATTATGGGAAAGAGAGATTCCCAAAGTGGCTCAAACATGAAGAAAGCTTCCCTCTCATGGAAGTCCAGATGCAGACAGGCCTGGAGTAGTGGCTTCACAGCTGTGTGGGACCATCTAGTCAGGTATGGACTTGCTCTTGAAGTTTCTACTTTTGCTTTTCTCCAACCCTCCCTTAGTAGCTAGATTTAACCAGGAGAGTAAGTTCTGGCTAATGGAATGCGAGGGGAAATGATGTTTACAGCTTCTGGCATGTATTCTTAAAGGGAAAGATGGGTTTCCTCCTCCATACTACTGCTTGGGAGGGTAGGACATGTCATTGTTCCTGGTGGCTGCATGTCCAGCTGAATGTCAGAAGCTCTATTATCAGAGAAAGGAGAACAGGTACTGGGGACAAGCAGAGTCTTTGGCGCTGGCTGAGAAAGCAGTTCTTTAGATTTACACTAATTATATAGCCCAGGGGTACAGATTTAAGGGTGTGATAAACCTGGTGTGACATCTTTACCTCTGTGAACTCCAGCACTCTGGCAAGTTAAAATGTTTTTGTTTGTTTCTTCCCTTAATACTCCATTACAGAGTTCTGTCAGATTGTATTACAGGGTATCTGTGCGTTCTCCTGTGCTAGTGTAGCACCCACACAGAGTTTGCACTTCTATCCTTGTAAACAGTTGCTGGAAACAGTAGTTGCCCTGTCTATGTAACAACTATTTGCTCCTTTCCTTCTCCAGGCACAGGAAATCTCCCATCCTCCACTTTCCCTTGTTCACGTATCATGTTTTTTCTTTATCAGATCATCATGCAGTCTGTATGTGTAAATTTTCACCATTACATTAATCCTATTCCATTGTTAACACATTCAATTCCCTTCATACCCCCACTTTTTAAAACTGTACTGAGGTATAATTTACATACCATAAAATTCACCCATTCTAACTATAAAATCAAGTAATTTTTTGAAATTTTACTGAGTTGTATAACCATTATGGTAATCCAATTTTAAAATATCTTCATCACCCAAATAGAAACCCTAATACCCATTTGCTCTTAAGCATCCTTCTTTTTTTCTTTTTTTAACCAATTTCCTAATTGAAATTGTAAGCCAGTATGTATTATATGCCTATTGAGAATTCAGTGTTTCATGCTATTCAGAATTCATAAAGAATAAAATATAATACCTAATCTCACAGGACTAGCTAGAAGGCAAAATAAGACCTTAACAAGAGACCATCATAAGAAAATATGCATCGTATTTCCAGCTTTTGTGAATGGGCCAGTACTATAAGACTACAGAAATTCCTATTACTGAGCAGATCATCTAAATTTGGAAAAATCTTTCATACCCCATATAGACAGGTTTCTTTTTCTCCTCGAAGTACTAAAACACCCTTTCCTAAACTGACCATTGATAGTTTCCAGAAGTTAGGGGCTTTTGGTAATATCTCTTCTCTCTTAAATGTCATCTTAAATATGTACCTCCTTCTGTTTCCATCTATTTGAATCCAGAATCTAAATTATAGAATTTGCATCTTTCCAAGTAAGATCTTACTGTTCAATAAATATTCCTAATTCTCAATGCAAATTATGATCACTCTAATTTTTCACTTTGGGGTACTTACTGAAAAGAGTAATGTTTATTAACATTCTCTGAGTTAAATGTAACCAGTAGCTTTTTTGGCCGTTAGGTTGTTATTAATGATAATTAACTGTAGTGATGAAGAATTACTAATAGTTAGGACCCTGAGGAGCAAAATAATATATTCCAAAGAGCTGCCTGCTCCTTTAGGCGTTGAGTCAAACAATTCAGTCCTTTTCCACCCTGAAAGCTACAGACACTGAGCATTCCCAGGTGCCAAATATAGGTTA
The DNA here is from genome assembly GCF_040802235.1 of Manis javanica. Taxonomy (NCBI): domain Eukaryota; kingdom Metazoa; phylum Chordata; class Mammalia; order Pholidota; family Manidae; genus Manis; species Manis javanica. Next base: position 124,055,124 of record NC_133162.1, read on the forward strand.
TGCTCCTCCCACCTCTCTCCTAATCTCTGCTTGAGCCTAGTGGCCAGCAAGTCAGCAGGGGAAGCTCACTTGAGTAACCTATTCATGTAATATGGGATCTGAGTAGAGGAGACAGGATAAAAGTTAAGAAATGCTTGTGTTTAGTACTTGAACACCTGCCTCTACCAGTTTTATTTTATATGAAGGAAAATAGGGAAGAGAAGTTGGAATGAGCCACTTCCTTCACCCTCTAGCAGTGTCAGTTCCCTAGTGTGAAGGGCTCTGGGCAATGAGTCCTTGACTTTTGGAATTATGGCCGCTCAACTGCTCATACAACTGGGTGAAGAACTTGACAAAATATGCACTCTAACGCTTTGGTTCTCCCCCTTGGCTGCAAGTTAGAGGCACCTGAGGAGCCTTTTAAACATTCCATGCCAGACCACCCTCAGACAGATTAAATCAGTATATTAGGAGATGGAATTCAAGCATCAGAATTTTTTTTTAAAGCTTGCCGGCTACTTGTAAAATGCAGCGAAGGTTGAGAACTGCTGGACTAGTAATAATAATGTCTCTTGTTAATTTTTTCCCTCAGTTTTAATGAAATATACTTGACCTGTAACATTGTTTAAGGTATACAACATAATGGTTTCATATATGTATGTACTGTAAGGTGATTAACATAATAAGTTTAGTTAAAAACTCTCACTGGAGACCCGTGGTTACCATGGGGGAGGTATGTGTGTGGGGGTGGAGGTGGAAGGGGCCAGGGGGATAAAGGGCTGCGGGAACCTCAATCATAATATACGTTGTTCACTTATATTAATTATATTAATTATCATTAATAACAACCTAAGGGCCAAAAAAGCTGCTGGTTACATTGGATGGAAGTGCAGCATGGAGAATATAGCAAATGGTTCTGTAATATCTTTCTACGTTGACAGAGAGCAACTGCACTAGTTGGGGGTGAGGATTTAATAATGTGGGTAACTGTGTTGTATACTTGAAACCAATATAATATTGTGAATCAACTATACTTCAATAAAAAAGTAATTTAAGTTTATAAAAGGAAAAAAATCATCACTAGCTATCTCTAACCGACATGCAAATAGCACTCAAGCAGTAACCCTCAAGCTTAGCTAGAATTACTGGAGCGTTTAAAAAGATACTGATGCCTAGACCCACTCCTAGAGATGCTGATTTAATTGGTTTGGGGGTTGGGCTTAAGCAAGCATCAGCATTTTTCAAAGGCTCTGCCAGGAATACTGATGTGCAGTCAGGAGCAAGAGCTATTACTTGGACTGGAAATAAACATCTTAGCTCTTAGTCGGCATTGAGGAGAAGGTGCTCTGTACCTGCTGGAAGACGAGTGTCAAGAGCTGAAGCGAGAATGTGGCAGGGAATGTGCACGCAATGCCAGAGATGAACGTCACCCGCCTCAAAGTGGGGTCCTAAGGTCCATGCTTGTGAAAGCTGTGATATGTGTGACAGTTAGAAAGAGCCTGAGAAAGGGGGACTTCATCCCCAACCAGACAGAAGGTAAAGATAAAAATGAATTTTTTACACCTAAAAAATGTTGGACATTTGGACAACCTCTTCATCTGTGAGCACGGCTGGAGCAGTTTTATTTGTATACAGAATAGGTGTGATTCAAGTTTTTCTGAAAAGACCCCCCCATCCAAAAGTGTGCCTCCTATTTCACTTTTCCTACCAAGCATAGTGGCTGAAAAAGCCCATGTGTTTGAGCCTCTCTTTTGGGTTTAAGCCACTTCACACCCTCTGCTGGCTTTAGAGCTTGACTTCATTTTCTTTATCAAATGCACCTCGGTAGGCCTTGGAGTGGTGCAATAGGAGTGAGCACTTTAAAAGAGTCTTCCCTGGGCTTGCTCTGAAATTTCAGAATGGCCTGAAAAAGAAGGGACTCGTTAAAGGAAGTGCCTCAGGTGACAGAGAAATAAACCCTAACAAGAGGAAGGAATCCAAAAGAGGATGTTAAGGTGCAGTTGCTGGCAGAAACCATGCTGCCTTTAAATTAACCAAATACTACAATTGTAATTTGCACTGGTGAAACCTTGGAGGTGAAGAAATTGGTTCTGTCCCTATTGCCCGACTTAGGCTCAACTGAAGATGTTCATCTTCTAGTGCCGCAGGATGGCATCCAGGGACTGGTTTGGAAATGTTAGGCTTGGAGAAGAGCTCCTTAATGACTGTCCACTGATGTGGGGGATTTTTTGTTTATTTTTTGGACATTCTGTATTGTTGTATTAGATCAGCATGTGGCTTGTTCTAGTTAAAAGCAAAATCTGATTATGAGCCATTATTTGTTTAAGTTACTGTAAGCAAACAAAGTAACTTATTTATTTTTAATCTAGGAGTTGACTATGATGCTTGTGGTTAACCCAGAGTTATTTTGAAACTTCTGCTTTCTGCTGTGGCTTTTGGCCTGCCCACCATTTTATTCATGAGGCTTCCTCTGCTGCCACGGAAGGGAATGGAAATTCTAGGCTCTCGCTGTTCTGCCTTAGGGGCAGCCTTACAGGTCGCCTGGCAGTGACGGACACCCAGTTCGCCAACACCAAGTACTTCCCCTGCTTCCGTCACGGGGCTGGAGACTTCATACCACCCAGCGTTTGCTTGCTTGGGGTGGTAGCAGGGGGGTGGCATCAGTTTAAACTGCACCGGCAAGGGTCAAAAACACATTTCACTACAACTCAAGTTAGCTCATCCCGTTACCTCCCATTCACACTGGAGAGAGGCCATATCCTAGGCAGCAGGACTGGGTCCAAGTCTTCATGTGGGGCTGGGAGTGCGATTAATGTTTAGGGACGGTTCAGAGGACGTACAGGAGGAGGTGTTCAGTAACTTAACTTTACTGTCTTAATGTATCAATCCATTAAACGGGTCCAAGGCATAAATATTAAACAGAGAAAAATCCATCTTGAGCTGGTCCCCCGCCCCGACTTCATGAATATTTATATATGATCAAGCGCCCAAGAGACTGGCGGTCATTCTTTTTCAGTCTGGACCCCAAGGCAAACGTTGCGAACTCATTTTTATCTCCAAGAGTTGGCAGGAGCCCTCCACCACCCAGTTCACGGAGAGTTGGCGTGCACAGGTCTGAGTTTACTGGAGTGCGGACGGCCGCACAGGTAAATCCGTAAGATGTGCCGGTACACGCAAAAGGTGCCCACCGCTCTGCTTCAGGAGCAGGTCCTCTCGGGCCCTCGGCGCCCGGCGCGCAGGGGCCACGGCAGGGGTCCGGGCTCAAGCGCGCGGCAGAGCGGCGGACGGGCCGCGCGGCGCCCTCTCGTCGCCCCCTGCGCCGCAGACCCAGGGAGGAACCCGAGCTGCCGCTAGGGCGCCAGTCCCTCCTTCCCTGGGCGCCCGGAGCGCTGCGGGACGGCTGGCGAGCTGGGCCTCCCGTCCCAGACCGCTGGCTGCACGAGGGCCACCGCACCACCGACACGGTTTAGGACTGAGGGTGGAGTCGTGCCGCAGACACTCACCGAAATAAACTCGAGATCGGACAAATTTGACGGGCGCTAATGACGTTGCATTAATCCCAACAGCAGAAAAACAACCTTCGGCTGGGGGATGTAGCTCAGTGGTAGAGCGCGCGCTTCGCATGTGTGAGGTCCCGGGTTCAATCCCCGGCATCTCCAAACATTCAGCCTAGAATTTTTTTTTTCTTTTTTCCTATTTGTGTCATAAAACACTGCTTTCCATTGTACACAGGTTTAGTTCATATACACCGGGACCCCGAAGAACAATCTAAAAGGGAGCCCGAAAAAAACAGCGAGGCTCAGGAAAACTTCTTTCGATTGCTGGAAATAAAAAACGGGAATTAGACGTGATTCATCTTTCTTCATTCGCACACATCTAACGTTTTCACAATCTAAACTTGTTTGGGAAACTAAAATGTGCGGAAAAAAAAAAGAACTGTATTGCATTGGCCGGGAATCGAACCCGGGCCTCCCGCGTGGCAGGCGAGAATTCTACCACTGAACCACCAATGCTTACGAAAGCCTCCTTCTCTGTACATACTACAAGAAAAGAATTATTCATGTGACCATTTATTTTTCTTACTATATGTATTCAACATTAGAGAAAGCAACGAAAATTTTAATTAGATAATTATAAAATATTAGGTTAACGTTTAAGAAAATCTTATTAGGTTAACTTCTGTTGAATTTTAAAGAGATTCTTTCTTTGAAATTTGTCCTTGGTGAAGGAGGCAAATTAGAATTGTGTTATGTATGTATAGGATTACAAAAGTACCTAGCTCTATCTCAGACATACGGACAATTTATAACAACCTTTCCTTTTTTTCTGTTATTAGCTATTAAGACAAATGCATGGGAGAGATTCGTCAGGGATTGTGAGTAGAGATGTGGGAGCAGTGAAGGAGAACTGGGACTTTGATCCAAATTATAAGGAAAATTGGCACTGTGTGATCTAAACAAGGATCTTTGAAACACTGGTGATTCTAGCCAAGTAACCTAAATTTCTAAACTGCCTTTTCCTTTACTGTGAATGACTTGACCTTGGGACCCCTTTCAACTCCGATAGTATAAGTCTGATCCTTTACCATTAGTTTCCAAAGAAAGTAAAACTGCAAACCATACAACAAAGATATTTGAGGAGGAGAAAGTAAAGTGAGGGAAATGTATTTACGGAAATGAATTTAAATATAAGATAGAAGCCTCTGGGTTTAGTCATCACTGGCCCTTCATCTCTGGGACGGAAATTCCCAAGAACTTGCAGGATCTTTGATGGCCGAGGAGGATTTGGGAAAGAAAAAAAAGATGAGAAAATAACAGCAAACACATAGTAATAATTGTGTGCTGGACTATGAAAATACATTTCACATGGACTTCAACCCAGTGAAGTAGTTATTATAATTACTTCAACTTAACAAATGAGGACATTGAAGTTCTTGGAGGCAAGATTGGAACACATGTAGTATCATGTTTAACGTCTGCCCACTTAGCCACAGCCCTGTTTTGCCTATAAAAGAATAAATCGCTGTATTTGCACTGGAAATACTGCATGTAGCTCTGGACAGTATATATCAAGAACAGTAGAGTGCAGTTAGAGAAAGATAATAAAAGGCTAATAAATAATGTAATGATTTCTACGTTAAGATTTATTGTAAGGATATTTTAGTGTGTAGATACAAAGCAAACTTTGAAGACAAAACATTATGGAATTATACAGACATAGAAGATGTGCAGAGATTAGAGAATCAGCTGATGTAAACTATGAACTTAAGTAACCAGTGGAAGGGCAAGATCACACCATTTTCACCTCTCAGCACCTCAGTTCTCTAAAATGAGGAGAGATACATGGTCTAAAAATTCCATTCTGAAAGTCTCTAGCTTTCTAGAAGGGGCTCAAGGCCATTGGCTGGTAGGACCCCACCTTCTTTGCCAGGCACCCCACTTGCACCAGCTCATTTTTAAACACTCCTACTTACTTGCATTTGTGCGTTGGATTACAAGTCTGAAATAAAAACTTTGAAAAGCTCTGAACTAAATGTCCTAAGTTCCTTCAACTCCAACATGTTATGAATCAAAATTAAAAACAACTAAAAAACCCTAAGTACAAGATACACTACCAAAAGTTTAAAACAAGTGGAAGAAATTAAATAAGAATTACAGTTTTATGGCAAACATTTAATGGCCAACCAAAGTCCATTTTACATTCTTTCTTACTAAAAATCAAATTGAATCTACCCAGTCCCAGGGACAAAAGTGGTGCACTAAGCCTGTGACTTTGCTTTCCTTTCCAAAGATTGGTCTGGGATGGGTGTGTACAGTTCCTGGCAGTGAGTATAGACTGCTAGGGGTTTCTGGGAAAAATAGTATAGAAGATCTTTTTGCCCTTGCTTTTTGGCTTGTTAACAGTGCCATATGAGGTGTGATGCTTGGAGCTGCCGCAGCCATCTTGTGACCTGAAAGGAGATTAGGATAACCCAGTAGAAAGATAGAGACAATGCACCATCCTTGGCTTTTTCTCCATCCAGATTTTTGGTTAACTAAAATAATTAAAAATCTTTATCGTTTAACCCTTTTGAGTTGGGCATTTTGTTATTTATATGCAGTCAAAAGCATGCAAGTGTTTTTTGTGTCTGTGTGTGTGTGCGCGCGTGTGTGTGCCTGACATCTGTCTGATGTCTGTCTGGCAGTTCATCGACTCTCATTCAAATCTCGTACAAGTATTCTGTTCTGTAGAAAATCGTTATCTTGTGATTTGGGTGAGGCTAACTTTCCTCTTCATGTCCATGTCTCAGTCACAATAGTAGGAATGTGAAACAGGTCAATCTACATATTTTCCCTTGTGTTTAATTTAGAGGTAGATTTGTGACCATGGTAGGGACAATCAGAGCCTTTACCAGGGCTTTTTTGCCAGAGCTATAAGCAAAGACAATCTTTCTGCTTGGGTAAGTAAACTGGCTGAATGTCAGCAGCGTTTCTTGGTGTCATCTTGCTTTTCCAAAAGAGAGACGTACACATCCCTAACATGACGCTGAACTCTAGGAGCAGCCAAGCCTAACTAGAACCAATTCTGGATGTGAGGAAGTTGTCCTTAGAAAGTAGAGATGTTGTGATTCTGCAGTAAAATCGCAGGGCAAAATACCTTCGAAACCAAAATCAGTCAAAGGGAGACATAAAGTGGGAGAAATCCGTTTATTTCTTAAAAGCAGTCATCCACTTCTGCTTTCCAGTTTCTTAACGACCCAGCTGCAGAAGGGGCCCCACCCAACCTCTCCCGTCCAGATATGCCCTGGCTCATCCTTGTAATTACCCATTGATATGGAGATGAACTACTTCTCTCCATCCCTTGGAAACACCTGTTGATGTGGCAATACACTAAGGCCAGGCGAGAGATTCTGGAAATATTGCAATTTTACCCACAGTTGTCTTTTTTTTTAAGTCAGTTTGAGTAGTATTTATATTGCTCACATGTGAACAATGCAAATTGAGAAAGTATGTTATCCAAAACATAGTAAATTCAGATAACTCAATACCCTAGAAAGTGATATAGGCTGAAAATATGGAAGTTTAAGAAAAATTTAAAGAAATGATAGAATTACAAAGAGACAATACAAACCATGAAAAAGCTTGTAGGACACATCCCTAGTTTGTTGGAATAATATTAATTTTGTAGCAAGGGAAGCCACAGAAGATTTTGGAGCAAGGGAATAACATTTGAAGGGATACTGTGGGAACAGTGTGCCAGAGCAGTGGAAGTAAAAGACATTAAAAGTAGGGAAATTCACTTGCAAAGTGGTTCTAATAGGAGTGGAGAGGCAATGAGGTCCTGAAGCAGGACTAGTGGAGAGTCTAGCAGAAGGTTTGTGGCAAGGCAGAAAGAGGGAGAACAATGAATCTAGGAAGCCATTTGAAGTGCCTCGGAGGATAGGGGTATAGTGAAGGGAAGTCAGGAAGAGGAAAGCCTGGAAGACAGAAGAGTCCAGGCCCAGGGTTGGAAAGACTGACCTTGAGGTCAGTAGCGGGAGAGGCCTGTGGCCGTTGAGACCTGACATTTAGATCTGGAGACATCAAGGCTACCGAGGTGGAGTTGTGAGTCAAGTGCACAGAAGTAAAAGGTGAGAAAGCAGAAGTGGGGGAAATCACGAGAGGAAAAAGCTCAGGGCGGAACCTTGGGAAGGTCTGTTTGGGGGAGTGGCAGGAGCTGGGGGCCAAGGGTGGAAAGGCGGGGAAGGGGTTATCATGGACTCTGCGGAAACATGGCTTCTGCAGGCGGGCGGAATGCCTCCTGCCTTTTTGCTAATTCTGTGTAACACAGCCTGACTAATACCTGTCTGACTGTGTTTCATAGCCATACCCTGTATTGATCCTGTTTCACATCAGAGCTGCTGCGGCAGCAGTGGGTTTGTTATTGGGAAGATCCCAAGGCGGCCCCCAGTGCCTCCCAGGCAGCACACACTGACCCCTGCCGTAGGCTGCTGAGCCCCCGCGCTCCGATGGGCCGCTCCGCTCCTGCCAGGCGGGCAGAGAGCACGAAAGCAGGGAGTGCCCGGAATGTTGCACAAGCATCTCTCCTAGGAAACCTTATTGTGACAGCCCAGTAGTGCAGGCAGGGGCTTGTAATCTGCCTCGTGGCACCTTGGAACTTGCTCAAGGCGCCTAGACCCTGGGTGGTGGTGACTCAGTGTGGAAATGCGGCCAGTTTTACATCGTCAGAAGAAAGTTTAACCATTAAGGAACAAATAGTTCATATAATACACAGCTACCAAAGCAATGACTTTTTTTTTTTTTTTAACTTGTGCGTGAGTGATTGTATTGATTTAATACACACAGCTTATTTCTGTCCCAGGTTACAAACTAGCCCTGGGGAAATGGTGGAGCCAGTCGTTTGGAGTGCCCTTTACTGGCTGGGAATCAAATCATTACTTATTCCATTTTAGAATCACAAGTAGTACCCCAAGGCGTGCTTTCCTAAGGATTAAAATCAAGGCATGGAAATGAAGAATCAGGTCTAACTCTCAGATGCACACATGTTGGGAATGCAGCAATTTTTCCCGGAAGGCTGTCACTGCAAAATCATCCTGCTCCTGGTAGGCTCGTTCCTCATTCTCCAGCGTGTCCAATTAGTCAACAAGCCGGATTTTCTCCATGGCATTGAGTTTTGCTCTTCCCTGTCATGCCCATGCCTCTTCCCTAGGACAGACCCCCATCAGCGCACTCCATGGGTTACCTGGGAAATCCCTGATTTCCTTTGTCATCCTGCACGCTGCTACCAGCTGAATCTGCTCCCTCTCGTAGTCCTTCCTCCGCCCTTTGTTTCTTACTTAAGGTTTGCAAACTCAATCATTCCTTTATTGCTTGCTCAGAAATATAATTAATTTCAAACCTATCCAGAGTCCTCAGAGTGGAGGATATACAGGCGTGAATTCTTTATCCTTCTCTTGACAATCATCTCTGGGTGCAGCATTTAATCAAATGCTCTTGAGCTGTGCTACTTGGCCACCCACCATCTAAAGGCAGAAATGGTTTCCTTCTCCCTTCCCAAGGGCTCTCTCTTCTTTCCTGCAAGTCGTCTGCTCTTTTGAGTAACCCATGCAAATGGTGCAAAATTTTAAAGGCTTAAGAAAACGTATTAAAGAGTATGTCTTCATCCCACTCCACCCCAGTTCTTGGGGTCCCACTGTCATCAGCTGCTTGTTTTTCTCCACAGGTATTCTACGTAGATACTAGTATTATGTTTTACTTTTATTCACAAATAATCCATAGCATACACACTGCTGTGCTTTTTATGGCTCCACATTCATTTTTAACTGCCCTTTATTGGCTAGGAATTAAAATATTATTTATCCCATCTCACAGTCACAAATAGTGCCCCCCCCCACCCAAAGCCAAGTTTCCTAAGGATTTAGAATCCAAGTATGGATGAAGAATCTAGCTGCAATGCTAAGATGCTTGAAGATGATGAGAATGCCCATGGCATAAAGGTACAGCAATTGCCTTACCCAGTTCCTTAGCAGAGGCCGTTTAGCCTGTTTCTGATCTTTTGCAGTGAACATTCTTGAAACATGCCTTTTTGATCATGAATGAAATATCTACAGGATAAGTTCCTAGAAGAGCAACCACTCAGTCAAAGAGTGAGTACATTTTAAATTTTAGTGCATATTGTGGAATTACTCCCAAGAGAGATCTGTATTTCTTTAAATATGGTTTTCCTTATTTCAATCTTTTGTTCACAAACTTCAGGGGATCCTACTTCCAACCTCATTTTCTGAAGCTTTCTAGTTTCAGCACAAGCTTCATAGATGCCTCTTAGTTTTTTTAAATGAGGAGCCCTGTGCTTTCATCTGGTACTGGGACCTAAAAATTACATAGCTGGTCCTGGCTAGATTCTCCATATTCCCCAAGTCCCAGGCCCATTTTACCTACAGTAGTCATGAATTCTTGCTCCTTTCTGTCATGCAGAAAATGCAGCATGTGCATGCCCCTTGAGAATGGCTTTCTTCAGATTACTTTCTCCATCTAGAACATTTCCCCATCTCTGCATCTTTCCAAGGGCTGTTTCAGCTTTACCTCCCATTGGGAAGCCTTATTCAGCTGTACCCACCATCATGTATTTTCCTTTTTCTGTCTGAATCCAAAGCTCTGCCACTTCTATCTGATCAGTTCTGCCTCTGCCCCTCAAATCCCTTTAGCAGTAGTCATTTCATTTCTCCAGACCTTCTTTTCCTTGGATGCAGAATGAACATATTGTTCTAGATCACTAAGATTCTTTACAGCACTAATAATCTGTGAACTTTTTATATTGCTTTGAAAAATGATGATTTGAGGTTGTAGAGAAAATATATGAGTTTGACTAAGGGAAAACACATGGTTGGATTCTAAGAGAGGTCATAGCAAAGTGAAAGGGGAGTAGATCATAGAGTAATAGATTTGGATGGAGAAGACATTTTTTTCATTAAATTAAAAAAAATTATCAAAGAAATTTAAGTTAAAAAAGGTATCATTTTATTTATTACAAACTAGCCCTGGGGAAATGGGCTAGTTCATCCTAGACTAGACAACATTATAAAGACGCACAGTGCTAAGTGTGGGTCAGGTCATGGAGAACGTTTGACCTTGGTACACCACTGGTTGGCATGTGGATGGGCACAGTCATTTGGGAGAGCAATTGGCACCACTTGGTCAAATTAGGCTTACATGTAAACCACATTTCCATTTTTCACTATTATATTTTGCAATAAATTCTTTTTATTGCAAATAAAGTATTATATAGGTCAAGAAAGGACTTACAGCAGGTGTTCATTGCAGTGTTATTTGTGGAAGCAACCCAATGTCCTCAGGGAGAAAAATTTCTTGTTTAACCTGTGGAAGCAACCTCTGTCCATCAATAGATGAATGGATAAAGATATACATACAAACATACAATGGAATATTACTCATCCATGAAAAAGAAGAAATTCTTGCCATTTGCAACAACATGGATAGACCTAAAAGTGATTATGTTAAGTGAAGTCAGGCGGAGAAAGATAAATACCAAGATTTCACTTATGTGCAGAAACAGACTCAGATACAGAGAACGAACTGGTGGTTGCCAGAGGGGAGGTACCTGGGGAGAGAGAAGAAATAAGTGAAAGGGATTAAAAAGTACAGATATCTAGACACAAAATAAGTAAGTCATGGGGATATAATGTACAGCATAGGGAATATAGTCAATAATATTTTAATAACTGTAGTGACAGAGGGTAACTAGACTTATCAAGGTGAACATTTTATAATGTGAAAAAAACATCAAATCACTATGTTGCACACCTGAAACTAATATAATATTGTGTGTCAATTATAAATCAATAAAAGAAAATTTCTTGTTTAATCTGTCTCTCCCTACATTCATTCAGCACAGGCCAATCTGCCCTTACTGTAATAATGGCAGAATCCTCTGTGGGAAAGAGACATAGCCTAACTTAATCAATCCCCTATTGATGGGCCCTGTTTACTAGAATAGTTTTCATTTTCTTATTGATTTTTCAGAATATTTGTATATTAACAAACCTCAATTGTATTTCGCGTTTCGAGTTCCTGCAATATTTCTCAGCCCTGTCAAAATTTAGCCCTTCAATATTCACCATCTGTATTTTTCAATGTTGTTCATATCTCCCTAATACACTGAAGTTGTGGTCAAGGAAACATTTTTGTATAGTTGTTTTGTTTGTTTGCATAATTGTGTTTCAGCAGTCTCTAACACAATGTTGGATATAAAGTCAGTGTTCAGATATTCCGACTGACATTGGGAACTGCACATGCCAAGTGACCTATCAATATTCATCAATGTATATATTAAAAATAATGAATATATTTTGGTAAAGAACTCCACCCGAGGTCTGAAAACATTTAAAAACAACTCTCACTCTTTCTCTCCCTCCCTCTTCCTGCCCCCTTTCTTTTTCTCTTCTCCTAGAATGATAGCACTGAGCATACCATATTCAAATATTGAAAAATTATGCTAAAATGATAACAGAAAATATGTATCTTTTGGTATAATTTATGTATCAGATGCTTTGGGTTGAACTGTGTCCCCTCCAAAATTCATGTGTTGTAGTCCTATTCCCTCGTACCAGTGTGATTTTTTTTTTCTTTTAGAAATAGGGTCTTTGGAGATGACTAAGATGAGGTCATAGGGTGAGCCTTAGTCTAGTAATACCAGGTCCTTATAAAAAAGAAAGACCTGGACACACGGACAGACGCAAAGGCAGATGGGGCTGTACTTCTGTAAACCAAAGTATACCAAAGATTGCCAGCAGACGAGTGGAGCTAGATTCTCCCCAACAGCCCTCAAAGGACCCACCCTGCCAACACCTTGATCTTACAGAGTCTAAACCTCCAGATCTGGGAGACAATACATTTCTGTGGTTCAAGCCACACGGGTTGTGTGCTTTCTTGCTGCAGTCCTAACAAACAGAGACATCAAGTTACCAGGAAGAAGAAACTCAGCAGTTACAATACTACAGTCTTAAGTGTTGGACTTTGCAGAAACCAGTGTATTTGTTTGCTTACAACATTGACTTCATTCTTAATATGAAGTCTTGCCTTAACAAGTTCCTACTATTTAAGCAACACAAAGCTAGATCCGACAGTAATCTGAAACCAGAAAGTTGAGAAGCTATTCAACGTAAATGGCTAGGAGAGAAGACTGAATCCCTCAAATAAATTCTCTTCTGAAAGTAATGTCCTGGTTATCAGAGATATAATTTAAGAAAGTCTAGTAAAAATATTTAAATAATTTAAGAATGTGCAGGCTTCCTAAATGAATTATAGTGTAACTTCTTTCAAAAGGCTCCTTGATGATAAGATAATTTTTGGCCACTTTTAAAAAAATAGCTTTCTGCCTTGGACATATTTTGAGAACAGTTCCTAATCTAAATGCTTATGGTCTATTTTCATTATTATTTTAAGGGCTAGAAGCACTAAATGTAATAAATGGCCATGAAGCGTGGCAGAGACAGGCATCAATAAAACAAGGAGGAGACAAAACTTTAGGGAGAGAAAGATATATTTTTATTTTCACTTTCAATAATGTAAATATCATTGCAAAATCTATTTATTTGTTCTGTCAAATGCCTTGTTTATTAATCATCCTAGCTTTGTGAATTTTCTGATTTGCTCTTCAATGTACTGGGTTCATTTATAAATGTAACCCAAGTTTTCACATACCTCATCAGCTGTGTATGGATATGCACACACACATATTCACACATACACACATGTATTTGTTTTTTTTTCTCCAAGAAAAGATACAAGAAGAAGAAACTTATAGGAGATGTGTGAGAATGAGGCTGATGAGAGTAAGACATCCTTGAGTATATCTTTTTATATAGCTTTGTATTTTGAACCACTCAAGCATATTCAAATAATAATATTTAGTAAGAAATGATGAAGAAAGCAAATTCTAAAATTTGACTGCAAACAGAAACCAAGGAGCTTAAATGGTATATAAAACGTAACCACAAACACACAAAAGAATTAACTGAAGTAACATTTGAACACAGTAGTCTAACTATATATGCTTTGTGATACACATTCCAAAGAAAAAATTGCAAAGAAATCTTCAGTTTTACATGTTAGATGTCGCTTAATAGTGGTATTTGTATATTGGTTCTGAAACAATTTTATGTGTATTTATAATTTTAGCACAAATCAGCAATATATCGATGTTTTGGATTTAATCATTCATCATTATATACTTTATAATTTATGTACTTTATAATTTAATAATCATATACTATATTCAGTAATTATTACTGATTAGTTTGAGGTCTGATGGAGGTAGGTCTCAAGTAGAAATCAGGTTAGATGCTTTTCAAAAGCATTTGCTTGGTCGGTTTTCCACAGCTCAAGGTCTGACCCTCAGTTTTGCAAGCTCAGAAATCCATTTGTTGGTGCATCTCTCTGAGTCAGATGTACATTAAACAGGAAAGGAAATGACTTGATTTCCACTTCAAATTACAGTGTTCTTCTTGATCAGCATTATTATGTATAGATGACCAGACATTTTTCTTCTTATGGTCAGAGTTTAAGGGAAGTCAGGCTGCAATCTGACGGATGTGGGTGAACCTGGAGTAGAGCATGGGGAATTCATTATAAATCCAAATGCTTAATAGCCTCAGTTTATGAAATGTCTAATGTTTCCATTTTCACAATAGATACACATCCTTGGTCCAGAAACTTAGCCCAGACCCTTTTTCTCCATGAATGAGCTGCACATAGCTTGTGCTTCTTTATAAGCCAAGTATCTGTAATTCCTTCCCAGCAATACCTTTCCATAAACAGCACTGACAAAGTTACAGCTGGTTGCAGCTCTTCTCCTTGCTTAGATTTTTGCTGCCTGTAACATCTTCCTTATTAATACAATCTGTCCGATGGCCAGACTGTTGTTCCTAGGTTACATTTAGAATGTAAAACATGCGCTAAATAATGTGAAGGGGTACACAAAGCTTCCCTGATCGGGGGTGAATAGGCTTCCAAACATCTTTGTTTACTTACAACTGTAGAGTACGCATGATCCATTATAGTATAGGAAATCATAGAAAGATCTAATTTCCGTATGTCTAAACCTGCCCACCCAGCACCCACCCTGCTAGGGCTGACACGTCACAGAGTCTCTGCACCCAAATTCTTTTTTTCGTGTGTATTCTATTGTTTCCTCTTTCCTGTGGTCCTAGACTTGCTTTTGGAGATCATTCCCAACTGCCATGCTTCCTGGTACTCTGTCTTTTGGGCATTTATCTCCTGTAAACCAACCTAGTTGCAGTTCTGCTCAGCCCTAAGGCCTCAGATTGGATGTCACTGGCCTAGAGAATAGGGCCAAGGCAATGTTTTACACAACTTTGTGCCCCTCAGCATTTTCCACCAGCATTAGTTTTCTGTAAGCAGGTGTTACAGATCCATCTTCCGAGGTGTTTTTAATTGACTGAGCACTTAACATCCAGGATTGAGATATAATAGTAGTGAAGATATGTGATCTTAATAGAAACTTATAGGTTTTACTTTGGCTGGAAACTAATCACTGTCACCACATTTGTTTTCATTTTTTATTTGCACTCATTTGCTGCAAGGGTCTGTTTTGCAAAGTCATATACCATTTGACTTTGTTTTGCTCCTCAGCATTCATGACCGTCTTATCTTGAGTTTATGCTTAAAAGGTTAATATTGCTATTAGTTACTTGGAGACCTTTCCACTCTTCCCCTTTCCTCTTTTATATATATGTATATAATATTTACCCAAAAAAGATATTGCACTGGTAAAAGGAATATTCCATTTGATCAATTAACTGAATGGCTTAACAGATGGATTATTTCCAATTTAATGTAACTTTTTTTTCCACTTCTAAGACTAATTCTACATAGTGGAAAATAAATAATAGGGTTGGTGAAGAAAAGCAAAACTATGTATAGTATTTTTAAGGAGCAGTCTTGTTCAGTTTGAACTAACAGCAAAATAATTACCATGAACTAGAACACTTTTAGTTAACAAATGGGAACACTAGGACTTAAGTAACTTGCTTGAGATACTCAGAAAGTAAGTAAAAGGTTGGGATTCTGTCTACAGAACTTATACCCTTGACCACTGATCTACAACAGACCCATAACAAATTTACTCTATATTTGATTTATATAATCTTCAGTCATGTTAAGTTCTGTATAGTAAACAATCCAGCAATGGATATTTCTAACAATGTTTTCTTTGTCACCAAGCAGCTGGAAGACATCAAGTTAGTAAGATGTATTCTACTATGACCTTAAGGGTCATTAAACCTGAAGTGGTTCTTCAGAAGCATAAGGAATTCCAAATATAATTGCCATATTCTGACTCCATGATCCTATATTGTGGAATCACTACAAATTATAAAAATAGCAGTTTAAATGTTTGAATCATTAATAAGAATTATTCCTACAGAATCCTTCCTGGGCTTAAGAAACATTTTGCCTGGCCAGAAAAACCAAACCCCATTCAGATACTAAGCAGTTTCCTTGGCTCAGTTTACCATTCTGATGAAGGTGCTTGCCCAAGTCACATGAGAGCACTAGTAACCACCCAGGGCTTCTCCTAGCAGCGCTGAATAATAAGAGGTAGGCTTTATCAGCTGGCCTTAGAAAGTGCTGTGACACTGTGGGAAACACTGCAGTATGGTGTCATGGTTACAAATACAGGATATGATCCAGGCTACGAAGGTTTAAATCCCATCTCTGTCTCTACTTCTATGAACTGAAGCAAAGCAGCTACCTTTCTGTTTCAGTTTCTTCCTTGGTAAAGTGAGCATACAGCCATCTTACCTCTTGGGTTGTTCTGAGATTTTAATGGGCTAATTATGCATAGAAGCTTTTCTAGTGTCTGGCATACAATAAGCTTAGCTCAACAGATGTTAGCTATTGATAACAATAAATGAGAACTAATGCTGTAAAACCTGTTTCTAACCAGTATAAAATTAGTAACATGGTTATGAGGACAAATAAATAGAAAAACTGAGAGACAAATTATGAATATAAAAACATAACCAATAAAATATATTTTTGCTGAGTTTACAAAACTAGCAGTTTTGTATTTCATCAATATTTCATACTCTTTGCTTAGACATTCTGGAGCTATTTTGGTAGGGGTGACATCAAAATTAATAATCATAATGGCCCTTTTCATATGCTTACAGTCATGAGCTACTTACACAGGCAGTTTGCTTTGCAACAGTTCTGTGTGATAGGTAGCATTTGTTTGTTTTACTAGTTACTAGTTAAGTTCAATTTACTAGTTAAGAAAAATAAAAGTAATATTTTAGAGGCTGAACGGGATCCAACAGTTTTTTTTTTTTCATTCTAAATAACTGAATTTTCTTCCATGGGACTGTGAAGAATATAAAGCGACTTACATACTTAAAACAATTAGAGAATCAGCAGAAAGTACCCAGTTGGATTTAGATTGCCTCAAAACTTCAGTCACTTCTGCTTAAATAATTTGCAATGTTAAATTTAAAAGTGTTGATGCAAATGCATAAATCACGTGGAGACAAAGCTTGATTTTCCTTATAATTGGGTAGGGTCTTGATGTCATTCTTCCCGGTACTCAAATTTAAAAATTGTAACATCAATGCAGAGAATGTATGGCATTAATTTACCTTCACTTTGGCATTTCTCAGTGGAACTGCTTTCAGAATATTTTAAGGCAAACTAATGTTTTAAAGCAAACTAATAATTGTTAAACAGCAATGACATACAATTTGCTACTTACCCATGTTTTTTTCCTTCAAATTTTATATAAACTGAAGTTAAACCCAACAGTGCAGTAATAATTGATGCTGAAGCACAAGGAGAGAGAATCAATGTGAGGTCAAACATTCACATTAAAATTTAAAGGATAGTCTATTATCTAAAAGTATTCATGCTTCTTATAGATATATCTGAACATGTTTCTGTCCTAAGAAATATGTGGGTCCTGAATAGCTTAGATATTCTCATGCTTTATGGAAAAGGTTTGAACTAAATGATCTCAAGTTACTTTCTAGCTCTGTGACATTTCAATGGCTTTTGCAGCATCATATTATTGGTGAACTTTATTAAACAAGAAATCAACTTTTTACATTTGAAGTGGTTGAGACCTGAAAACTTTTTGAAAAGTTATTTAGTACTAGCATTGTTTAATGAGTACTTACATTTTTAAATGATTGTGATTTCAATGTCATTTGCATTTAAAAAATAGGGTAATGTCATCAGTTTTCCCATATATATTCTCAATAACGGTGACAGTCCCAGAAGGGATCAATAGGTCTTTAATATATGTTGTTAACAAGAACATAAAGGTATTACATAATATCTAACTATATTCATAAATTCTGATGATGATGAGTACTCCTATTTTCTCCAACATTTAGACACTATAATGGCACATGTTCTCTTATTCAACTGTGGAAGATAGAATAAGGAAGATGTCTAATCCAAACTCTTTACTCTTCATGAATTACTTTCATCATTCATTAAATATTTTTTGAAGGCTTTCATGTGCCAGAAATTCTAAGACACTGAGGATACAGCTGCGAACAGAACAGACAAAAATCCCGGCTCTCATGGCAGTAACATTCTAACAGGAGGAGACTGACAAAAGACACAGTAAATAAGACAAAACATATAGTACTCTAAATGGGGACATGTACCGTGGAGAAAAATAAACTAGGGAAAGGGATTAGAAAAGGTTGGCAAGAGCCTGAAATTCTAAGCAGGGTGGTGAGGGAAGGCCTTGCTGAGGAAGTGACGGTGCTTGAGTGAAGACCTGGGAAGGGAGAAGAGCATTCTTGTAGAGAGAACATGAAGTGCAAGTCCAAAGTCCTGGAGGTGGAAGGAGTTTGTTGGTTTTTGTTTTTTAAGAAAACCACTAAGAGGTCCTGTGGTTGGAATGGGAGATGAGATTAGGAGATGGGGGGTAGGTGTGGTCATGGCCAGGACTTTGGCTCTGATGATATGGAAAGATTTTTAAGCA
The DNA here is from genome assembly GCF_040802235.1 of Manis javanica. NCBI lineage: Eukaryota > Metazoa > Chordata > Mammalia > Pholidota > Manidae > Manis > Manis javanica. Next base: position 124,073,610 of record NC_133162.1, read on the forward strand.
GAGGAATGGCCAGCAGCCTGGCTGCAGAGTTGAGCATAAAGTGAACGAGGGCAAGAAAGGAATAATAGACAAATTAAAAGTTTATTTAACAGTCCATGTGAAAGATGGTGAAGGCTGGGACCAAGGTGGTAGCAGTGAAAATTGTGAGAAGTAATGAGACTCTCAATACATTTTGCAATGGACCCAAAGTTGGATGCCACCAGGCTGAGAAAAATTTAGGCCCGGAGAGGCTGTGTGTAACTAAGAACAGGTGGCCAGTGACTGCCCGAGCTGGCATGAGATCACAGGTCTTCTAACCCATCTCATATTTGTCCCCAGAACCTCACTTCTGCAAGAATTTAAGTAACTTGTCACACTGGAAAGTGAAAAATATTGCTTAAGTAAGTGTATCAGAGTTCATGGTTTAAAATTAAATGAGAATATTTCAAAGTCTCTCCCTGTCTTACCACACTTTATTCTAAAGTTCAAACTCATTTACCTGACATACTGGGTGGTTAGATCTGGATAGGTGTTTTCCTGTTTATCCAAGTAGTTAACATCTGACTCTATTCCTTCACTTATTCATGCATTTAAAAAATAGTTCTTGAGTGCCTATGAAGGTCCCAGATCCTGGAACTTAGCTGCCACCCGACTCCACCGAGCCCTCACCTTGACTCTCTCCAGCAACTTCTGCTTACTCACTCTTTCGGATTTCTTCGGCCCTGGTACATACGTCTCTTGTAACATTCATCACCCCGAATCACATTACTCTTTTTAACTGCCTGTTTTTTTCAGTTTTAAGCAGTGTGAGTTCAGGATTAAGTCTTATTTATCTCTGCATGTTCAGAAATTAGAATAATGCCTCACCCATAACAGGTGTCCATTAAAGTGTGAATTAATCAATTTTACTCAGAAGAGTCTGGCTTTGGAGCTCCGTGTTTTTTCTTTGATCTCGTTTTGCAAGATGAATGATCACTAAGGAAGGGTCCCTGAAAAGTTACAAAATATTATTTGATTAATACAAGTAATTAGGGAAACTCTGATACTCTATGCCAGAAGATGAATATTATGGTTGATTTGATGATTTGGGGCAAAATATTAATGAATAGGCAATGATTTTCTGTTTGTACTGTGCATTCAATTTCCAAAACAAGCTGCTAAAAATAAAGATTCATTCCTTCATTTATCAGATTTTTATTGAGCACCTATTATGTCAGGATTGTCTGAACTGTTGGTTCATGAGATGCTTTCAGGTGGCATATAGACATTTAAGATTTTAAATTTATTTTAATTTGCTTATATTAATATGAAATTCATGGCTATTATTTCTTTGGCAAAAGATTGATTAAGAAGTAAGTTAAAAGTAAATTAGATTAAAAAGTAGGATGATTTGAAGAAAACTGTTTAAGTTAATAACAAAGGAAGAAAAATAGTGAAGGAGATGTACATTTAAATATTAAAAGTTTGAGAAATATTATACCATGAATCACAAAGTGGCAGCGAAGAGATTTCTAGAGACCCGTTCTCTCTGGCCAGTGAAATGACCATAAAGATAAGTGATAATGAAGCTGATTTTAGTGAAGAAATAGCATTTCTTTCCTGTTTTAAGGAGAAAAGGATCAGCATTCCAGCTCTTTTTCTTGTTGCTACTTTTTGGCTTTAGGTTTGTACATCTGAGGGACATAAGGCCTCCTTACTGACTACTCTGATCTGAATCTCTTCCACTCCCCCTGTTTTCCCTTCTGCTTTTTTTTTCTTGACCTATTCTGTTTTTTTAAATTATTATCCTCATCATCAACAAGAACTAGTTTGAAGGGACAGAATGTAGTTAAGTTTGCATTATGAGAAAGGGAGATTGGTCTCCTACACTCTACCTTAGTATTTGAATAGCAAAATGAGTATCAAGACAAATAATTATGAATACCAGCCAAAAACTTGTAAGTACTTTTTAGTTAATTCTGTCTCACTCTCTCCCTCCTTCTCTCTTTCTTTCTCTTTTTTTTGTTAATCAAAATCAACCATTGCCTTATTTAAAATAAAACTTAGAGGATGATAACAAAACAAACTATGTTACCTTTTTAATGTCTAACAAATTGTGAAACTTTTCTATTTCTTTTCTATTTGAAACACTAGGAATTGTGGTTACAACATTGTTACTTCATCCAACATATATTTTTTTCCCTTTGGGTTTATTCCAAATCCCACCACAGCTATCTGAAATAATTATTTAACTATTTAATGAAACTTAAAATACTGACAAATATTCAGATTTGATTACAAAAATGGTTATCTCTGGCCAGATTCCTACAGAAGACTAATACAATGAAATTTGGATGTATTTCTACCAATTTTGCACCTCTTAAAATATCAGCTAGTAGTGCTAAGTAAAAGCTCCATCCTTTCCTCTATTTGCTTTTAGTTTCAGCTGCATAATTTTACAATTTAAAAGGTTGGTCAATAGAAACTGACAAGAGAAATAAAACTAAAACCAATTTTATTTCATTTAGCATCTATTATTGATCATACTTAGAGCTGTTTAAATCTTTCTTGCTGCAACCTCCTATAAAGTCATTTATACCTAGAAAAGAGTTAGGAATTGATATATAAGCAGGAGGGGATAACTAGAAAACTATTAATAGATCATTTAGATCTCATTTTTCCTCATTACATTTACTGGAATGTTAGTGAAGAAGTCTTATGTGCCACAGGTTTATCCTTCTGGGAGTTTTTCCCTCAGATTATTTAAGTGATGTTGGAAAGAATTTGAGATAAGAGGTTTCCTGGTGCATCTTCTTAAGTACCTGGTATTACCTGAATTCTAAGTCCCCCAAATGGATAGGATTTCTACTTTTCATGGGAAATTTTTTCTATGTTGGATCTATTCACAGAGTATTTATTGACAGTTAACCTGCAAAACAGGATTTATCAAAATTTAATGTGCATAAAAATTGCCCAGGAAACTCATTAAAGGGCAGATTTTGTATAGTGGGTCAAAGGTGAGAGCTGAGATTCTGCTTTTCTAACAAGACTCAGGTAATATACTTTGTTGCTTATACAGGAAATGCCCTTGAGTAGTAAGGGGTCTACAGCAGATTTGTTCAACAGGGTGTAGTTTGAAGACTACCTACAGGTGGATGAGCTGGGGGTGCTCATTAGAATGCAGATCCCTAGTCTCTAACCTGTTTTTACTCACAAAAATCAATGTAGGTATCCATTATGCCTAGAAACAAGTATTTTCCAATGAATGTTCCAAATTATCTTTACATACATTAAATTAAAAACAAGACAAACAAAAAGACAGCCAAGAACTTTGCACCAAGCAGCCTGCATGCACTTCTGTATGTTTCTTGAGAGAAGAGGGGGCTGAGTAGGTATTAGAAGTGGTTTACCTTCCTTGAACATTCTGTGCAGTGTTGTGGATCATAAAAATGTGCTTGCTAGCATCTCAGAAGGTGCACCAATTCCTTGGAGTATTCTTGAGAGTTGAAAGAAAAACATCTCGTCCCTTATCCTTTATATCCTTTACTTTAGATTGTATGCAAAATTCTCTTTTAAAACTATCCATTCTCTTATTTAGCCCAAAAGATGACTTGCTTTAGAGTATGAACTCAAAACAACTTGAAGATAATGAACTCCTTCCTCTTGTGTCTTACTGTCACTTTTCTTCCCATGTGTTTTCTGTTTTTCCTTCAATACCCAGCTCTGGTATCTCTTCCACCTGAAAGCATTCCTTGGACAAGCTAGTAACAGGTGTTAAAAAGTTTCGAACATGTTTACCATCTTTAATCAGTAATTCCACTTAAAGGGAATAATTAAATAGTACACAGAAAATATTTTTTAAAAATTACCTGTAATAAAGATTAGAAGCTGTCCTTGTAGGTTCTGAATAAATGATGGTATATCTTCCTATTAAAATGCTGTGCAGCCGGTAAAAATGACCATTTAGAAAAGGAATGCTATGCAGCCAGTTGAAATGATGATGATATAGTTCCATACTTATTGTTAAAGAAAGATGTTCTTGACATGTTGTTAAATGAAAGGTTTACAAAATGTTATATTAATGATAATATTTAAAATAAATACCATATTTTACTATCTGATATAGTCAAAATGCCTAATATGAAGAGCTCTTAAAAACATTTTTGATGAATGAATATGTTGAGTGCTTTATATACCCCAGAGATTATTCTAAGAATTGTACTTCCATCAAATCATTTATCTTTACAACAATCCACTAAGATGGATTATTAATAATCATTACCCATATATTATAGATGAGAAAACTCATGCTCAGAGATTCCCTGTAGTCATGAAGGAAATAGGTGGCAAGACCTGGTTTTGAACAATTTGATTCAAAGTGCACATCTTCACACATTTTTTTGGTTTCTATTATTTAAAAAAAAAAACTTGTGCATATATGTCATAGGAAACATTCTTTAAAATGATTACAGAAAGTTATTAACAGTGGTTAATTGTGATCTGAATGTAGGATTATAGGGATATTTTTATCTTTTTTGTCTATATTTTCATATTTTTCAAGTGAACATGGAATATTTCTGAAATAAAACACCTTCATTAAAAGGAGCCTTTTAGATTGATTTTACCACCATCACCAAAAAAGGCAATGTTGGCATTTTTCTTACCAGAAAGAATGAATCATTCTCTTTGCCATATTATGTCAAAATCCAGTTCTACATCTAATTTTTGCTTTTTTTCACACTTTCATAGTAATTACTGCTTCAATGCTTTACTTTCCAACTTAAGCAACTTGGGGCATGTATTTTATTCATCTTTGCATTTTAAGGGCTAACATGGTGCTGAGGGCACCCACTGTATATCCAAAGAGATCTATCTAACTGAAAAAGAACCTTAAAAGAATAAAATCACTGTTCATCATTGTATTTTTCTTTGTCCCTTTCATTGTGCAATAAATATTATGTGCTTGTTCCTACTCTCTGCCATGGCAAAGCAATCTCCACTGCGCTTTATCTCCTACTGCTACAAGCAGTAGCCACTAAGTGTAAAAAAAATTAACACTAAGCACTTTCATCTCCCTGATGGAGTAAAAGCAGTGAAGCCCAAATAATGCTTAGTTACCAAAAGCCATGCCAGGTGTCTAATCAAAAGGGTATTGATTTTAGCTAGTAAATAGCCCTTAATATAGTTAGAACTTGGGTTGAATATGCAGCCAGTAATTAGCTAATAAAGCAAACAAGGGCTAGAGAAAACGTGGCACAGTTGGATAAGCAGCTGCCTATCATCCAGGAAGCTTGCCTAGGTCTAAGACCTCCTTATACAAAGGACTCAAGCCACCTTTAGGACTCCATGCCTAGTGTTTTCAGCCATTAAGTAAGGAAAAAAACTATAAACCTATCAGGGTATGAGATATAACTAAAAGCAGTTGTAAATGTTTTGCAAATATTGCATGCAATAGAAATGCTTCCTGAAGACAGATGTTGCAATTTAATAATCTTAAGTGGGAAGGTTTAATAACTATTTTAGATCATTAAGATAATGTTTAGTGCCCTAGTATAATTATTAAACAATTCTTAGTTTGCTAAATCATCTAATACTCCAGAGAAATTCATAGCATGATTAAATTCTCACATTATCTGCCAACTGCTCAATGAAATGGCACAGTGGTAGAGGCCAACCGGAAAAAAAAGAAAGCAAAATTGAGAAGAGAACTATTAGCCAGATCCCACTTGGAGAAAGAAGAAAATAGGGGGTGGAGGGTCAGAAAACTAAGGTGAAAGGTATGGGTTACAGTGTAAAGAGTCTTAAATCAGAGATGGCAAATTAGTAACCAGAGAGGTCAGCTTCACCATCTGGATATATTGTAACAGGTCTGTACAAAGAATTTCTGCTGTAGTTTTTGTTTACAGATTTTGTTTCTAGTATTGTCTTAAGTGGAAAAAGCATTTTATATAAAAACTCTGTATTTCCAGTTCTTTTGAAAATTCAGAGCATCTAGTAACATGAACCTAATTCCCCTGACGATGATGGACAAGAGCTGAGTAAAGACTACCCCTCTTATTTTTTCCTAAAGATTTTGATTTAAAAAATCTTAAGGCTTACTGAAAAGTAAAAATAAAAATATATATATCTATTCACCTACCTCTACATTCAACAATTGTTAGTATTTTGCCATAGTTATTACAAAACTAAATACCTATATCTATGCATTTATATTTTTGCTGAATCATCTTAAAGTGGACATTACTGCAACCCTAAAAACTTTAGTATGCATTTAAAAAATAAGGATAGTTTCCTACATAACTGCAATATTATCACACTGAAAAAAAAATGGTAATTCCCTACTGTCATCCTTACTCAGTCCAGGTTCAGATCTCTCCATTGTTCCCAAAATGCCTTTTACATTCATTGTCATTTTAAGCCAGGATCCAGCTAAAACACATGCATTATATTTGGTTATGTCACATTAGTCACTTTTACTCTAGATCAGGTTCTCCCACATCCCCTTTTCTTTTCTTCAATGACATTGTCTTTCTGAAAGGGTCAGTTGACTTACAGGTGAGAATTCATATGTAAAGGCAAGATTAATTCAGGTTAAACACTTGGGGCAAAAATAATTCAGAGGTCATGATGTGGCCTTCACATTATATCACATAAGGAGGCACATAATATCTGTTTTCCTAGTTGATGACACAAAATTTAATCACCACGACAAGGTAGTGGGCTAATCTCTTTGGATGTAGTATGCTCTCTCCAATTTGCCAAAGACCCCAGCACTCTTTACATGTCTTAAATCTAGTCTAACTTACCTTCCCTTTAACATTTCTTGTCAAGGCTGGTTTAGTGGTGATGAACTCCTCTAACTTTTATTAGTTTGGAAAACTCTTTGTCTCTCTTTTAATTCTGAGTGATAATTTTGCTGGGTAGAATACTCTTGATTATAAGTTCTTTCCTTTTAGCACTCTGCATATATCATGCAACTCCCATCTGACTTGAAGAATTTCTGCTGAAAAATCAACTGGTAGCCATTGGGGCTTTTCATGTACATAACTGCTTGCTTTTCTACTTGCTGCTTTTAAGATTCTCTCTTTATCTTTAATTTTGGCTATTTTAATTATTAAGTGTCTTGATGTGGTCCTCCTTGGGTTCATCTTGTTTGGGGTTCTCTGTGTTTCCTTAACCTAATGCCTGTTTCCTTCACCAGATTAGGGAAGTAACCAGCTATTATTTGCTCAAATAAGTTTTCTGCCCCTTTGTCCCTGTCTTCTCCTTCTGGGATTCCTATAATGCCAATGTTATTATGCTTGAACTTGTTGTAGAGATCCCTTAACTTCTCTTCATTCTACTAACTAGAAGTAAGAAAATTATGAAAGGAAAATATTTTACTGGTAAAAGCAAACATACAGTGAAGGTAGGAGATCAATCTGTGATAAAGTTTAAGGATAAAAGTAGTAAAATCAATTTTATCTATAATTAGTTAAAGGATACTCAAAATAAAAAGATGTTAAATATTACATCATACACACAAAACATGGAGAGGGCAATAAAAATGCAGGGCTTTTAGAATGTGTTTAAATTTAAGCAACTGCTATATACTTAGAATGATACATATGAGCCTCATGTAAACACAAACCATAAACCTATAATAGATACACAAAATATAAAGAGAAATTAATCCAAGCATAACAATAAAAATAGTAATCAAATCTCAAGGGAACAGAGCAATAAAAGAAGAAAGGAACAGAGAAGAAAGATAAACACAACCAGAAAACAATTAACAATGTGGCAACAAGTGCAAATTAATCAATAATTATTTTAAGTGTAAATGGACTAATTGCTCCAAACAAAAGATATAGAGTGGCTAAATGGATTAAAAAACAAGAAACAACTATATTCTGCCTACAAGAGACTCACTTCAGACCTAAAGACACACAGAGATTGAAAATGAAAGGATAGAGAAAGATATTCCATGCAAAAGGAGTGATATACTGGGTTATAATATTTAAATCAGCTAAAACAAGACTATAAAGGGACAAAGAAGGGCATTATATAATCATAAAGGGATCACGCCTTCAAGAAGATATAACTATTGTAAATATCTACACATCCAACATTAAAAATATTAACAGACATAAAGGGAGAGATAGACAGTAATACAAGACTTTAACACCCCACTTACATCAATGGATAGATCATTCAGACAGAAAATCAATAAGGAAACAGTGATTTTGAAAGACACATTAGACCAGATGGATTTAACAGATATATAGAGAACATTCTATCCTAAATTAGCAGAATACACATTATTCTCAAGTGTCTACAGAACATTCTCTAGGTAGATCACATGTTAGGCCACAAAAGAAATCTCAGTAAATATAAAAGAATTGAAATCATATCAAGCATCTTTTCCAAACACAATGGTGTGAAACTAGAAATCAATTACAAGGAAAAAAATGAAAAAACACAAACATGTGGAGGTTGAATAACATGCTACTAAATAATCAATGGGTGAATGAAGAAATCAAAGAGCAAATAAAAAAAGCCTAGAGATAAATGAAAATGGGAACACAATTGTTCAGAATCTTTGGTTTACAGGAAAAGCAGTTCTAAGAGGGAAGTTTTGGTGATATAGGCCTACCTCAAGAAACAAGAAAAATCTCAAATAAACAATCTAACCTTACTTCTGAGAGAACTAGAAGAACAAACAAAGCCCAAAGTTAGGAAAAGTATTTGACAGAATTAAACATCTATTCATGATAAAAACTCTCAACCGAGGGGATATAGAGAAAACATATCTGAATAATAAAGGACATATATGACAAATCCATTGCTAACATTATACTCAATGGTGAAAAGATAAAAGCTTTGCCTCTAAGATCAGGAACAAGAAAAGGATGCCTACCACTTTTATTCAACAGAGGATTGGAGGTCCTAACCACAGCAATCAGACAAGAAAAAGAAATAAAAGGTATCCAAATTGTTAGGGAAGAAACAAAACTGTCACTACTTACAGATGACGTGTTACTATATATATTAGAAGACTCCACCAAACAACCATTAGAATTAATAAATGAATTCAGTAAAGTTGCAGGATACAAAATCAATATAAGGAAATGTGTTGCATTTCTATACACCAGTAATAAACTAGCAGAAAGAGAAATTAAGAAAACAATCCCATTTACAATTGTATCAGAAAGAATAAAATACCTTGGAATGCATTTAACCAGGGAGGTAAACTCTGTACTGTATACTATACTCTTGACAACTATAAGACACTGATGAAAGAAATTGAAGATGACACAAATAAATGTCACACTTTGTTCATGGTTTGGAAGAATTAATAGAAAACGAGAGATAACAAGTGTTGATGAGGATGTGGAGAAAAAGGAACCCTTGTGCACTGTTGGTGGGAATGTAAATTTGAAAAGATAACATGCACCTCTATGTTCACTGTGGCATTATTTACAAATGTCAAGATATGGAAGCAACCCAAGGGTCCATCAATAGGTGGATGGAGAAAGATGATATGATAAATACGTATATAATGGAATATTTCTCAACCATAAATAAGAATGAAATCTTGCCATTTGCAACAATGTAATTGGACCTAGAGGATAATATGCTAAGTGAAATAAAGTCAGACAAAGAAAGACAAATGCTGTATTATTTCATTTATATGTGAAATCTGAAAGATAAAACAAATGAACAAACCAAACAGAAATAGACTCATAAACACAGAGAAAAGACTGGTGTTTGCCAGAGGGGAAGGGAATGGGGAATAGGTGAAATAGGTGAAGGGGATAGAGTACAAACTTCCAATTATAAAATAAATAAGTCACAGGGATGAAAAATACAGCATAGGAAATACAGTCAATAATATTGTAATGAGTTTGTATGTTGGCAGATGGTAACCACACTTGTGATGAGCATTTCATAATGTACATTATTGTCAGATCACTATGTTGCAAATATGAAATATATATGTGTTTATTATGTCATCTATATGTCAATTAAAAATAAAAATCAATAAAAGCATTTTTTAAAATAAAATTTTTTGCTGTTATTTCTATATGAAGCTATATGGATAGTTACTGAAGTATTCCTTCTGCTAAGCGTTAGTTGGTTAATTGCAACATTCAGATTATACTATGATTTTTTCAACCTTGCTGTGGCATTTCTTTACTTTTTAGAAGGTTCAAAAAGATATAAAATGAAATCATCCAGGCATCTCTCAAATTTTAGAAGACTTTGGTATTGCTTGAATAGACCAGTGTATACAATTAAGCCCATTTATGTGGTTGTAAATTGTTTTAGCATCTTAAATGAAAAATGCCCTACAAATATCAATGATTTACTTCCTGTAGGGCTGCAATCTACAAAAATAGATTGGCATTGGTGTCAAATGGAAATAAATGAAGGAAGCTCTATTAGTTTCCGATTGCTGCTATAACAAATTACCACAAAGTTAGTAACTTAAACCAACAAGGATATATTCTCCCACAGTTCTGGATGCAGGAAGTTCAAAACCAGTATTATCACTGGACCAAAATTAGGGGTAGGCAGTGCCTTACTCCATCCAGAGAATGTAGGGGAGAATCTATCTCTTGCTTCTTCCAGCTTCTGGTGTCTACTGGCATTCTTGGCTTCTGTCTGCATTACTTAAATCTATGTCTGTGGTCATATCTAACACTCCTCCATCTGTGCAAAACTATGGATCCTCCTATAAGGATCCATGTGATTGTATTTAGGGTCTATCCTGGTAATTCAGGATAATCTCTCCATCTCAAGATACTTCAATCATGTCTGCAAATTACCTCTACCACCACCCCCATGAAGGTAATATTCACGGATTCCATGGGAAACCACAATTCAGTCTACCATAGGGTAGCTTTTACTTCTTTGCTTTAGCTCCATAAGCCTGGGGACAATGTGCTCTTCACCTAATCTAACAGCAGAAACATGGACTGTGTTTAGGGTGAGTGTAATGATGGAAAAGCTAGGATTTCACCCTTGCAGCACTTGGAGACCTAAAGGAGGAAGGCCATCATTGTGAGGGTAGGACTTTTGCTCTACTTCAAAACCAAAAGAGGACTAAGTTCATAGTGAAGAGCATATGATCAGCAAAAAATACCTTTCTCCACATTTGACTATTGAAAGCTAGTTTAAGAACACATAGACTCTAAACTTACTAGAAAAAACAATTTTTAGATACCTGAAGACCAGTTTCTCAGTTCTTATCACATGTTATGGTGTCTAAGTGCTCAGAAACCTAACCAGAGTTCAAAGTGAGGCAGGAAGGGAAGAGGTTTATCTGTACTGTGTGGTATAGAGAATCAAAAAAAAAATAGACTTTTCATTGAATTGTTAAATTTCTCCCTGATGGAGGTTACATTAGACCACTGATTCCTTTTCTTTTACACCCCCTAAATGAGCTATTTTCAAAATGAAACTTCAATATGTAATCCAAAGATGACAAAGGTTCTCTACTTTTCTATCGTTCATTTTTTTCGGCTTTACATGATGCTTTCGCTGATAGAGGAGGAATGAGGGAGATTTGCTTTTGAGGCCAAGGGATTCGCTGAGGGAACAGCACCTGTTGCTCGCTGGCCTGTACGCCTGTGTGTAAAGTGCCTTCCTCTTGGCTTAGAAGAAATTAGGTCAATGCCCACGTACAGCAAGGCTGCTGAATTAAGATGCAACATTTTCATTTAAACCTAATGATGGAGAGACATAAGCCCTGTTCATAGCTATTGTTCTATTATTGCTGTTTCATTTGCTTAAAAAAGCATTTTAACATTATAAACAGGGGTCAAGTTTATTTTAAGCCCATAATGCTGAGATTTAAGCCATCTCCAGGTTGTATGACAGACATTCAGATGTGGAACTGAACAGATCTCTAGTTTCTCAGGCTGTTTACCCTTGGCTCAACCACCTCTTTCCCTGAATCATAACCAGATTTACTCCGAAGAATCCAATATTCCATTTTGTTTCAGCTCCCACAACAGAACCTAACACTTACTCATGTTCTTTATATGAGTTCCTTGGGACATTTCTACTTACCCACAACTTGCCTGCTGCTGTTAAATAGGCGTGTTCCAGGGACAACATTATTCAATTTACACCATCAACACTTGCGAAAAGCTTGTTTTCAGTGCTGCCCTGTCCTAGAAAGAGTGGCTGTCTTCCTTTCTAAGGAAGGAGTTCACATTTCCTGTACCCTCCAGACCTTTAGATTTAAGTGAGTTTCTGGTGCCACTTTATATTGGTGCTTTAAAAATTTATTTAAAAACTGCCTTCCCAGATTCTTATAAAGCAGAAATAAAACTTAAAGTCCCCATTTAAAAACATATTCAGTATTTTTATTTCATCTTTTCAAGGATCATATATTTTCACCTCTGTCTTGATCCTCACTCTATGACGATCACTGATGTGGGAAGATTTTCTCTTGGATATTTTAGATGTCTATAATTCTGCTTTTAAGAACTTAGGTAGTATGTAGGCAGAGGCGTACTAAATGAGCTGCTCTAATTCAAAGCCCCAGAGTCTGGTCCTGTTCAGGAATTTCAGATTTTCACTCTATATTAGTTCTTTCCTTTGTAAGTAGTAAACGTGTAGTCTTTGTTCAATGTTTGGTTATCTTAGTGTTTCTAACTATTGCTAACAATAGATAAGATTACAGGGGCATATAGTATTTCCCAAATTAGGTAAACTACTAAAATAATATAATGGAAGAAATACATGAGGATATATAGCAATCAGAGCTCTGAACAATTTTGGTCCAAGCAAATTGGACAAAAAATTAGAATGCCTGGTGTTTAGGGAAGGGAAATGACATTGGTAATTTTTTATTGACAGCCTATGCATTTTACATATATTATCTCATTCAATCCCAGTTTAGCCATTTGTTGGCTGTGTTTTCTTGGGCATGTTAATTAACAATTTTGTGCCTCAATTTCCCCATTTGTAAAAACAAAACCACACAAAACCAAGAAACCAAAAACTCAAGAGTTATTCTGAGGATTAAAGATTACACATACCTTGTTAAGACTAGTGCATGGTACAGTGTAAACATTCTGTGAATGTTCCCTACCAACATCCTCATTCATGAGGAAAAAGGTTCAGGAATGCCAGAGAACCAGGCCAACGTTAAAGAACTTAGGAGAAGATGGATTTGAAATGCACACACTGTTTGCTATACTAAGAAGTTTCTCATCGTAGTTTTGGCTTTGCATGTAACTAATTCTGTAACCTTAGGTAAGTTATTGAATACCTCGGGACCTTGACTTCATCATTTCTAAAACAAGTGTGGAAGTCAATAACATTAATGGCCCTTTTCAATCCTTATATTCCCTAAGTTTTATTATGAGCATCGGTGACCAATGAGTACTTGAGGAAAATTTGTCTCTCCTAGAAATGGGCAAGAGCTAAAACATGTGTTGGAGAGTCATAAAAGGCACATTGTACAATTGCTGATGGAAGGTTCCAGCATGTTGGGAAAAGCCACCCCTAAGAGTTGGGTTTAAGATGTTATAGCAGCAGGTAACCTACTTTCCAGACTTAGGAATGGACAAATTCTCTCATTTGGTTACACTAGAAAATAAAAACACAGAAGAAAGATAAATTAATTGGCAGGCAAATTCAGGCTTTGGGAAGAGAGGAGAAAATGAAAGGGGGAAAGATTTTTAGATTTTGGTAGCCCTGGGAGGCTGAAAACCCGTGACAGCCGTGGAGATTTCTTAGGCACAGGGAGAAAAGAGATGGCAACAAGGTTATCTGACACTCTCAATCTGAGGAACAGTAAACATAGTTTCATTCCAAATGCTGAGTCATGCTTATGATGACAAGGAGAAACACTTAAGATTCTAACTTCTCTGAGATACCGCTCTACAGTAGATGGCCTTCTGCTGAAATAATTTCTTGGTTTTTAAATTTGGTTGTGGTAGGTGCTTCCCTTCCTTTATCCTCACTCAGTTTTCCCCCCCTTTTAGTCCTCAACCTATTTGTTTGGTTTTGTTTTAATTCCATGACCAAAAAGAAGCCATGTGTGGGTAGGCAAGGTTTTTATTTTCTTTTGAATTGTCTGTGGATCTAATGTTATACTTAATTATTTAGAGTAATTCCTAAATTAATGATTATTCCCTTCCTCCCCACAAAACTATCTTAATAATGAAAAGAAATTGTTAGGCATGTGGGAAATTACATTCCTGTTAGATACCCCAACCAGCAACTAAACTCTGGAGTTCTTGTCATAATAAACAAGACACAGGGGCAGAGAGAGAGAGGCAGAAAACTGCTTTTGGTACTTATGAATAGTATCCTAAGGGTTAAATAATTATGTATAAGGCTGAAGGGAAACATTTACTTTTGTATTTTATTCCTTCTAGAAAGTATTGATGGGATAAATAGGGAATAATTTTTTATTTTGTAAGTTTCTGTAGGTCTTAAAGCAAAAGCTATCATAGACCTCTGTTTTGAAATGATCTAGTGTTCATCTTTAAAAATTAACAAGTTTGTTTGGACCATTTTGGAGCAAAAGTGGATGCCCAATTTATGCTGAATAATTATAAATCAGCTATGTTTTCTGCAGTGATTGGAATTAACTATTTTACAACAATTTTCTATTTTTAAAATGTTTTTCAAGGTTGTAATTGAGATTAGATCTGTAATGTGAAGGGTGAAGAAGAGGTGCCGAGGTTGGTAGTTTTTCTAGAAAAAGCTTCAGAGTAAGCTGGAGGCTGATCATGTTTGGCTTCCCTGTCTCTCCTCCCTCAACGCCTCCCATATACCCCTCTTTCCTTTGGTGCGTTTCCTGAATTCTACAGGATGTCATGTCCTGTTTTTCTTCCGTTGTTTTGGGACCCAACCTGGTAAGTGAAATCATGTCTAAGGCTTCTGACTTCTCACCTCCTTAAAATTTTCTACCTCCTCCTGGGTTCTCTTCCATCAGGCTCTGACCTGGGTCAGACCACCACGCATGGTCATGGGTCCCTGGGAGAAGTAAATCCCTTCTGGCAAAGTGACCGGGATTGTAGGGAAAATAAACAGTAGACATAATAGGTTCTGAAAAATACTGTTCATCTAAGCATTCATTTCAAATCAATAAACACTTATTCGACATCTATTTTGTTGTACACATTGTGCTGGGCACCAGAGTACAAAAGTGAGTAACAGTTGGTCCCTAATTTCCTAAGCACTGAGCTGTTCTGGGAGAGTTAGCAGGAAGGAAATCCAGGACTGGCACCTCAATTCAACCACATTATTCCTTTTCTGCGTGGCATGTTGCTCTAATAGATAAATGATGGGGAATTGAAGTGATGTGAAAGCACTGGTCTATTCCAGGGGTTTGCAATCCTGGCTGCTCACTAAGAGTCATGTTGTGAGATTTTAAAAGGCGGTTCTCAGGATTTGGTGTGCGTCGGCATTCCCTGCAGGGCTTGTTAAATCAGATAGCTAGGTCTCGGCCCTAGTTTGGGAATCAGGTCGTCGGGAGTGAAGCGGAAACTATTACTATCAAGTCCTCAGGTGATGCTCAACTGCTGTTGGATCGCACAGCTACCCTTTGAAAGCCACGTTTTAAAAATATGAGGATTTCCGGGTTCCATCCACAAACTGATTTGATTGATGTGGGGCTGGGAACTTGGCCTTCATACTTTCACACCCTCCTCCCCATTCTAATGTGCAGGCAAGGCTGAGAACCACTGTTCCCTAGGTAGGCTAGTTCCTGAAGTTACTATGAGTTTGGAACCCAATGAATCTATACATTCCTCTGGGCCAAATATAATAATTCTGTGGTATTTAAATAAATCAATGAGTGACTTAATACTGTAACTGGCTGAAAAAACCCACCACTGAGATTTTAGTTCAAGTTAATGTGGCTCCTTCTTTTGGAAGGCCTTTCCAACTCTCCCCTGGCGATTTTCCAACACCAACTTAGAAATGTTATTTATAAAGCTCTGAGGTCTTTCAGGAATGGCCTTAAAGAAATGGGGTCCATTTGGGCCCGATCTGAGCCTGCCTTGGGTCCACTTGGGCTCGCCTAGCATTTGTAGTTCCAACAAGTGAGCCGGGCATGCTCAGTGGGCAAGGTCGGTTTTTGGGGGGGTGCAAGTGGGAAGCCTGCTGCTTGGCGGCCGGGGCTTTCCGCCTCCCCCCACCTGTACGAGGCTGAGTCGACGGAGCCTGTGCTCAGCCCTCACCCCCATCTCCGTGCTTGGGCTTGGGCTTCGTCTCGGGTCCCCGCGCGGACATTCAGGCGGGGGGTCGGGAGGCCCGGCGGGCACCCAGTGCGCGCGGGGGGAGCCCGGGAGAGGGCATCGGCTCTAACGGCGGGGTCCCAGGGGGCCGCCCGCCGCCTGCACGCGTTTTTAGGCCCAGGGAAGCCTGCCGGCCGCGTAGGGGAAGCCAGACTCGGGGCGCGCGGCAGGCGATCAGGTAAGCCGGTCCCACAGGCGTGCAGGCGGGCGAGCGCCCCTGCTCACTCGGGCAGATGGCGAGGGAGGGCCCAGGGAATCCGATACCCCCCGCCTTTTCCCGGCCTAGCCAGCCGGGGGTTCCCGGCCCGCCAGCCCGCTGGCAGGGGGCGCGGGGAGCCCGGAGCGCGGCGCCACGAGGGCGCAGGGCAGGCGCCGCAGCATCCGCCGGGCCGCCGCCCACCCGGCGGGCCCCGGGTCCCCGTCCGGTCGCAGTTACCGGGCGGCGGAGCCTCGTTCGCTCGCAGCCCGCCGCCCGCCTCCGCTTCCGCGTTTCTCTGCGGGGCCCGGGGCGCCCGGGCCGGAGGCCGCCGGGCGGGATGGGGAGGCCGCCGGGCCAGCCCGCGGGCGGGGAGGGGCGGCGGGAGCGGGAGGAGGAAGTGGCGCGGGGCGCGTCGGGTTACACCCGCTCCTCTGCCCGGAGTGACAGCCGCGCGCGCCTCGCGGGGAGCACCGGGGCCGAGGCTGCTTCGGGGGAGGCAGAGACTCCGCCCCGGCCGGAGGAACTGGGTGCTCGCGTTCTCCCCGCCTCGCGCGAGAGGATCAATCTCAGGTGTGTGCTTCCTGGGAGACCCCGGCCCCCGCCCCCAGGTTTGGAGGGGGACTGGGCCCTGTCTGATCTGGGTGAGTCCCCGAGGACTCAGGAGTTGGCGTGGGTGGTGGCGGGAATCTGGGGAAAGATTTAGGATTTCTCCCCAACAGAGAAGGTGGACTCATTCTTACCTAGGTTTAGCTGTTAGGTTTGGAGGGCTGTGGGGTGCAAGACATTTCCCACTTAGTGAAGTGGCAGGACTTAGGGACCAGGGTTGGTATCAGATTGAAAGTGCACTAAACACTTTTGGCTTGTGGATATGGCATGGCAAGGATTGTTGCTCTCTTCTGAAGCAAGGGAGGTAAAGCTTCTAGAAGGGGGCCGAGGCTTCTTTGGGACCTTACTGCTGGAGTGTGACGGCCCTAGGAGGAAATAAGTGTATGCTGGTGAACTTAGAACAGCCTTCACTCCCCAGGTAGTGAACTTACAGGAGCAAAAGTAAATTTGCAAAGCATGCTTTGGCAGGAAGGTATAGATAGCCCTGTGAATGAACTGCTGGTCCTAGCAGTTGGTCTCTGGACTGCCTTCCCCGTACGCAGGACCGCTCACTCTCTAACAGCCTGCTTTAGGAGTTTCAGAGTAACTTAAAACCACAAAGTGTCACCAAGTCTTAGTGACAGGAGCCAACCCAAGTTACACATCACGTTATAAATATCATAAGAGGCAGCTATAGAAATAGCTCACAGCTAATTTAATTGACTTGTATAAATAGGTGAAGGAAGGAAGACTGAGTTAAACGGAGCCTTTATTGCTTAAAACAAAACTTTTTGTTCGTTTTGAGTATGTTCCAAGTTTAGATGTAAAGTTTCATTTTGGAGTCTGGAGGGTAATGGCGACTGCCACACTGGGACCAGGTACTTCCTGATAGCTACTGACTGCTCTCGCCTCTGAGTCCTGCATCAGTTGCTGACCATCCACTGAGAGCTGGGTGTCATTGCTCAAAGGATACCATGTGCATCCTGGGGAACCTTATGATGTGGATGTTGAAACCCTCTGTGTCTCATAGGGGCATATGTCAAGTTACAACACTCTTTTGAGTTTTTAAATCAGCTCTTCAAATAATGCAGCAGTACCTTAGTGATAAAAGAAATACTTTTAGGCCTGAAAACCAACATTGTTGGAGATGTCCATTCTGATATCTCCAATAGTCACTCTATTTTATAAAGGAACTCTGAGCAGCATTTTAAAGCCCTGCTTCCTCTCCCTCCCTCTGATTTATTAAAAGATGCAGTGATGGCACAGAATTGATAAGAGGGCCACAGTGTTACCACTTGTCAGTGGGTCCCCTGTCCCCACTTAGTTTTTCTATTTGATCTTGTAGATATTTTAAAATATTGACTATCATTGTACATAAATCACACTGGTAAATAGAGCGCTGAAATCCTGTTTGGTTGTTTTCTGCCTCCCATCACGAACATAAGTTCTGTGTGAGGGCTCCGTCAGTCTCACACACTTTGATATTTCTAATGCTTGGAGTAATGACTAGCTTGTAATCAGCACTCAATGAATGTTTTCTCAATGAGTGATTGAATCATGGGACAGACTTTAGCTGAGAGTAGTGGGAGGAAGATAACCAAACGCTTTGTCTTAGGTAACCTATTTGAACTCACTGAACCTCAGTTGCCTTATTGGAAAAATGTGGATAATTATATATAACACCTTTAAAATCACTAGTGAGGTATCTGTTAGGTAGTCTTCAAAATAATAGCTTTCTTCCTTCTTGTATTGTTTTCACTTTATATTCAAAAAGGGAAGATTTGAACAAAGAACGCAGTAGCTACATCATTTAGCTCTTGCATGTTGTGCATGAATTATCCGGGCTTTCACCCCCCTTAATTCAATGTGTGTAATTGTGGGGGAAGGTAGTTACTGGCAGCTGCAGTTATTAAAGAAGGGAGGTAATTTCCAGATCATTATATGATTTCTCCTCTTTATTTTATTTTTTTAATGTGATGATATTTCTGCTTAGGTTTTCCAAAACTTAGTTCTTTCTGCACTGGACTCACAAGGTTGTCTTGCAACACTTCAGAAAGGACATTAGAAGTCAGATATGTGAACATTTGGTTTCTTAACTGAAGTTGTCTGTAGGGTTGTGCAACTTTCTGAAGCCATAAGTCCTAGGTAAAGAAAAACTATGATTATCCTGCTTTTGGGAAGGTTAGCATTTGGCTAATGAGGTAAAACATATAGATGTAAAAGTATTAAGGACCAACATAAGCTCTTGCAGAGTCATATGCCCAGTGGTAGAATGTTGGCTGTGGTTAGGAATGGATAAGTTAACATGGGCGCAAAGAGTTGAGCCAGTTTTGTGGTGGAGAGAATATCACTTCAGCAACAGAGAGACTAAAGTTTCCTGAAGATTATACAGCAAAAGAAGATCATCTTTGTTTCAAGAATGTTTGCTATTTGTACTTCAGTGTATTACAAAGCCAGCATGAACATGTACTTTTAAAAATGAGCTTTTTATAGAAAACTGTATTAGAAACCTACAGTAAAATTCTGTATGTGCGTGAAGAAATGCTTTTCATTATGCCTCTGAAGTTTTAAAGTCCAGGACTGAATTTGAAAATTATAACTTTACATTCTTGCTACTTTTAACACACTTGGATAGAAAAATGTGTCAGATGGCCTGTCTGTTTCTCTGTCCAATTGTGGACCCGGGGATGTATTTTTCATCTGTAATTTTGGGGAAAATTGCTGGTCATTAGGTTTGGGATCCCCACAACTAGCTAATTTCAGGATTGTTGTTTTGAGAAATAGGGAAGGACTGAGAGGAACTAAAGAAGGCATTGTCAAAATGGTTTTAAATGCACATCAAAATACTTTGGTAACTCCATCGGAACCCATCATCTTTGAAGAAAGAAGAAAACTTGGAAGGGGTGTATAGACTAAGAAGAAACTAACAAAGGGCATGTTGTAAGTTCCCTTGTTTTAGAATTGTTGCCATGATAGGAGGAAAATGTAGGAGAGAGAGAGATGATCATATCCAACTACAAGTGACAAAGACAAGCCGAAGGTGGCTGTAAGCCAGGAAATGTCTAATAACTGTAGAATAGACCCCTTCCTGTAATATCTGACCAGGGATTGATCTCAGGAATATTCAAGGAGAAGGAAGCACGAGGAGCTGATGGATGTTCAAATAATGATTGTGGTCAGCATTTGGCCACAATTCTTGTTTGGTGTCCTGACATGAATGTGACCATGGCTTTTTTTTTTTTTTCGTGTTTTCTAGCACTTTCGTCTTTTGGTGGAGGTTCTTATCAGTTCTTTGGGTTAAACATTTTTTCCTATATACATATCTGTGCCCCTGTTTCCCATTTTTCAATTGAAAATTTAATGTTGGTTCTTTCAAAATCAGATTTCTGATTTATGCAACAGTCAAAACATGATTTCTCGTTTTAATTAGGTCAAGCTTTGGTTCTATTAGTTTAAAATTAGTGGGAATAATTAGTGCATAGGAAAATGTTTCCCTTGCAAGTAAAAATTTGTGACTTTTTAAACGTTTATTATTATAAACTTTAATATAACTCCTTATTTGAGGACATTTCATTTTTCTAGCAAAATGAAGTTATTACTGATGTACCTTATTTTTTAATAGTGAGATACTACGAAAGTGTGGGTACTTTTCAAGCAATGGCTGTTTAATTTAGATTTGTCAAGCCTCATATTCTTTAAGTAGTGATATGTCCTTTGTGGAATCTCATCTTTGATCATTCACCTATATCCTACCATGAAAGGTTTTAATATAAAAGGGAAAACAAACCCCGTAAAGTGTAGCAGAGAGGCTATTTTCTGAAAACAAGGTTTCTAGAAGTTGCTACTGTCAAATGAGGTAGCTTCTGAGTATGACTTGGTAATATGTACTTAGAAAGCTTTATTACTTATATCCATCAGTGACTATGAAGGCCAGGTGGTTATATATAAGAGGAACAGAAGATTATATATTTATTAGAAAATAAATTTCTAAATGTATTTGAAAAATGATGAAAAATACTACAGCTTAGAGTACTGGGTTCTCAAAAGTCATTTTCCTTTTATTTATACTGAATAAAGAAAAGGTGTTTTGTTTCACTGTGTTTATGTCAAAAATACTTTGATCATATCACTCTGTGTTCCACCCTTCCCGTGGGGCACTCTGCCCTACTGCGTGAAATTCTAAATATTTGTCGTAGAATTCATGGACCTCTCCAGTCTTGCCCCAGTATTAAGGTTCTGCCCCTACCTTTTCTGTGATCCAGCCAAACTGGACTACTTAGCATTCTCTGAGTCTGTCTTATTCCTGTCACTGACTGTATGCTAATGCTGTACCCTCTATGTCACTTTTTTGAAATCCAACCAATATTGAATGCCCTGACCACTGGCTACCGGTTTCATGTGCTTTCCCTTACTGACCCAGCTAGAAGCATTTTGTACATTTGCTAAACCATTCAACTCTTCTTTTTATGTCTCTGGTAAGTCTCTCATTTACTCCTGTATACTCTAATTATATGAAAATATCTATCATTTCCTTTCCTGCCGAAGATCATGCAGAGCAAGGGCTGGATCTGACATAACCTTATAAAAGTCACATGCCCAACCCAAGTGCCTTGCATGTGGGGGACCCCTAATAAGTATTTATTGAATAAGTGATTGCCTCATAATTCACTCATCTCTTAATTACTCAAATGTCTCATAGAAATGGGTTGGGTGTGATTGGACAGCAAATAACATAAAGGCAGATGAATTTCAGATAATCAGTTAAGGTGAATACTGTAAGTTTTTTGGGCCACCCCTTTCTCTTTGCACATTTGGCACTTCTGATTCTAAAGGACATTTAGGAGGAGGAAAGGAAATCACTGCAGGTGAAGCAAAGTTATAAAAGCGATCCCTGAAGAAAACCAGTGGAGGAATCTACAAATGAGAAGGTCATTTGGTCTCTGCTGCAGGCTCAGCCAGCTTCTTCTGTGCTATTCGGGCTGCCTTCTTTTCACTGATTTCTGTGCTTTCTTCCACCTGTCCACCTGACCCAGTCTCTTAAGAAAGAATCTGGAAAATTAATTCACAAAATGATTGATAAAATGAACATGTCAGCTCATCAAGGATCTCTGGATTCTAAGGGGACAGAACCTTGGGTACCATGTATGTAGGCTAGGTAGAAGGAAACTTTGTGGAGCGGTGACTACCTCTGTGAATCCCTGAAATCACCTTATAATCACTTAAATGTGGTTTTGGTCAGTCTTCAAAATGAGGTGCCTGAACTGCATGTATTTAAAGCCCATTAAAAGCATTAAGTATTTTATTACTCTTGTCCTGCCTCAGGTAAAGCCAGTCTTGGCTAGTGGGTTCTGTCTACTGCTGGACCCTGGCCTAACTTTTCCTTTCGCCCCCGAGGTCAGTGTTTCCTTTCTCTCAGCCTCTCCAGGTAGAGCAGCTGCTGTATTCCTTGCCCCTCCCTCCCAGCTTATGCTCATAGGATCTTCATAACAAGTGTATTTTTACTTCTTTCTTCTATTATGTTTCCTAGTATTGACCCCTTTGCCCCATCCTAGCCCATCATAAGTAGCTGGGCTATTTATATGGAAAAAAATATAGATTCACCAAATTTTCAAAAAGAAAGAAGGTTAGGGATCTAACCCAACCCTGTCTTTTTACTTTTCAGAATAAATAGTAATAATAAGTTTCATTTATTGAGCAGTCACCATCTTCAAGGCACTGTGCTAAGCACTTTGTGTACATTATTTCATATATCATCAGTGAGCCCTGTTATATCAATGAGGAAATAGAGTTTCAGAGAAGTTAAGTGACTTACTCAAAGCCACATAGTTTTTCCTGGTGACAGAAACTTCCTTGAAAACTATGTGAAGAAATAACAGAATAAGGGATAATCTTATTCTCATCTCTGTAATGTATGTCCTGGCTTTTTACTTCTTTGCATTCCTCTCAATTGAGCTTTACCTTTTAACACTTCCACTTTTTTATACTTTAGTCCTGTAGTTCAGTAGTTCTACCAATAATGCTGAACTTTTTCAAACACTGGGTGCATAGCATAATACGTCTGCTGAAAACATTCCTTTTTTGCTTTGCCTTCTAGAACCAATGACATTATTAAAACCCTTCTAAGTCTTAATGGATGTGGGAATAACCTGCAACTTGGTATCAGCTTTTTCCACTCCTACATCTTGTTTTGAATGCTATGGGAAGATGCGTATAACTGCAAATTGGTGATCCATACAAATTTATGTTCTCCAGCTTTAGCTAGCCATGAGACAGTTCTTTAACTTGTTTCTAGACAACACTTTTTCATTTTTTTGCCATAGTTTTTCCAAACCGTCAGCATTTTCCTTGAGCCCTTTACTCCACCTGTGCGTTTCTTTATGCGAAGATGATTGTTCTTGGGTACAGCAGACTAAACTGTTAAAACAGAAAGGTCTGTAAACAGACAAAAGCACAAACAACAGATGTTTGTTTCTTGGTCAAGTCATAGTATTGATTGGTAGATGGCTTTCCTCCACTTGATGATTTAGGCGTCCTGGAAACTTTAATTGTGATTCTGCCATCCCTTAGGGCTTTGTTTTCAACTGTATCCAGTTAGTGGAAGGAGAAAGAGAAGAGAAGAAGCATATCTACTTTCTAAATGCTGTTTTGAAATGAATGTATCAGTTCCTCTCACATACAATTGGCCAGAAATCAGGTGCACCCGTTACACTTATCAGCAAAGGGCGATTGGGGAATGTAATCTAACTGGCAGCAGAAGAGCTTATCGGTTTAAAATTATGGGTGAAGAATTAAGCATCCCCTTCACAGCAGGATGCTTAAAAGCCTTTACTGGTAATTTGTTTCCTCCTGGACAAAGGCCAGAGTCCCTTGAATGGCATATAAAATCTGCAGAGATTTACCCGATTGCCCATTCAGTCTCCTCACCTCCTCAGTTATAGCTACTGCATACTGTCCTGTGTTCTCAGCATGTCACACCCACTTGGTCTTGAAAATGCAATATTCATTTATTCCATCACGTCTTTGCTCAGGTTCACCCTGGACTTGGTAAACCTTCAATGTTTGCATTAATGATTGCTTTTTCTACAAACCTAATGATGTTTCCTACCTTCCCTTTCCCCCAGGAATAATTAACTCCTCTAGCCCTGATACAAACCTTAATTGTATCACTTTGTTTTAGAATCTTCTCTAAGTTATGAGTTCCTTAAAGGCAGAAACTATAAATTATTCATCTTTGTTTATTCTTGGTTTAGTACTGCTTTTGGTTTACATATTGCTTAACTTTCTGTTGTGAAATGTAAATTGTTTTGTATATCCTCTTTTCTTCAGCGGTGGAGGCAAATCTTCTGATTGAAGTAGAGGATGAATGCAGAAGAAAATCGGTGGCCATGTAGTTAGTTCAGATGGGTGGCAGACTTAATATGTTCTTTGTCTTTTAGCACTGAGTGCCTTATCCAGTGTTTCTGCTCACCATTGTCATTGTTTTATGCTGAATTGTAATCGTTAACTTTTCAGTTTCATAGCCAAAGAAATACAAGCATCAGACACATGTGGTTTTCCACTAGTGTTTAAGGATGGTTGACTGGGAAGTGTCCAGTGCCTGCTCCCAAGTACAGGATTGGTGTGTGGAGCCTCTCAGAACCTTGGTTAAAATGTCCAGTTCCTTTTAGGTCTCTTCCAACCTTGGTTTCCTTGATCCTCTATGAACTAACTTCTTAAATATATTGAACAAAGAATTCAGCAGTAAGAACCTAGTGAGAGAAGAATGGCAAGGGCACGTGGAGTACGGCAGGAGGGAGTTACCTTGGTGCAGGCAGGTAGAGAGTGGAGGTAAGGGGAAGGCAAGGGTGGGCTGAGGGGTGGCAGGGGAGCCTGTGGGGAGTGGAGGGCGCTCTGGGGTGTGGGTAAAGGTGGTTTGGGTGACACAGTGAACTGCTGGACGGGGGCTGGCTTGCTCTGAGGGAAGGACCAAACAAGACCCATTTTGGTACCAAAGAGAGAGCCACTGACCCATGTTCTAGGTCCTCTATGTAAGGTTAACCAAAGTCATGCTGTGTCATTTTACTTCCTGAGGTCAGTGCATTGTCCTAGAAGGGACACAGCCTTAAGAAGTAACTTAGACTCCCAGAGTTGACTGTTTTGATGGCATTTGGTTTTCTATCAATACTTTACTCTAAGTTAGATGGTGTTCAAGGTTTGTGGAAGAGCCAGAAAGCAATTTCTCATCCTTTCTGAACTAAACATGAGTACCAAGAAGTATTCTGAATAGTGGACAGAAAAAAAAATCACTTTTGAGGGTAAAAGTTGCCCAAGTGACATGGGTTAACCCAGGCCATAGACCTTTGATCAAGCCTCTTACTGGGAATGTTTTAAATCTGTCAGTGGAGCTACTAGAGATAGACTAAGTATAAACATTGGACTCTGTGTGATTAAATCCTGACGTTAACTGAAAGAGAGCCTGCAACCTCCCTGGGACCTGTGTGACAGGTAACCTGTGGCTTGGAGTTAGATCTCCACTAGGCATTGGGCTTTATAGGGTTTTATTTTTGATAGAACACCCCACAAATAACAGTATCTGTTCTGTTTGAGAGAATGTTTATTTTGGGAAGAGATGCTTGAGAAATGCCACCAAAGGCCCGTCTGCTCTTTTTCCAGAAACATGATGGGATCCATGTCCCAGCCTGTGAGTCTAACGCACCAGTGGCTCGGTCAGCCCCGAGGACTGCTTGGGGTGATCAGGGGTTCGGGTTCCTCTCCTCTAACTAGTTTTCTGTGTCACCCCAACTTGACATTGCAAATGTGGGAGCTCATTATAGGTGCTCAGTAATGTTCTGTATTAGCAGTGGGGTTGATAACAAATTTATATATATATATTTTTTATTTAGGTATCATTGATAGACACTCCTGTTTCGTGAGGTCTGCTCTGTTCTCCGGGTGTATACAGTCTGGCACAGCCTTCTTTCTTGCTCTTTTGGGATTAGTTGTATTAACTATATTTTCGTATTATATGTGGTTTTGGGAGGAGTTCTCTGTCTCACCTCTCACACTGCCATCTTTTATATCTGATAGCAGATGTATTTTTATACCTTATTTATTGTATCTCAGATTCTCAATATGACTTGTGAAATAGATGAGATTTTTATGGATGAGAAGACTACAGCTTGGTCACACGGGTAGTAAGTGGCAAAGTTGGCATTCGGTCCACGGATGTCTGTCTCTGATGGCCCGTATGCTCACTGCTTCCTGCGGAGTGTTCTACTGACTAGTCGGTGGTATCCTTTGAATACGCCAAGGATCGCACCTTATGATGGGAAGGATTCCGGCTGTGCTTAGAGCACTGGCACACTGAATTGTCAGGTGGGGAGAGGGAATGGTGGCCCCCATACAGGAGGGTCTGTCCTTCCTGTGTATCTGCGGGCTTCCTTCCGAGCCTGGCACAATGGAGGGACCCTCTGGGCTTTGGGCTGATGAGATTCTACACTAATAGAGTTGAACCCTGGGCAACACCACATTTCCCTACATTCTATAGGCTTTGTAGTCACTAGTTTGGTTGTTGGGATTTCTGATGTTTGTTCAATGTTAAATCCCTGAGAGGCTGTACAATGAAATAAAAAAAAAATTCAAGACTGGTTAGGTAGAGTTTAACTCAGGCTTAGTTACTGTGTCGGAGGCACAAGGCAAATTCATTCTAGTTAGGGTGGAGACTGTTCTTTAAAATAAGGCAGGTAATTCTGTGACATTTTCCAGTTCTTGCTCCAAGATTCCTAATAGATTGTAAAGGCAAACCATTATTTTCCTTTCTCTGTGTGGGTCTTTGACTCTAGTTCATTAAAGATGAGAAAAGTTGCATAACAGAAAAATCACTCATGTAATGGTCAGATAATATGGGATTTAGTCAAATGTCAGCTATCTATCTGCATGGTGGTCTTCAGAGTTCTTACCTTTTTCTTTCCATTTCTCTCTCACATACGTACACATGCACAGACTGTTTTTTTTTCTCTCTCTTCTTATTACAAGAATAATACATGCTTATTTTAGAAATATTAAAACTGATATACAAAGGAAGAAAATAAAAATGATTTACAGCCCCACCATTCAGAGATGAGATTTTAAACATTTTGGGGTATATCCTTCTAGTTTTCATGTGGTGTGTGCTTGCCCATATACTTTGAAACAAATACAGTTTTATCTACTTTTGTTCTCTTCATAATTAATTTTCTGCTTGCCTATTGATCCCATCTCCATCCAGAGTGTAATTAACCCAGAAAGAATTAATTCCTAAGCAATAAAATAAATTCTAGAATATGTGACTTATTTAAGGCTGTCTTTTTATTTCTAGACCTTTTTTCACTTCATTGTAATTATTACCAGCAAAAAAAAAAATGTTGCTTTTTCAAGTCAGAGTCAGGTAAATGGACACTGATGGCATTTACTTTGGTACAGTGAATAACCTATCCCCCCACTGCCCAAATTGGATGGGAAAAAAGGCAGGCGGCCCTGGGGAGAAAAGGGTTTTTGCTGGGGTTTTTGAATCTACCCGTGCCCTGAAAACAGAAATGTACAGATGATCACCATCTTTTACGTGAGGAAACTGAAGTCCGGGAAAGCCGGGTGGTTTTGTCCAGGCTGAGATTGCTGTAGGGTGGCGGGATGTCCAGGTTGCTGACTGCCCAATTCTTTGATTGCTGCTGATCCGCGAGTGCCTCAGAAAACTGTCTGAAAATCGCTGTGCTGCTGGCAGCTGCCAGACTAATGACCGAGGTGGGCACAGGTGCCCTGTGTGAGGTCAGGCCTGAGGGTCCCTGGGTTGCCACTGGAACCTGGAGTTTTGACAGCCCTATTAGAAATTCCATTTTGCAAGTCACTTGCCTCCTGACTGCCTCATGGTAAGAACACAGGCCTCAAAGTATGGGCTAAATTTTTTGGATTAACTTTGGGTTTCACTTAACATCAACTCATAATTTATGGTTGAGAAGAGGCTGTTGAGTATAAATTGCTAATGTGCTCTTCTGATTTCCATCAGCTATGTGATTTGACTGACAACAGTGTGAGTCTAGCCTGCTGGGGTTTGGTGAATTTCATCTGCTCAGCCAGAGTGTTTCTTGAACTGGAATTGAAATGCATGGCCCTTTAGTTTCTAGTGTGATGCTAACAACCAGGCAATTGACTTTTGCACTTCAGTTTCCAGCAGGGGAAAAATTATGAAATAAAATGGGGAGAGGCTAGGGATCCTCAAGATTCAAACCTGTAAATATAAATAACTGTAATTAATCATATGCAGTCTCTCTTGTCTATTAAATCTATACTCAGTGGGTCAGTAAGTTTCACACAGCTCTTTAGCTTCCTGCCTGTGGCTGGTGGGGAATGTTCTGGGTGCCTCTGCCTATTGAGATGTGACCCTTTTTCAATATGGGTCCCAAATTGGATCAAGATATAATGAGTTGTAGGGGGAAAGAGAGTCACCTGCAAAATACCCTAGCCCAATGGGGAACAGAAATATCAAAAAGACTTCAGCTGCTGGCATGCGAGAGGCTCTCAGCTGACACTCTGTTCACTGTTACCAGCTTGTTAGACTGAATGGGAAGAACAGTTTTTCAAGTGTGTAAGTTCATTAGATATTTATAGTCAGCATTATCCCTGAAGTATTTCTTTTCCTATTTTAGAGCCCTGTTTTTAATTGTGGTGTACACTTTTGACTATTTTCTCATGTGATTTGTTAACTTTTCCACTCTCCCTGTCCCCTTTGTGTCCTTTTTCATACTTCATCTACTCATTAGGAGCACGGCTAAGGTGTTTGTCCTCAAGGAAACAAGACTGCTCTTACTTACATTACCCTAAAAGACAACCTGTGCCCCATAGCTAGGCTCCATCTCCTTCTTCCCTATAAATTCCATCATATCGCTGTACTGATTAAGACCGCCCCATTGATTTTCTGTCTCTCTCTTGTCAGGATAAGCACCTTGCTAGGAGAGAGTCATATGTGACTCAGCACCTGTCTTGCTCTCTGCCTCTTCTGGAAACTACTGCCCACATCGTTCACTGTGCTGCAGCCACACTGGCCTTCCAGTGTCCAGTAGAGGCCAAGCGTGCACATGCTGAGGGCCTTGAATGCTCGTCCCCTCCATAGAAGGCCCTTCTCTTGGGTCCCTGTGTGACCGCCTCTTCCTCCTCAATTACATTTCTGCCACCTCTCCTCCTGAACAGCCGTTCTATCTGAAGTACATCCCTCCTGCTGCTCCATTCACTCTCCAATAGTCCACCTTTCCTTCATTGCACTTGTCAGTTTTAAAATAATCAGCTTTTAAATTTGTTGATGGTTTTATTTTTTGTTTCTTGCAATCCTCAAGAGAGAGGCGTTGCCAGCCCCTGGAGCAGTGTGGAGGGGGTAGTAGCAGAGTTGGTTGCAGGAAAACCCCTCCTTTCTTCTTTTTTCCTTGGGTAGGTCCTTCAGGGATGCCTTCCTGAGTATTTGTTGAACTCTAGCTGTGGTTATTTTCTCGGAGTGTAGAGTTTTTACCTTTCCCTGACCAACAGCAAGTGTGTTTTACATAAGCCAGTCTCCAACAAGGGATTTTGAAGATTTTTAGGAGGGGCAAATATGGTTTTTTTTGGCCCATTTATTAGTAAACTTTTCTTTCTAATGTTCTAATTGTTTCTAGAAAAGAAGCAAACAGTTCTGCCACAATTTTTTCAAGATAATGTGGGTTTGTTCAGATGAGGCAGAAATGAAATAAACATTTTCTTTCTCTGATCTTGGACTATGTGCTTGTAGCTGGTTTGAAATTCTTACTCTTTATAAGAGACTTGTGTAGTTTGTTTCATCCATACTGTATACATCAAACTTCAAAACTGTCCAATAAGCCCAGCCAATTATTAACTTGGAAAGGAAGCAGTGAAAAGGCCCTTGAATAGACAGAACCACAGTATCGCAAATCCAAATGCTAACATGCTAATGAGTCACTCCTAGAAAGGAGTTGCTCAGAGTTATTTATTGGTCACTTAAACACAGTTTTAACTAACTGGGTGCTCATTTTTCTGGGCACAGTGGTAACAAGTTAGAAGTGAGTGGGAGAGCTCGAAGATCAAAAGAGAAAATGACCATCGTTTGGAGGAACCAGGCAAACTTTATAAAGCAGATAGGAGAATTGAAATGGGAATGCTTTGGCTTGGGGCCACCTTGTACAGAGGTTAATAGTGTTCCTTTTGCTGTTCTTGAGGGCGTCACCATCTGGACATATCTAAGGGACATTTGATGACTCTGAGTCATGCATAATTGCATTCATGGCTAATATTCTTGAAGAAGACAAAGTGTGACTTGCATTTTATTTTAATTCAAAATAGTTAAGACAGTTTTTAATCCACTCAAATGCAAGCTTTTGGAAGGCAGGGATTTTTTGTATGTGTTCTCAGTTGTATATTCAGTGCTTGGCACATGTTAAATGATCAGTAAAAAATTATTGAATTGAAAAATACAAGCCTTAATCAGCCAACAGTGCTAAATAAATAGGACATTAATATGGTACCACCTTTAAAGTATGTGGGCATTTTTCCCTTCTGAATAGCTCTGGACAATTTCAGAGACACTTCATTTATTGGTGGAGTGAGGGTCAGCAAATTCAAATGAGTTGCTTGGAATCACAAAGCACGTTAGTGGTGGAGACAGAATTACAAGGCCAGACTCCTTAATCTCCTTCCAAAATCTCCTTCCAAAATTACCCCTGGTAATTTTCTTTTTCAATCTAGTATTTCAAGAATTAAAAGAATATAGAATTTTTTTTTTAGCAATAGCAACTTTAGAGAGAATAGTGCATAGAACTCTTTATCATCTGTGCATGCCATTTAAATTTTAGACTGTCAAATGCTAGGATATTAGCTGTGTAATGCTGGTACACAGTCTCTCATGCACAGTGACTAGACTTGTTTATAGTCTAGTACTTGAACGCTTTCCTGAGAGTGTGTGCCAGGCCTTTTAAAGAAGAAAAGAAAAATCTAAAAGGAGAGGCTTGGAGAGGATGCCTCCTCATTCAAGTGGGGAGAATAAGATCTTATGACCAAGTCTGTTTTAGCCAAGATGACTGAAATGGCAATACAGCTTTGCTTAGACCTACTATCTTGTCTTTTTGGGGGGAGTTAGGGGATGGAGCTATTAGACTAGGCAATCAGTAAGATATGAGTGGCAGAAAGGAAGGGAGAGGTGAAAGCTGGTAACCTTTCTAGGTAGGTTTATGCCCACTCTGCCTGAAATGAGAAGTAAGAGCCTGGAAATCCCCAAGGCTGATGCCTGCACAGAGGACACCTAGACATATCTGAGAATGACCTTGGCCCATACGGTCCTTCGATTAAATTAGCATTAAGTCCCTGAAGGCTGAGGCCTGCACAAAGGGTGCTGAGACAAGTCTGAGAGACCTTGGCCCATTCACATGATCCTTAGATTAAATTAGTGCTAAATCCCCAAGGCTGTGGCCTGCGCAAAGGACACCACATGTCTGAGGACTTTGGCCCATTCACATGATCATTAGGATTCACACACACACACCTGCCCGCTGTGGGTTTTTCTGTATGCGCTATGAGTGAGAGAGTGCACAGAGGGCAGTTATATAATCTGAACCTGTTAACCCACCCTTCACACTTGCCTATAAAACTAACAAGTATTCAGATAAACAGGAATGGCTGGTCCGGATCTCTCAGGCCACTGGCTCTCTCTTTGGGAGTGTACTTTCTCATTGCTAAAAAAACCTGTCTCCTAGCCTTCTCATCGTATTCCTTGTCCCTGTGCTCCAGAGGATGGGTGAGAAAAGACCCCCTCCCTGTAACAGAGCATTTGCAAAATGTTGCATGATTTGTGTTCTGTACTTTTGAAAAAAAAATTGGTTAGAAATATGAATTAGTGCAATCTGTTTCTTCTGTTGTCCAATTCTTCTTTCCTTAAGGGTCAGACATTTTTAGGGAGTGTGATCACTAAGCTAAATAATATAATACATGATTATTTTGACTGTAGTACGCCTTAGATTTCCTTTGCATCTGTGCATTGTGTGTGTAATTTGACCCTTTGTTGTTAGTTGCATTTATACATGTGGATTATTAGGTATTCAGGCATGACTACTACATGCAAATTTCAGTCGGTTACAGGGAAAGAAAGGCTACAGGGCTTAAGAAGTAGTTGGCTTTTTTTCCTGGGGATCTTCTCAAGCTCAAGGAAGCAGAATATCTGGTCTCCCCACCCCTGCATACTTCTCAGTCTCATAACTATCAGCCATGGCTTGTACATTAGTAGAGCTGTAATCAAATTTAAACTTTTTTTTTATAATGAAAGTAAATTAACTGAAATCATCATGCTATAATAATTATCATAAAAATTATCAATTATAGTGTTTTTATGTGCTTAGGATTTCATAAACTCTCTTCAATAAATATTTTTCAAAATGCATTTCTGATGACATATATAATGCAAATGAATCTGGAACTTTTGAAAGGACTGATGCGTTTTCCTTTCATTCCATGATAAAAATAATGGAAAACTAAGTAAATCAATTGGCATCAGTATTTTGAAGTTGAAGAAAAAAAAGCCAGCTCTTCAGTTTTGTTTGTGCTCATTACATTTGAAGACAGATTCTCAAACCTTCTATATCTCTGCTATTCAAAAAAGATTTCAGAATAATGATCTGGAGTCTCTAAGATATTTTGAGTCATCAAAAAAAAATGCCTATATTCAGTAGTTAGTTTTTCCTAATTCATAATACTATATTCCATAAAAAATAAAATAGTGGAAAACAACAGAAAAGATCTCTGATTAAGATCTACACAAATAGAAACTTAATTACCTGAAGCGCTTCTTTCTTCTGGAGTGTAGAACATGTTTAGTTGAAATTAGAGTATATTTGTTTTGACTATAAAGTTTTTTGTCACCCGATAGGTTAACCTTTTCACTAGATTCACTATGCCTACAAACTATCTTATAGTACTTAAGCCCTTTTAGAGGACATTTATTTATATGGTGAAGTACATGTTTTTTTGTGAAACATTTTGGGGGGTGTATTCAACAGCGATATATAATAATTATCATAAAAATGATCAGTTATAGGGTTTTTATGAGTTTAGGATTGTGATGAATTTATTAGGCTCTGTTACAGTTACAATAAATCTGGATGAGGGGCTTGATATATTTTAATGTCAAGACAGATATTTTGAACTCTGTTGTTTGGTATGCAGTTTCTTCTATAACAAAGTAAAGGGTTTTTCTTGTCTTAAGTACTGAAGTAGATTCTACAACAGCATGGGAAAATCTCAAACAGGGTTTATCCTGCCAAAAGAATGTGAAACAATTTCCTAACGCAATAGCACAGTGAGTAAAGGGGCAGACAGGCAAAAAGCACAGACTAGGGTGATCTGTTTGTGTATGGAAATTTTTTTTGTGTGATTCATTGGTAAAACTCCTTTTTCCCTCAAGGCAGAGTTGTGCTCTTTTAAAGTGGGGCATTTCTTATTAGTTGATATATAAATGCCTATTTGTTTAATTCCATACTAGGCAAGTTAACCACTCGGTTCCTTAACTGTCTTTATAAGGGGGGAGGAGGAGAGCATTTTGGGGAAGGAATGCTACAGATTTTCACACGTGAGGGGCATTTTATTTTAATGCCTCTTAGGATTACTTTAAATTACATATGTGCTGAACAAAGAAGGCTGACATATATTTTTATGGAAAAAGTAAAGATAGGAGTTTGCAACTTTAAACAAAAATCATTAACATATCTAAGATGATAGAGAATATATGTTAATTTTGGTTTTAAAATGCATTTGAAATGGAAAGCAAGTTCACTTGCATGAACTATATAGTTCTTTATAATTTTTAATAGCGATTCCATGGAAAGCAAATACAATAGAAATAATTCTATTTTGAATTAAACTGTGATCATTTGCATTTAATGAGTATAAATCTATTATTAGCTGAGATGGGCTTCATTGATTTCTTGGAATTCTATGGTGAACTTCATGAAAATAAGGGAAAGGGTCAAATTTGTGACTATTTTACTAGTGTGTATTCTAGAAATGGCAGAGAACATAAATGCATAATATGGAAGTTGCCTTGGAAACACTATTTTTTGATAAATAGTCCTACATACTAAACGATGACTAGAGTCTGAGCATGTATGCCTGTGTTCCTCTAGGACCCTCCTCCCTTTCTATGTTTTCATTTTTGGGTACTTTGTAAAATAAATGCTTTAATTGGTTATGGCTTTGCATGTTAAATTAAAAAACAAAAATAGCACACCAAATAGATTCATGTAATAATGTTTCAGACAATTTTTTTTATAAACACAAAAGACTTTTTTTTTATTAAGGTATCTTTGATATACCATCTTATGCTGAAGTTTCACATGAGCAACATTGTGGTTACTACAGTCCCCCCTATTATCAAGTCCCCACCACATACCCCATTACAGTCACTGTCCATCAGCATAATAAGGTGCTATAGAGTCACTACTTGTCTTCTCTGTGCTATACTTCCTTCCCCGTGACCCCCCTATATTATGTGCGCTAATCATAATCATAATGCCCCTTAATCCCCTTATACCTTCCTCCCCACCTACCCTCGCCAACCCTTTCCCTCTGGTAACTGCTAGTCCCTTCTTGGAGTCTGTGAGTCTGCTGCTGTTTTGTTCCTTCAGTTTTGGTTTGTTGTTATACTCCACAGATGAGGGAAATCATTTGGCACTTGTCTTTCTCCACCTGGCTTATTTCATTGAGCATAATGCCCTCTAGCTCCATCCATGTTGTTGCAAATGGTAGGATTTGTTTTCTTCTTAGAGCTGAATGATATTCCATTGTGTATATGTATCACATCTTCTTTATCCATTCACTACTGATAGACACTTAGGTTGCTGCCATGTCTTGGCACTTGTAAATAGAGCTGCCATTACACATAGGGGTGCATATGTCTTTTCAAATCTGTGATCCTCACAACAGAGACTTTTAACTGGCTCCTTTTAAATAGTTGTTGACCTTATTTGCTCCTCTTCTTTTTGTCTCTTTTGCTTACATTTCTCAAACTCTGATCAGAAACTCTGGAAGCAAGTCAGCCCTTCTTTGTGTCAACCACTTCCCGCAGGCTTCCAGGCTCCTGCCCTCCTTTGGGCCTGCGGAGTGGTCTTGGGCTAACCCCTTTCTCAGTCATCTGCACGTAAAAGGTTCTAACTGACTTAAAGGTGCCCCAGAGAGAGAATGGGAAGTTTTTCCAAGGTATTTTTTCTGGGTTGAAGCTATGAGAACCAATATAAACACACAGTCTGCCTTCTTTCACTTTCTCTTTGTTTCCTGATTTTGTTTCTCCTTTATCTGTTAAGATACTTTCCCTTTGTTAACATTCCCCACCCCCCCCTCCGCCGTTTGGGTTGGCCCCTTCTGGCATGAGATTTCCTGGGGAAACTGATTGGAAATAGAAGATGCCCTTCCCTAAAGCAGTCAGATATTCTTATGGGGTGTGAAAAGACAGGGGCAAAGCTGGGCCAGCAACGTGTGATTATGTTGCTTAGCTTCCTCATCAGCCACAGTTTTGGACATCCAGAATCTGAGGATTCATTATATTTCTAACTTCTCTGATAACTTTTATTTGGTGCTTTCATGTCTTATTTTACTAAGTAAGAAGAATGCTTTTCTAAATGATATCAGAAACACCTTTTTGTTTGTGCTTTGATATCCTGCTCGGTGAATGCATTTTTTTGCAACTCTAGGTTGTTTGTTATTGTTGTGTTGTAGATTAAAAAAAAAACACAGTTTCCAACTTAAAAAGGAAATCCATGATCATATCTGGGCAGATAGAGAATACATATTAATTTTGGTTTTAAAATGAATTTGAACTGGAAAACAAGTTCACTTGCATTAACTATATAGTTCTTTATGATTTTTAATAGCGATTCCATGAAAAGCAGATAGAATAGAAATCATTCCATTATGAATTAAACTGATCATTCACATTTAATGAGTATAAATCTATTATTAGCTGAGATGGGCTTCACTGATTTCTTGGAATTCTATGGTGAACATCATGAAAAAAATACATGTATAAAAGAGAAGAAGGGCTAGGGATGACAGTGACTGAAGGATAAAAGTGTCTGCTGTTTTCTCAGGACTTGATACATTCACTTATTTCCATTGGCATAATCTTTTGTGGATAACCCTTAGGTTCATTTCCCCTCCAGAGTTGGCCGAAATCCTTTTTTAAAGTGTTTAAAGCCACCAAAAGGGTAATTCATTCTCAAGTTACAGACTAGAACTCTTCTCTGTTTCTAGAGAACAGGCTGATGGCACTCTGATGTTGACTGTTTTGTTCATTTATGTCCGACAGCTTTCAAAAAGCATGCCCGAGGGCTCTCTCTGTGTTTCTGTGGGGATCACATGTCACCATGTAAGATGTATGTGTTTGGAAGTGACTCTCTGCTGGGCTGGGAGGATGCGTTTGCTAGCAGAGTGCTGGTATTATTCCCCCTGTAAGGTCAGCCTTGAAGAAAGAGAAGGTAGTACGTGGTGAGCTTTGATTGTTACTTGACTATATCAGCACTTTATCCACATATGCTCGGTTTGTCTGGACTTTTGCTTTCTTAGAGGGAAGTATACAGAATATTTGATAGTACATCAGTTAGAAAAATAAAGGGCTTGTCTTGTTGAAACATGTCTAGTTTACAGCAACCCAGAAATCTTGACTTTCATGGTTAAAACTGGGCTGATTAATGGGAAGGTGCTTTCAAACTCACTCCCTCTTCCATTTTGCTGTGGACTTGCTGCCAAGTTCCATGAGTATGGACTGGTTGGGCAGTACTTCTTCTGATGAAGTCCTGCACCCTTATTTTGTAAGATTCATGCACCCTTCTCCCGTAAGTCACTGAATTTGTGTGCAGGTGGACCTTGAGTCCTGGCCCTGTAGGTTGTGCCTTCTGTGGGTTTGGCGGAATGTCTTGACTGAAAATAGATGAGGGGGCAGTTTCCCATGCACAGTTACAAGGTACACAATGGCACCCAGCTACAAGACTGCACAACTGAAGTGTAAGGAGCTTCTTGCTCCCTTTGGGCCTGCATATGCTTAGGTAAAGGGTTTGTGCAGTAGCATAGGCTACATTTAGGTTATGTCCTGGGGGTTTTAGTTTATGTTTTAAAGGCCTTGTTCATCCGGGTTTCCCAGGGTGGGAAAAGGGCATGGAATACCTTATGTTTTTTTAGAGAACACAGGTCTCAAGGGCTGCAGGGTTTGTGGTTGAAGTTACTCTATTAAAAATTATCTTCTTATGTCAAAGAAATAATCAATCCTCCCATGTTTTCTTCCACCTGCTACCTCTATAGCTTTTCTTCTTCCTTTCTAATTACAACCCTTAAATAGAATTCGTGCCTCATATCGAATTTACCAAGTATCATAATTCCTCCAAGTGGTAAAGATACCTCAAGACAAATGCTGGGCATAGAAGCCACAGGACATAAATCTGCAAAGAAGTAAAAAGCTAACCTTTTCAAACAATATGGCTTCTCTCTCACTTACCAACTTTACATTTCCCTGTATGGCCCGGAAGATGACTGGTTAGCCAGAGACGGGTAAGATTCCTCAAGGGAGGAACAACCTAAGACAGGCACAGTCGCAGGGGGGCCATCAGGTGAGAAATTGGGGATCAACAGTGGTGAGGCTTAGAACCTCACTCCCCCTGTTTTGAGAGAAATCTAATGCATCCGTGGATGTTTTATTGCCCTTGTCTAGCTCGGATTAGCACATAGTCTACAGGCACACACATGATCATCTACAGTTGCTCTCTTACAACACTAAACTATGTTTTCTACCTTTATCTTGCATCTACCTACCACTTCAGCATTTTATTAAAAATAATAATAATAATAATAATAAAGGGAGAAATGTGGGATCCACATACAAATCAAGTATAAAAATCAAACGAATATTCATATTTGACCTGAATGTTTATAGTTCATAATGTGTGATCAAAACCGAAAGTTTCTGTGATGAATGCCCTTCTACTGTTCACCATGTAAGAACTTATTCATTATGTAAGAACTTGTTCACCATGTAAGAACTTGTTCGTTATGCTTCAGAAGATGACGAGAATTAGGCTTGGGGTGGATTAATGATTGTGCATTGAGCATTGACTCCCCTGTACAGAATTTTATTCTTGTTAACAACCATTTGATCAATAAATATGAGAGATGCCCTCTCAAAAAAAAAAAAAATCTTCGAGCTCTATTTCCTACTGGCCCACACTCATCCCTCTTGTAAGGGGTGGGGAGAAATTTGCTTACTTCTGTGCTGGCATAAAACTCAAAACCCTGAGAAGTCCCAATTTTTCTTAAATTAATGGAGAACATAGAGATTGGAAAGGAAGTTGCTATTTCTATGCAGGAAGCCAGAGGAGAGTTTTTGTAAAAGTGAAGAGACCTAGGACTCCTTGCATAGAGGAGTGATAACTCATTTGGATGGATTTTATTTATGTTAAATTAAGAGAGAAGCTCAGACTGTAAGACAGGAAGAAGAGCTTGAGTATTTGGAGAATTCAGTGGTCAGGAAATATGCTCTTGTTCTGGAATAAATTTACTTGTGGGTGGTTGCTGAGGGAACCCTCAGCCTTTTTCAATGGATAGTTATTCTTGTTTTTAAGTCTAAAATATGTGGTTAAATTATTCAAATGCATGAGTTAGCTGGGAGAGTAGCTTTACTTCTGAATGGGAGGAGGCAGAAGTGGTGGGAGCTCAGGGACTCTTTGAAGAAAGATCTGAGCAGTTGTTCTCACTGTTGAAGTCTCTCTTTCTATAATGGGAGACCTAAAAGAATTCAGCTGAGCTAGAGGAGTTGCGGGGTTAGCCGGAGTGTGGGTCGGCAAACCTTGAGAAATGGCAAACCCGGTTTTTGTTTGCTCGCAGTAAATACATTTTATTGTGCAGCAGTTACATTTGACAGTTCCAGGCAGAAGATTCCCAAATCATCTTAGCTCTGATTACTCATGTAAGTTTGAGATCTCAGATTGCTTTAATTGCCAACTGAGCTCTTCTCCCTTAAACATGGTCCTCTTTCTAAGTGCTCATGTTGTAATACTGGAGCCAGTCCCCAGCTATCGCAGCTACAGCCTCTTACGGGTTGTCCCTCTTCCTGGTGCCTTCTGTAACTGGTTATCAGGTCCTCTCTGGCCTCTCAGAGTACTTACTGTCTTTAGAGGTTTCTACAAAATGTCAGTCTCTGTGTTTGCATTTTCAGTGTTATCTCAAACTAGGCTCTCCTCCTCACGTGGGGACTCTTTCATTGCCCTTCAGTTGGTCTTTGTTTTCATCGTAAACTTCAATGCAAAAGCCTACTTGAATACTCCTCATAACTCATGGGATAAAGCATTTTGCTTCTTTCATCTGCAGCCTCAACTCCCCATTGCCACCAGAAGATCATGCAAGTATCTTATTTCACATACACAGAGTCTTTTTTTAAATCTCTTGCTCTGGACTTCTTTTTAAACTTCGTTTCCAACAGAACATCATCTCCAGCCAAACCAGATAACTACTTGTCTGCTTCCCCCACATTACTGTGATGTTCTTCTTTCTCCTCCCGATCTCTCTCTATCCAGTCCTGCCCCTCCTAACTCCCCTACAAGTGCTTTTCTTTCTTCAAGACCCTTATCAAGTATCCTGTCTTTTTTGAAGCCTTCCTTAATTCTTTCAGTCAGAGCCAATCTCTTGTTTCATTGCAATGACACAGCACCTTACTTTCTTACCCATCACAGTATACATGCTAATATATATGTATGTATGTGTTTTCCCTCTTTATCTGCTTTACCTGTCATTACCATGTATTTAGAGCATACAAGATGAGTTGAAGCATGAGTTCACTGTGACATCTTGACTGGATATTCTACTGTTTTTTTTTTCAATTTGATACTGTGTTGGTTCTGGAAATAATGTAATTTAAAAACTTCTCTATTTAGACATCCTCCCAGCCTTCCAGTCATTTTGAGGGACTCCAAATCACAGAAATTCAGGTGAAATTTAGTCACTGTCAGTATTGTGGTTCTATTCTTTCTTTGAGGGCATCATAACTCAGTGCTTGAGTTAGAATAGAACAAAGGAGAAATAGTGTCCTAGCTTTACGCTATCCTGCCTACATCTTCCGGTTGATGAAAGTACCATTGGGTGGTGTTTTACCATCATCCCCACTTCTACTTCCAGCTACTCTCCTTTCTTCTGGCTATAATTTAAATGTTTCTTTTCTTACAGTTATATTGAGATATAATTAACATAACATTGTATTAGTTTAAGGTGTACAACATAATGATTTGGCAGTATTTATGTATTACAAAATAATTATCATAATAAGCTTAGTTAAATCCATCACTTCACATAGTTAAGTTCTTTTTTCTTTGATGAAAACTTTTAAGATTTGCTCTCTTAGCAACTTTCAAATATACAACACAGTGTTGTTAACTATAGGCGCCATGCTGTGTATTACAGTCCTGTAACTCATTTTGCCTGTAACTTACAGTCCTGAGAACTCATTTTCTTCTAACTAGAAGTTTGTACCTTTTGACTACCTTCATCTGTTTCCCTTGCCTCCCTCACTCTCTGCCTCTGTTCTCTGTTTCTATGAGTTAGTGTTGTTTAGATTCTAATATAAGCGAGATCATACACTATTTGTCTGATTTATCTCAGTTATCCTAATACTCTCAAGGTCCATCCATGTTTCTGCAAATGGCAGGGTTTCATTCTTTTTTATGGCCAAATAATATAATATTGCACTGTGTGTGTGTGTGTGTGTGTGTGTGTGTGTGTGTGTGTGTATACAATTTACTTTATACATTCATCCATCAGTGGACACTTAAGTTGTTTCCATATCTTGACTATTGTAACTAATGCTGCAATGAACATGAGGGTGCATGTATCTTTTTGAGTTAGTGTTTTCATTTTCTTCAGATGAATACCCAGAACTGTAATTGCTGCATCATATGGTAGTTCTATTTTAAACTTTATGCGGAAACTCCATATTGTTTTCCATGTGTATAGACCAATTCACATTCCCACAAATAGTGAACAAGGGTTCCCTTTTTTCCACATGTTCACCAGCAGTTGTCCTCTCTTCTCTTTGTGTGGGAGGTGATATCTCATTGTGATTTTTTTTTTACATTTTCCTGAGGATCAGGAATGTTGTGCACCTTTTTGCCTACCTGCTGGACATTTGTATCTCTTTGGAAAAATGTCAGTTGAGTCCCTCTGCCCATTTTTCAAATTGCCGTTTTTTTTTTGCTATTGAGCTATAAGAGTTCTTCATATATTATATATCTGAATATTAACTCCTTATCAGATGGTTTGCAAATATTTTCTCTCATTCTGTTGGTTGCCTTTTCATTTTGTTGATGGTTTCTTTTGCTGTCTAGGAGCTCTTTAGTTTGATGTAGTTCTTCTTGTTTATTTTTCTTTTGTTGCCTTTGCTTTTAGTGTGAAATCCAAAAAATTATCACCAAGACCAGTGTCAAGGATCTTATCCCCTTTGTTTTCTTCTAGGAGTTTTATGGTTTCAGGTCTTACATTTGTTTTTAATTCATTTTGAATTTACTTTTGTGTATGGTGTAAAATAGTGGTCTAGTCTCATTCTTTTGCATGTAGCTGTCCAGTTTTCCCAACACCATTTATTGAAGAGACTTTCTCCATTGTATATTATTGTCACCTTTGTTGAAAATTAATCAAACATATATGGCTGGACTTATTTCTGGGCTCTGTATTCTGCTCCATGTTTTATATGTCTGCTTTTATGCCAATACCATTCTGTTTTAATTAACATAGCTTTGTAAGATAGCTTGAAATCAGGAATTGTGATGTCTCCAGCTTTGTTCTTCTTTCTCATGATTGCTTTGGCTATTCAGGGTCTTTCATCTATTAGACTATTAATAACATTCAGTATTGCACAGGTAGGTATAAGATGGAGTTACAAGACAGACTAATATATAATCCTCGAAATTGATAGTAAACCCTTTGAGGGCAGTTGATAAACTCACAGGTATATTTAGTTGAGTATCTTTTTATTTAGGTTTTTATTTTTAGTTGGGCTGGTTCTCTTTGCAAGTAGTAGACCACTGGCACTGGTCTGTGAAAATGCAGGAGCTAGTTCTGAGCCAATGTATATGTGACTTAATTCATAGCCTATTAAACATGGACATCAGGCTGTGATAACTAAGCTAATTTTATTTTTTGCATGATTTTTTCTTACCTCTGGTCTTTTCTTTTCTACCTCTGGTCTTTTCACACTTTTAAATTAAAAAGGTAAAGATTTATTGATATTTTTGTTCCCCTTCTTTGCTAACTTCCTGACTGCAGCTTTTGCTTTGAAGGGAAACAACCTTTTCTTCTTCATAATTACTTTGAAAACTTTCCTTCTTATAGTAAAATGTAAATGGGTACAAGTAGTCCACAGCATATGGTTTATATTTATCTGTTTTAAATTTCTTTCTTTAGATGTTAAACAAAGTAATTACATTGCCTGGCAGAGGGGTACTAGTAGATATTTGTCAGAGGCTTCTTCCTTGCCTCCGAGGGACCCTAATGCCAAAGGACTGGACACTTTGGGCGAGTGCTTGAGAACAGAACCTTCTTTTGGGAGTAACAGCAAAATATGGTGTGACTCTTGGGGAGAAGTTGCCTTGTGAGCAAAGGCAGGGGAGAACCCCCAGTGGTTAACGTAG
The DNA here is from genome assembly GCF_040802235.1 of Manis javanica. NCBI lineage: Eukaryota > Metazoa > Chordata > Mammalia > Pholidota > Manidae > Manis > Manis javanica. The sequence continues at coordinate 124,116,296 of NC_133162.1, forward strand.
ACTAAGCTGTGGTTTTGTCACTTACTAGGGAGTGATCTTGGGCAAATCCCCTACTCCTACTGAACTGCAGCTGCCTCTTTTATGAAATTAGGGTGTTGTGAGGGTGATATGAGCTGATGTATGTATGTAGAGAATTAAAAGGATGGTACCTAATACCTAGCACATGCTCAATAAATGTCAACAACTGTCATTATAACATTAATAAAAATTACCATAATCATCACTAGCATCTTAGGAGAGCCAGGTGAAATTGAGTCTGTGCTTTTGTTTTTGAATTACCTGTAAGAGTGTTTTATTCATTCCAACTAGCCAGATGAAATGGATGGATTTGATCACAATAGAAATAATGATCTCTCAAGCATAGGTTATTTTATGAAATTACTGAAAAAAGAAACTATTGATTATAGTCAACATTATTGGTAATGCCACAAAATAATATATTAACGCAGTTTTTCATTAGTGTTAGTGGCTCATTGAGAAACCCTTTGCAAGTTTTGGTTTCAGACAAATCAAAGTGAAGCAGTATAATAAGGTGAGCAGGGACCTAATACAATTGGAAAATCTAGCTCTAGATTTAACTGGCTGAATGAACACCTCTGTTGAGTCATTTTCATTGACTATGTTATAGAGCATCCCTCTTTGGATGTGTTGGGGTGTGGTAACTTTTATGAGGTTATCAATGACATTATCAACACAGAAACAATGATACTGAGCTAAAGTCAGCTACAAAACTCACATCTAAGGGAGCACCAGACCGCTGTCTGCATGGGGAGTGCACACACATTGTTTAGGTAACTAGTACTGGGTTTGTGTTCTCTGTCCCTAATCGTCAGGGGAACCCAGTTAGTCTGGAGATGGCGTGCTGTCTCTCGCCTGCTAGGGTTTCTATTGTTGTGTGGTAGGCACCCACCTGACCATTGGTAGCAGTGCCGGGGATGGTGATGGTGCACTGTGACAGATGGATGCTTTCCAAGTTGGCTAAGGTGTGGTTTTTACTATCAGAGCAACCTTGGACATAAGGTTTTGCTTAACATTGACTGAATAATGAATGGAGGCCCCACGTCAGCCTGTACCAATCGTTTTGCATCGCTTGGGTGAGGGGATGGTTGATGTAGAGAAGGGCCAGTAAAGAAGGGACCTCCAGCAGCAGAGAAACATATACACGGGAAATATTTTTCTGGTGAGAATTTTAATAAAAATGATGAGTCATGGAATTTATTAGTTGTCGAAAGGAATGAGATCAGAGGAAAAATAAAATTTTAAGATATGCCAACTTTTATTTTAGTACATAATTGATAGCATTCCAAATCATAGTTACCAACTGCACTGAAAGTCTTTGATTTAGGATAGTTATGCTAATAGATTCTGTCCATCCAACATGGACCCAGACATTGAAATTGTATCATAATTTACATGGGGTACTATTTGTTCTTTACTATCCTAGGTTAAATCTGACTTCATATTAAAAACTTTGAGTCATGGGATGTCTGTACAGTACAAGGTGTGTTGCCTAGACAGGTCAGACCTCCATCTGCTCAGGAAAATAGGGTAGTGGCTTTCCTTTAAGACGTTGGTATGCCAGCTGCTATTGCCAATGAATGTTTTAGGCAGGTCAGATTGCTCAATATCACCTCTAGGTTAGAATTTCTGTTTTAGATGATCACACAGTTTTTCTTTTTTTATTTAGCAGAATAAAAGCGGACAAGAGTTTTTTTTTGGTGAAATTTTCCATTTTATGCTTTTTTCGACTTCTGAAAAAGTTAAAGAATATTTAAGTCTAGTAGTAGAAATATATATATATTTTTTTTAAATGAGAAGAAAGAAAGTCAAGAGCTAACACAATGCAAACTTTGTTTACAAATATACAGTGAGCATGAAAGAGAGCTTGATCTGGATGGTGCTTACCCCTTACAGCGTGGTGTCTTGCAACTCTGGCTAAAAGAGCACTTTTCTTTTTAAATTCCCTTAATTAAAGGGCTTAATAGTGATAAATCTGTCATTTCATGAAAGGATCAAGAACGGCATGGTTTCCTTTGACTTTTCATCTGTAAAGTATAGACTTTTTAGGGATAGAAATGCAAATGTTGGCTCTTGGCTCTATGAGAACTTCGTTAGGAAAGGTTAAACTCCGAAAGGGGATTGTACTGCAATTTGGAGTTAAACACTCGCTAAAGAACTTGCAGCAGTCCTGAGGTTCGTTGTCATGTGGAGAGACAGAAGCCTTCTACCAGGTCTCCTTGTGGAGGGGATTAGCAGTTGATCCAATCTGCAAGCGTGCAGTTTCGTCCGATACACAATCACATTTCTTTTTGCAGTTCTCTTGACTTTGTTTATACTGTTAAGAATCCTCATTTGCCTCTTAATTTGCTTTTCTTTAATTCCCGCTGGAAAGTAACTTTTCCATGGTCAATTCCCTCCTCTAGATTTTTTGTGATTTGTTTTTGAGTTGCTGTATACAAATCGACATGTTAGTAACTTCCTTATTTTATGTTTTGTTTTCTAGTTTAACGTAGTTTCGTAATCGACAGAGGCTCTTTTTATTATGAGGGTTGCTGTGTGATAAAAATCCCAATTAACTTCTTTGTGTTTCCTTTTTTTCCCTCCGTAGGCTAAGAAATGGCATTTCAAAAGGCAGTGAAAGGGACTGTTCTTGTTGGAGGAGGTGCTCTTGCGACTGTCCTAGGCCTCTCTCAATTTGCTCATTATCGAAGGAAGCAAGTAAGTAAACATGTATTGATTAGAATATGAAACTTCAGTCTGTTGAAGAACCGTATATGGGGCGTGTGTATGCTAATGGCTTTCTTGAGAAATACTGGCTCAGCTTGAGCTGAAAGATCCTAATTTAGAATCCTACCTGAAGGATCTCCGAGGATGGTATCTATTTCATTTTTTGAAAAGTAAATTTTTTTTTTTTATCAGAAAGCATTATGTTATTTAGCTGCTGTTTTGGCTTTTTGGTTTTAAAAAGCTGCTTCATTTCTGAGTGCCAGGGTTTGTTCGTCCAGACTTCCCTTGTCTAATCCATCCAGATGTCTGGATGGAAGTTATCCAGGTTCCTGCCAGAAGTTTGTCTTATTTGAAGACAGGGAGCTGAGAAAGGAAATGGAAAAAAGCCTAAACAAAAGGCTCCACCGCCAACCTTAGTTTTATTTCTGAAAGGTTTAGTTACTTACCTGGTATCACTGTATATTGGGGGGGTTTTTCAGTGGGAGAAAGCCATGGAAATGAGATTGGTATGAAGTTTCCTGATGATTTAAAGTCTCAGTTGATTTTCATTTTATTTTTTCTCCTTTGCACAACTGTGCCTTCCTATTGTTCAGATTGATGGCAGGAAATAGCTGGTGAATGGTTTTGTTCTTTTCAGGCTTGAGATGTTGGTAGCCACATCGGTAGTTAGTGGTATTGTCTCCTGCTCCCCTTCCCCATGTGGTTCACGGCGTTTTGTGATACCAGTGGGATGGGGCATTCCCAAGTTCAGAGGCGAAGGTGAAGGAATTTGGCAAACCATTGGTAGCTGGGCTGTCTATGCACTATTCCTTTTGTACAGCACTGTGAGAACCTTTAGGCTGTGGGTTGCCTTGTGCTTCCTTCTGTGTCTTTGTGCTACAAAGGGGTAGAGTCAGCCGCATTGCTGGGAGTCGGCGTCCTGCATGGAAAATACTACTTTAGACAGACATATTAGGAAAAATCAGTTTGCTTGCTTATCACTTAAAAAAAAGAAAAGCTCATTTTTAGTACTTCCTTCTAAAGACAGACGGTTTGGAAGAGGTTGCATTCATCTTTTTCATTCTCAACGGTGAGCATTGAAATGCACTGACTTGCTACTGAAACTCACCCTCACCCACTGACCAGGCGTGATGCACTATTTCTTTTCAAATGTTCCCTTGGTTCCTTCAAAGTAAGTGTGAAAAGATGTTGTTTCTGCTGACGCTGTTTCAGAAGGGCAGTTCTGCTCGGGACATGGGCTTTAACAGATTAGATTACTTCCACCATCTTTCAGTGCTACCCGAAACGATACAGGGAAAATGCCAGTGCCAAAGGTCACAGTATCTCATAGGAGGAGCCGTTGCTAAATTTGTACCTGGTGTATGTCTTTAGCCACAGTAAGCATGTTCTGCTCCAGAGTTTATAACTTAACTTGATACCCAGGTAATACTGTTTCATATTTCTTTGATTTCCCTTTAAGCTCCCAGAAGGATAAACAGGCAGTGCTCCCTCCCATCAATCAAGTTAGTGGTGAGTTTTAGTCAGTAAAATCAAGACCCAAGAGGGTCTGTCCATTGCTGGGACATTCTTCTCCTTCCTCAGTTAGACATCCTGACCACCCTAATAGTCAAATGAAACATATACCAGAGGTTTCAAGTCATTTATAATTTTAATCTGACAAGTTCTTTTGAGAAAAATCACCATAGGCATATTCAATCAATGAGTTGCATCAGACGTGCATCCCAGTGTTCACATTCTTTTGTGGTGATTCCTGTCCCTTTAAGCCACCGTCATGAGAATATTTCCTGTAGCAGGTTGAGATATAGCCATAGGGATTGGCAGAAAGGAGAGGGGAGAGGAGACCAGCTCATTTGAGCCATTGACATACAATAACCACAGATCTCAGCTGTCCTTTCTCAGATAATATCTGCCAATCAGCCATTGTAGGAGGGAAAATTTCCCTGACTTCAGTAGTCCAGAAAAAATCTGCCCCTTGATAGCCATTATTAGGCTATATTTGGTAGAAGCCATAGCCTTAAATGTGACTCAGCATGTTCCATTTTCCACAGAGCAATGCTTAACGTTCTGGCTTGTGTTTTAATATTTTTTCCAGTTTTCAAAGACAACTCCAGCTGATGAACTATCCTCCTTTAAAAATAAATTGGTGTTGCAAGCCCAAGATGCTGCTGATGAGAAAGCTGCTGGCTTTGCATTCAGATATATTTGCTGGCGCTCCTGTGCTCGAGGCTCTGGCTCCTCAGGTCCCCTAGCCTGTGCTCATTTGATATTTGCAGTACAACTCTTCCTTCCTAAAATACAGGCAGGACTTGTATTCTAAATACAAGCGGGCTGATTGTATTTAGAAAATCTGTCAATTGTTAGAGCATGTTCGGTGACGGGATAATGCTCTAAGTGTTCCGTTGCCAGGTCAGCCTACAAACACCTTTCAAGTCTCTTCTCCAGTTAAATTAGCTGTATTTCCAAGGAAAAAAGTAGAAGAAAACGATTATATTTACTTTTTAAAATTAATTAAACAAAATGCAGTGAAATTGCATACCATGGGGTTCACTGACCTTTTCACTCAGTTGCTTCAGTAAAAGCTACTGTAGGTGAGGAAGTAGAAACGTTGTGGAGATTCTGGTATTTCTGGGGGCAGCTTAGAGGTTAGAGGTGACAGCAATGATTTTTCTTGTTTCATCTTACTTCACAGTATGGCTTTTCCTCATAGAAGCATATTATGAACATTTATATTTATTTTGTCTGTGGTGAATAGTGTCCACTATTGACCCAAGTGAAGCTCAGAGATTTTTTTCTTTTGAGGTAAATAAAGTCAGATGTAGAAGGGATGGGTCTTTCCAAGGAGAGAGGTATTATTATTATTAATGTTATTTTCTTCTGGAGTTTGGGCACCCTAGACCTTCGATTCTAGTGAGGAAGCTGATGAGGGAAAGGAGGTGAATGTTAATTGACTTTTTTGACTGTGTCCACCTGCAGGGAAGGATGCTTATGGCCACAAATGACCTCCACCTTCTAGACCTCATTCGGTGATGCATGTAGGAGTTTTTGAGTAGTTTGGAGGGGCTTCCTTTCATTTCATTTCCCCCCTGCTTTTATTTCCACACCCACAAGTAGATGACTAAGTTTCCACAAAGGCTTCTTGATTTTTTTCCTCTCCGCAGACAAGCCATATGCCAGGGAACAGGAGGCTAAGTAGTGGGATATTAACATCCTACCTTCTTAAATCCCACAGGGATGCAGCAGGCAAACACCTCTGCAGTGGTGTGCAGTTTCGAGAGTAAGGTCTTTGTCATTCACTGTTTATTATAGACTGTTTAATAGTGCATTTTTTATTGGAAGGGACGCAGAAGACAGCCAGTCTTCCTCTCAGGACAGGAAGCGCCTCTAGTGAACAGAAAGTGTCACTTCACGGCAGAGTGTCCTTTTTTAATCTTGAGCTGGAGGGAGAATGGCAAAGATGAAGTGGGGAGTTTAAATTGGAAGAGGGGTGCTCTGTGCTTTCAAAGCCAGTAAACCTTGTGGGGAGCTCAGGTGGAGACCATTAAAGCCAGGGCCGCCGAGGGTTCCTCATGTTGGGATGGGGAGGGGAGTGAAACAGGGGCAAAAATAGAGTGGGGGTGCAGATTTGACTGAGAGCTGCTCCAGGCTTTTGTCTTTTCATTATAGACCAAGGGCATTTTTTGAAAAAAAATTTTTTTTTTTACCTCCACTTGTACTTCATACCTTCTAGGTCCTAAGTGGAAACATTGGTGTTGTAGTGTGGGCTTCTTTTTTTAACCCCAGTGGTGTGGTTGATGTAACAGAGATGTGTGCAGGTCTGAGGGTGGACCCTGTCACGTAACACATGCTGGGTTTCTTCCTTCCATTACCCACTCTGAAGGTGTGGAGGGCTCTGTGAGCCAGCTCTGAGGTGAAGCCTGAGAACCACCGAGAACTTTCTGAAAGCCCGGATGTGGAAGCTTTTTTTCTCCTTTTCTGCACCTTACATAGACGAGAGTGGGCTTCAGAGTATGGAGATCAAGGACCCTTTTCAGGGTGAAGAGAGATCTTACTAGAACCAGGAACCTGAGAGGGTCTCATTGATTGGCCCCGCCCTCACGAGCAGCAGGACAGAAGGGATGACAATACGGTCTTTGGGGCAGTCTTTGCAGTCTGCTTGCATCCCACACCTAGCTTTACTGAGGAACTGAGAGACTTAAGGGCAGTTTTCTTAAATTCTCTGGGCCTGCCCTTCTCCATCTATCAGGTGGGGAGAGCAGCGGTTCTTCACTCTCAGGGCTGTCGAAGAGCAGCTGGGCCTGCCAGCGTTCCTGGGACCTAGTGAGCTTTCACAGAGTGCTCGTGCTGGCCAGACTCCTGGGTGGTATGGCTGGAAAGTGTGGTTGTGATGAGCAGGAAAGTTGCTCTTGTTACTGGAGGCCCTGCATTCAGGGGTCCCTTGTAAAGACTTTGAGATTAGTAGCAAAAATGTCTTCATCTGCGGTTGTGGGAGAATGGATAGAAAACAGGCACAACACACACCCTTCTGTTTCCTCTGTCTTGCTTCCTTATCTAAGGATGAGCCACTAACAAGGTGCACAACCCCCATTCTTGACTTAAGCTCTTTTCCTGTTGTATGTAACAAATTTATTGAAGTTCCCACTGTTTTTCTTTTTCTGTTTAGGCTTTTATGAGTTATGGCAGACTTATATGGCTGATAAGTGCCTAAAATGTTATGTTAATACAGTCTTTTTGATTTATTAATTAATATGTGGTACAAGGGGTTTGGAATTCTATGGTGAAACATTTTAAAAAACAATGTTTTAAAAAAAGTTCTTTTTCTTTCTTTTAAATCGAAATTTTCTTATGTCGTTTTAGCTTGAAGTGGAATTCAATTAAATTTACTATTTTCCCAAGTCAGTGATGTAGTAAATAGTTGTTAATGACAGGATCTTCATGCTATGTAAGAACACCCTGTCACTTTACAATTCACTGTACTTATAAGGGGTCTACTTATCACTATAGTTAACTCTGTTACTTGTGAAATAAGGGAGCATGAAAAAAATGATAGTGGTGTTGCATTAGGTGAGTTTAATTACAGATGAAGCTATATTACCTTTACTGATAGTGTCATCAAAACTTAGGAGGAAAAATATTTATGTTCTTGAAAGGCAAAGTGATGCATGGGTAATTAAAATCCATAGGAATTTTGAGAAATATAAAAAGATAAGATTAGAGAAGAAGCAAAAAATAGAATGATCATTTCTAGCCAGAGTAAGATCTCCTTTGGGGTTTATTTTAATGGACCCCCAAATGAACAGATATTTATCATCCTGACTGTGTTGTTCAGGTGTGACTGGATTTTGGTGAGCCTGCTGTTGTGCACAAGTTACAGAAGTTTTCAGAACTCCAGTTTCTTCATAAGGGAAGGATAATGTCATTCTAATTGCAGGCTCTTTCCCCCTGCTTATACTGTGCTAAGTCAGTATATGTAAGCCAATGACACAAAGCAGCTCTTTGGTGCTGTTATTTCTTTCCCTTCCCCTGATACAAGATGAAAATTAGAAATAGACTTAATAAAAGAGATATAACACCAGAGGCCTTTAAATAGCTGAGCTTCTGGTATAATGTGTATATTAACTGCCAAACAGAGAAAGTGGTAGAGGTTAGAGAAAACCTGAAGTTCCAATGTGTATCTATGGAAGAGAAGTCAACTTACAAGCCTAATGCCAAGGTGAGGATGTGGAACAACAAGAAATCTCAGTTTTTCATGGGAATGAAAAATGGTACAGCTACTGTATGAGGCAGTTGGTGGTGTTTTACAAAACTAAACATACTCTTACCATATGATCCGACAACCATGCTCACTGACATTTACCCAGAGGAGATGAAAACTTCTGTCTACACAAAAATGTGCATACGTATGTCTGCATATTCATAATTGGCAAAAGTTGCAAGCAACTAAGATGTCCTTCAGTCGGTGAATGGACAAAAGCCTGGAGCAGCTCTCAGACAAATGGAAGGTTATTCAGCACTAAAAAGAAGTGAGCTATCAAGTCATGAGTAGACATGGAGGAACCTTAGGTGCCTATCGCTAAAGGAAAGAAGCCGGTGTGAAAAGGCTACAGACTGTTTGATTTCAACTCTGTCACATTCTGTAAAAGGCATAACTATGGACACAGTAAAAAGATAGTGGTTGCCAGGCATTCGGGGAAGTGAAGGGTGAGTAGGCAGAGCAAGGAGACTGTTTAGAGCAGTGAAACTACTGTGGATGATGTTCTAAGGATAGATAGATACATGATATTATATGTGTGCCCACCCATAGAATTTACAGCACCAAGAATGAGCCCTTAAGTAAACTATTGACCTTAGGTGATTGTGATGTCTCAGGTCATTTCATCCTTGGTAAACACTGTGCCATTCTGGTGAGTGATGTTGATAAAAGCCATGCATGTGTAGGGACAGAAGATATATGAGAAATCTCTGATCTTCCTCTCAGTTTTGTTGGAAACCTATAACTGCCCTAAAAAACTAAAGTCTTTTAAATGAATAAGTAATACTTAAAATCATAAGCATAGCACCTAGAACCTGATGTCAACTAAGAAATTTGTAATGATGAAAACTCCACTTAAGCATCATGTTTCAGTAATATCTGTGGTTGAATATAACAATTTTTTCTGAACACCCTTAATGTCTTTTAAGAATTTAATCTCAATTATAAATATTCTTCTGGTTCCTAAGCCAAAAAATATCTGTGGGTTTGAAATTAGTCTAAGTCTTCTGGAGCACCGATGTAGCTGAAATTATCACGTGACGCGTTTGCTTTATGCTTGCCAGATTGCTTTTAACTTCATGAGTCAATTCAGGCTACCAGACTTGTTTGTTCTGTCTAAGTAAATAATCTTCCATCTCCAGAGGCATTTTTCATAGATTCATAAACAGCCTTTTTCTTAAAGAAAACTTACCAAGTGCTGTAACAGCAACTGTTCTTAAACAGTCTTCATTTTTGTGGATGTTAACGTTTAGGTGGGAACTGTAGTGTTAGATAGCACATGCAGGATGTATATTAAGGAAGAGAAAGGACTAGTGGTTGGATACTAAGCTTCTGGGTTCTGTCTGCCTGCTTGAAGAGCCGTCAGCATCAGCATGATGTCACATACAAAGGCAGAAATGTCTCTGCACCATGGTTTGATGGAGCTTCCACTTGATCTGTCCTTTTGAAGCTTTATATATGTAGATTTGTTTTTATGTAAGTGATAGGGCCTCATCCATCAGAGGAAGATTGTGGACTATGTATGGACTGTAGAGAGGGTAGGCAAGTTGTATCTCTTGGCTTGTAATGCTAAACATATCTCATAGTCGTGTATTCATTGTAGTAGGCTAATTGGTGTAATAAACAACCCCCACATCACAATGAAGGTTTATTTCTTGCTCATATTACAGTTTAATGAAGGTAGGTGGGGCAACTGTTTCTTGCAATAACTGAAGGACCTGTGTCTCTTCATTCTAATGGCTCTGCCATGTTGCAGGGCAATGGCACTGGATCATTTCCAGCCACTTGGAAAAGGGGATGAGAAATGAAATCCAGCAGTGTTCTCTGAAGAAGAGAAAAAGTTCTGTTAAGCATTCAGCTGTTACATCTGTGTCCTGACTTTAGTTTCTAATCCAGTTGACAAATGAGTGGTATTTCTTTTGATGAGCGTTTTATTGTTAGAGTTTATGCCAAAGATGGTAGCATTCACTTGCTCTGTAGTTTAGGACCCTGTGCATAGATTCCTGGAAGAACAGTTTTTTCCTAGAAACACAACGAAATATTTTGGGGCTATGTCTGATATCTAAAGTTGAAGAGGATTCTGAATACACTGTACTTTTGATAAGGCCAGTTTGAACTATTCTTAACTAGTCTATATGGTTAACCATTTTTTTCAGAGGCATGTTTCTTCAAAGCACTAACATTATGCAGGCAGCGCTGGAAATGTTCTTTGAAGAGCATCCTATCATCTTCCTTTTAATTTTGGTTTTTATTTAACACTTAGCTCCCAAAGTGGGCCATGGCAATGTCTTTGAGTTATAACTCACATCAGGCCTTCGAGGAGTTTGCGATGCTGTTTTATTGCTGGCATACCAGATCATCGAGGTTAACTGTGCTGCTATAGGTCACACAGTGAGTCAACGACTGAGCTATGATTAGCACTGACAGCTGGTGACCTTCTAGGCTGTTGCTAACTGAACAACATTGACATTCATTCTGATTTGACTTTGCATTTCATTTTCAACTATTTATTCATTTTAAGGCCTCTTTAAGAAACTTTTTGAGGGTTATTGTGGGATTGAGAAAACTTTCTGTAAGTGCTTTGGGAGAGTCCTTTAGCTCCCTTCACCCTTCTCCCCATCTTCAGCTTCATAGTTAAGTTATGTTTATGGTAGGAAGGCTTCCTCTAGGTAGAGCTTTGGCAAATTAAGAAGAAAACAGAAATTTTAAGATCAGTTAGTAATGTTCATTTTACTTCCTTTATTTTGCAATTTGTGATTTTTCAACAAACTCTGAGATCTAGTTATATTTATGAGTACAAACTAGAAAAGTTACAAAAATGTGCATAGTTGCTGAAATAATTCATGAGAATTGGAACGTGTACATCACAAATTTGGCCCAGAACTACTTTGAACTTATGGCTGAGATGTAGTCGACGGTCATCTGGATTGTAAAGTTTAGAATGCATCATTTGGCTCATTGGATCAGTGTTTATTTATCTGAGAGGGATGGAGCCAGAGCGAACCCTCTCCATCCACTTCCAGATGTATGTTGCAGGGAGGTTTTTGAGGAAAAGTGCTGTTTCATAGAATTCTGGGTGTCGTGGAAACTTGACTGCCCAGTGTGGCTGGCCACAGGTGAGAGATTCCCTAGGGTTTCTGATTTCACTGATGGCCATCAACATCCCCCTGCTTTGCTCATGCCAGAGAGGCTGGCAGATTGAGGGGTCCAGGTAACCCACACATACAGGCAAAGATAACTAGCAGAGCTGAGGACTTGGGGATTGTAATCAAACCCGGGATCAAATTCTGATTCTCTTAGTTACTTTCCCAAGGAATGACTGAGCTCACTTTCTTCAGTGGCCAAAGGATGCCTCCCTTCGGGTGTAATTGTGAGGTTTAAAGGCACGAACGTATTAGAGTGGGGCCAGCAGCAGCTGGGCCATATTATTTTGCCTCTTCTTCCCTGATCCGGGCTTCCTCTCCAGATCTTCTCATTCTCATCATGCTCTTGGAATTGAAGAACAACATCAAATTTAGACACCTCCAAACGTATCCTCTGTTTTTAAAATATTTATTTGAAAATCAGTAAAACATATCCCTCAAACCTGGGAGCTTGTCAGTTATAATATGAATTTATTGAAAGTAGATTTCAGACAAACAAATGGTTTTCCCTATTTTCCAGCTGTAAAGAAGTTTAATGGTTTAATGGTTTGGATATAGTATGGTCATTGTTAAAAGAGCTCCTCTGTGATTTCTCGAAGGAACCACAGCCACTCAAAGACTGGAAAGCGCCTTCAAGGTAAACAAGAGCTGTGACTTCAGCCACCCCAAAGGCTGGCCCTCATTTTGTTTTCTCTTTTCTGGTCCCCAGTGGAGATGACAGTTCAGCCATTAGCAACTCTTCCTCCAGAGTAATCACCAGTTTGCTCACATTGAGACATGTTGCTAACTGTCATGTAAGTACAAGGAAAAAACATCATTGTTTAGCATCACGAAGTGATTCAGGACGTGATTCATTAAAACATCTTAATATTCACAGTAAGGAGACGCCTTCTTGCTTTTTCTTTCCAGAAATGTACAAATATAGTTAGTCTTTTTTAGTGACAGCAAAACACACAGCAATTTCCCTTAAATCCAGCAGTTCCATTCTCAATATGTGATTGAATCACATGATATGGGAAAGAGTGAGAGCGATAGTTGCCGTATGAAGTGATTTGCATGAAACCCTACTTTATACTCCAATTATTACTGTACATGATTACAGGACAACTGGGTTGCTAATTGCCTGTGGTCTTTAAATATTCACTTCTTTCAGAAATAGACACTAATTATTAGATCTTGTTTTCGATCTCACCCGAAGTTGCAAATGCCTAGGATTTTTTTTTTTTAATTTGCAAGTCTAATGGTGCACTGACAGTAAAACTGATCTCGTTTTGAACCTTGCTCTGTTCTTTAGAATGTAAACTCTTGAAGATTATGAACTTGGTTTTCAGTTCTGTGTAGGTGTTCATAGGTGCCCATCTCTTGACAAAAGCTATGCGTTTGCTATCAGAATGCTAGAGGAATTTTATTTATATTTTAATGTAGATGAAAATATGCTTCCAAGTTGACAAAAACCTTACTCTTTAATTCAATAAAATTATTTTAATTCATAATTAAATGAACCAGAAATAACGTCTGTCATATGAAATATGAGATATACCCCTAATTCTACCAAGATTAGAATTTTTTTTGTCTGGGGGCTGTGTTTGGAATTGTGCAAGCAAAAAGCAGCTTGCTTTGTGTCTTGGCCTCTCCTTTCTTCTGGCTTCAGTGGCTGAATTGGGTATTTGATCCTAGATCTGGTAGTGTAGGCTTGTCTGTAGACCAGGGTTGGCACACTTAATGCCTACAGGAGCCAGACTGGTGAGATACAAGTGTGAAGCTAGTGAGCTGGAACCATGGGCTGAAGAGCACACACATCCTGCTCAGGGCAGCGGCTGGTGTCCCATTGCAGCAGATTCATCTCAGATAGAAATCCTGATTTTTATGTGAAATATAACAATTGTGAAATATTGGATGTGTCATTCATGTTTTTAAGAGAGTAATGTGCTGACCGAAGAAGAGATGTCAGTATGACTTCTGGTTTTAGCAAATGCCATCCCTACTTCCTTTCCAGGTATCCTCACCCCCCGCCCAATGCCTAGTCGTTTTTCTCGACCTGATGCAGCTACAATTTCCAGGAAACCTCCCCAGGTCTGGCTTAGGGGTGCCTCCTGTGATTCTTGTCATCTCAACTCTATCTTAAATCCTCCCATTAAGCAATGTTATAATTACCTCTTTTCCTGCTTTTTTTGTCCCCCTCTTGGTGGACTCCGTGAGGGGCTATCATATCGAGTGGATGAATGAGAGATGGTGGTGAGGTGTCTTCTAAGGACACAGGAGAGCCTTGGTCTCTCAGGTGACGTGGGGCATGTTGCCATTCCAAGGCTTTTCCCAGAACCTCTGGATCAGTCCTCTAGGGGAGCTTGTCTCCCAGATTCCTGTTTAATGAGCTGCCTTAAGAGGAGGAGCATGAAGAAGGAGCAGTCTGGGAGGATGTGGAGCACAAAGGCCTCTTTTCTCAAAGCGTGCTGTTGCCTACCACTGCTGTTCTATTCCTGCTGCTTGTCTCTTCTTTATTTCCTTTCAGTCAACATATTCTAGGGAAGGTAGAGTGCAGATGTGTTTTTGTGACTCAAAACCATATGAAGCCCAAATGAGTCTTTCTCTTGTCATAATTAGAAGTAGGGCCTTAGGCTGTGTTTACTGCCTCTAAAATAAACTTGCTGCTTAGCTTCTCAGCTGCAACACTTTCCAGCTTTTATGAAAAAAATAAACAAAAATAAAATGTTATTTAAAATGTAGTGTTAGAAATTAAATAAATTACCCTCAATAGTGTTGTCTATTTTTTAAAAAAATTTTGGAAGAACTGTGCAGGAAACCCTCCACAACAAAACCGTACCCAAAACAAAAACTTTCTGCCTTTGGCAGCTGGTGAGAGCTCAGCCTATTATAACCATTAAGTCTGTTATTTTTCCCTCAAATTATATGCAGAGTCGATATGGTGTAGCAATAGAAAACTTAGTTTCTCCTGCCACGCTGTGTAGGTTGAAGTCCTTGCTCTCTTCTGTACTATCTGTGGAATCATAGGCTAATTGCTAAACTTTCCTGTGTCTCAGTTACATCTTCTGTAAAAAGGAGATGATAATAGTACCTAACTCATAGTGTTATTGTGAAGATTAAATAAATAGGAAAAAATAAAATCTTTATAATAGTGCTTGGCACTTTAATACCATATACATAATTGCCTTATTTTTTTCAAGTCAAGTTTATTGAGGTATAATTGAGGGTATCCTTTACATGCAATATAATACACCCTTTATATTTACAGTTCTGTTAGTTTGGATAGGTTCATAGTCATGTGACCACCACCACACTCAGGATAAAGAACATTTCTATCCTCTTCAAAAGTTCTCTCATGCTCTTTGTAGTCAGTGTTTTCCTCCTCCCATCTCCAGAGTCTGACAATCCTTGACCTGTTTTCTGACCCTATACTATAAACAGAATCATTTCCTCTATGGACTTCTGGGTCTGGTTTCTTTCCCTTAGCACCAGGATTGGCACATTTTCTATGAAGGGCCAGGTAGTGCAAGTTTTAGGCTTGCAGGCCATACAATCTCTTTTGCAACTATTCACTCTGTTATTGCTGTCATGGACTGTAGGTGAATGACTGGCTGTGGCATGTTCCAGAAAAACTTCATTTATTAAATCAGGTGGCAGCCAGATTGGGGTGGAAAATCATAATTTGCTGACCCTTAACTTAGCATAATGCACTTGAGATTCATTCATGTTATTGCATCTAGCAGTGGTTTGTTCTTTCTACCCCTAATTATTATTCCATTGCATAACTGTACTAGTTTGTTTAGTCATTCACCAGTGATAGATGAAGTCACTGTAAACATTTGTCTGCAGGTCTTCATGTGAACACAGGTTTTGATTTCTCTTAAGTAATTACCTGGGGAAGGATTGCTGGGTTGTATGGTTAGTGTATGTTTACCTTTATAAGAAACTCTCAAATTGTTTTCCAAAATGGCTGTATCATTTTGCATTTCCACCGAATGGACAAGAAGAGTTCCACTGGTGTTGTATTCTCACCAGCACTTGGTATTGTCCATTTTTTTGTTATGCTTAAGCTAGTCTAAAAAGACTGAAGAATCTTAGAAACTAGAGTAAAGACAGTTACCTTTAACCTAAATTAAGTTGGAAACTCCTAAAGGCTTTTACACAAAGAAATGACATGATTTAAGTTTTGAAATAATTACCCCAGCTGCAGTGTGGATGACTTAGAAGGAGGCATGGTGAATATGTGGAGACCTGTAGGAGGATGTCAAATTAGAACAGGGGAGAGGTGGCACTGAAAGTGAAATGGCTAGATGTGAGAACTTTTTAGGAGGTGGAATTGACAGAACTCAGTGATTGATCAGATATGGGATTTCAGAGAGAAGCACAGGCAATTAGATGGGTAATGGTACCTTTACTGAGGTGAGGAATATGGACAGGGAAAAGGTGTGGGGAGATGAAATCATCAGTTCAGTTCTGAGATATATGGGAGGCATCCAAATGGGGGTGCCAGGTCGGTAGTTTGGTATCTAGGTTCTGGGATAGGGGGGCAAAATTGGAAGTCAGTGAGGTATCAATGATATATGACAATATGGAGGTAGAAGAAATTCTCTAGAGAGAGAGTTTTTAGTTATCAGAGGAGAATGAGTAGGACAGATCCAAAAGGAAAGTCAGTGTTTAATGTTGGGAGGTAGAGGGACATCCAACAGAAACTAGGAAAGAGTTCAGTGCAGACCATGGTCTCCTGGATGCTGAGGTGACTGAACAGCCAATTGTGTCCTGAGATGAGCTAAAATCGGGGACAAAAAGAGCTCATTGGATTTAGCAGCAGAGGGGACATTAGTGAATTTTGGTGATGGTGGTAGTGGTGGTGGTGTATAAGTGCAAACACACATTAGAGTGGGATGAGTGGGTTGAGGCAGAGTAAGGCTGGCAGTAAGGGTATGTATGCAGGGCTTTCTAGAATATTTAGAGTGGTTGCTAGAAACGTATGTAAGAGGGAATTTTTATTGTGAAGGTGAGACAGTATAGAGCATGCTAATGAGAAGAATGAGGCAGGGGATGGAGGCAGGAGAAACAGTGCAGTCTATGGAATGACATACCCACAAGGCATGAGAGATGCCCATCAGGCCTAGCATCCTTGCTCAAGATGAAATTCACTTGAGTTTTGTATTCATAGTTATCACCTGTTAAGCAGAGTAGACTACAGACCTTTTTGTATTACCAAGCTCTCACGACCAACACCATAATGTAGTACACAAATTTATTTCTCAGGTATTTCTAGAAAACTTACCAAGCAGAAAGTGTCAGGAAAATTCTCAGGATGTGTGAAAGTGCTGGCAGTTGAATTGCTGATGGGTCTTGTGACTGAGTCTTACGCAGCTGTCTCAGGCTGATGAAATCCTCAAATGAAAAGCACTCCCTGCCTCATCTGAATGGTCATAGCTTGGTGCTTTCCCCTCTATTTTGTCATTTGTTCCTTCTACATACTTGTTGTATCTATATCTATGGTAGATACTTATATGTGTGTATATTTTCTTCTTCTTCTCATTAGATGATGGAAGGCAAAGATCATGTTCTCCACAATACCCAGCAGTTACATTTATGTAGTTTGTTACCTTGAATGTATATATCTAAATATGAACATGGGGAAATGGTTACTAGCAGATACTTAGGAGGAGTCATATAAAGGTGAATAACATTTTTGTGGCTTGGCATCTGAATTGATAGCCTGAAAAGTTATGGCATCTAATCATAACCTTTTGTTTTTATGATACTTTGTAAAATACATTTTGAAAGTTCCCTGTTGTATGCTATTAAAGAATCCAGTTATTTAATAATAATAATAATAATACTATCTCTTTTGTGGTACTCTTACAGTTTCCTAACCACTTTCATATCATTATTCCATTCAGACTGAGGACACCTCAGAGATGTAAAGATAGACACATCATGGGTTTTTTTAAAAATCAATTCTGTAAATGAAGAAACCAAGGCCCAGAGGAAAATGTGTCGAAAGTCACACCACTGGTAAACCAGCGCGCTGTGGCCTGAGCGAACCCCTCTCACCCTAGTCCAGGCTCCCTTCGGTGTACCCTATGGCTTCCAGATTAATTTTTATAGAAATTCAATTGGCCTGATAATAATTAAATGTAATCATAAGGAGCAATTTGGTTTATTTTATTGAAATGAGTACAAAAAAATCACTTATCAGAACACTCTCTTGGTCAGAGCTAATATCACCTTTACTTACACAAGCTTTGGCCTTGTGGTTCAGAGCTTCCTAAGTGGCCCCTATGACAAAATGGGAAAAATGCTGTTTTGCATTTGTACTGACTTAAGCTTTTAGATCCCCATGCTCTAGAATACGTTTTTGTTAGGAGAATTTATGAATCAAGAACACAAACTTTTAAGAAGTCGTAGAAAGGCATAAAGTGCTTTTCCCCCTCCTTTCAGCACTTTTAAATGTTATCTGAATGAATTGCTGCTACTGGATAAAACATTTCCTTATATTCTCCTATATATATATATAAATTGTCTTAGAGTATTTGGGAATTGCTGAATAGTGTGGCAGAATCATTGAACTTGGCCATATATGACATCGAAACAAGCAGTTGAGATACTGAATCTGAAGCCAGATGTCCCACGCCTAAATCGTTGTGATTCATGAAAGACAAAAGACTCTCAGAACTTTAAGGTCTTTAATTTTCCGCAAGGTAATCCCATGTGAATAACTCCTTGTGGACCATGGACCCGTGGGCTATCTCCGGTATTCCTTGTCTCCATTACAAATGTCTTCTTTTAGTATACAGTTTATCAAGTCGGCATTCCAGATGACCAATTGAAAACGGTCTGCTTTTATATCAGGTGAACCTGGCCTATGTGGAAGCAGCAGAGTATGTTTCAGAACCAGTCAACAGGGAGCCTCCTTCCAGAGAAGCTCAGATACTGACTTTGCGAAACATGTCTGAATTCGATATTCTTGTGATTGGAGGAGGAGCAACAGGGTGTGGCTGTGCCCTAGATGCGGTCACCAGAGGTGAGTTCCGATGCGGATGCTGTGAGACATATAGAGCTTCCACCTTCCCTCCGCCAGGTAGACACACAGTATGCATTCTGTGCTCGTAAAGTCACACTTCTGTTGCTTTTCCTAATTTTCCATCCTTCATGAAGCATTTTCAAAAATAGGGCTTGTGCAATTTGAAAATTAAATATAACTTGGTTTTTGCACTTGAAAGAATTTCCTTAAAAAGAAAGCTATATTCCTGTGCATTCATTGATTTGATGTTCTTGCTAATTTTTTTTTTACTTGCACTGTGATGAAGTAAATACATTTAAATGAAATAAAATTATCTGTAGATCACTTGAAATCACATTTATGTCAGGGAAGTGTAGAAAAGATGTATGAGGATGGATTAATCTATTAAAATAATTGTTTTTTGTTCCTGTGTCTCTTAAAATCATTTCTGCCTATGAAAAATAGACTCTAGTTTGGAAAACTCAAGTTTATATGAATAAATAATGGAAAAGACTATTGCTTACCTTTAGTTCTGTCTCAGCTACCTTAGTAACATTAGGAAAGATATGATGAAAAGCTCTTTACAAATTGAAATGTGACAAGTAAAGAAAGTTCAGTATAAAACACCAATAATGCTCTTACATATATGATCATATTTAATAAAATAATTTGCTTTTTGCCTGTGGTTATTATTATAGAGTTTTTCAATCAAGGCAATCTGGGTACATATCCTGGCTTAGCTGCTTTATCAGATGTAATTATATGGTGAACATGCACACATGCACACACTTGGGCAAATTATTTAATTTCTCCAAGATTCTTCATCTTTCATGTAAGGGAAAAAAAACAAACTTCTTTGACTAATTGTTACAAGGATTAGATGTGTAATCATGAAGAGGACTTGTAACAGTGCTTGTCCCACAAAATAGAAGCTCAGTAAATTAGAGACTGTTGTAGTTGCCATTATTCACTTGGAGGCAAAAAACTTTTAGAACCAGTTGTACTAGATAAATAATCTTTTGTGATGTTCTTAGATGTATCAAATTGAGCTGGGCACTGCTGCAAGGAGTTTTGATGCTGGATTATTTTAGTTACTATATGAGGTTCACTATTTATTCAGTTATATACTCAATGGTAATAATTTATTACATGGAATAATTCTTCTCATATTAACTTACTGCCACAGCCACCCTAGATTTCGTTACCTTCTATCCCAATTGAGTTTACTCTCACAGAAATGAAATAAATTTAATGAGATTTAGACACACACAAACAAAAAAGTGGCTTAGATTTACTGTGATTGCACTCACTTAAGTTTTGGTCCTTGCAGACTTCAGAGTCTAGATCCTTTTTGTTACTTCTAAGTAATAGTAAATTCAAAATACAGGCACTGGAATCTATTCTGTTGCCAGGGAGGCCTCAGTTTTCTCTAAGTCCCTGTCTGCATCCATGGTTTATAACTTGAGCCAGGTTATCCTTGGACATGCTAAAGCGGATGGAAAGAATATTTGTAGGCATCTCAAGGTTTGAACTCAGCTCTCTCGCCTGGAAGCCTGGGAAGGAGTGTGGGAATAGAGGACACATTCACCACGTAATGGGAGGTCTTGTTTGGGACAGCCATTCTCAGGAGTTAGAGTTTACTGGGTGACAATATTCTATGTCAAAGAGGATCATTTCCCCTGTAAGATTCAGAAAAATATATTTCTCAGTGTCTCCATTTATGTTCATATCATGTCCATGTACTGAAATATACAGCAGTTGTTTCTCTTTCGATTCTGCAAATACTCACTGAGTGCTTGTTATTTGCGTGGCTGTGTGCAAGATGCCAGTGAATGTCTAAAGATGATTGATAGACTCGACACTTTTAGGATTCTCCTAGTTTTCTTCTGTTTGTTTGTATAGACTGAATTGCAATATAGAGAATATGTGCCCTTCAAAGGTTTGGGGGCATGATGAGGAATAAAGGTAAGGCTGGTCATATTTGTAGAGAATGGTCAGGAGAAAGCAAGCTACTGTTTAGCCTAGGTGGAATTTTAATGAGCAAACACTGCTTGCTGAAGATGTTCCTACCTGAGGAAACCTGCAGGAGGAACAGCACGGGGTCAGCGTGTGTAGGAAATACCCTGCGTCTGCATTTGGAGCATCTGGACTGTGTAAGGGAAATGAGAGAGGAGAGTGGAAAGTCAGGACTGGGCCTGCCCTGCCAGGAAAAGGCCTTTGGACTTAACTGAATAGGCTACTTTGAGGCAATGAAGAGTGTTAGGTTTGGTGATGACGAATGAATAGGCGGTATGGAAGGAGCAGGCAGGAACATCAACTTTTGAGAGATCCAGAGACAGAATAGAAAGGAGGTAAATTGATGGTATTAGCAGGATATAAAGAAGGGAGGTGATATTGCAAGAATTGTTTTTTGTTTTTGCATTTTTTTCTCCTTCCCCCTGTCCCTTCCTGCCTGCCTGACTTCTTCCTCCCTCCCTCTCTTCCTTTCTTCCATCATTTTCTTCCTCCCTCTCTCCCTCTCTCCCTCCCTCCCCTTTTAAAGTTAGGAGCAATCTGAATATTTTTGTACATGCAGAGGAAAAAAACCTGTGCAGAGGAGAACCTTTAAATGCAAATAATGAAAGATAACACGTGGAACAGGCTTTGCAAATATCTAAGGCATGGGATATCAAAGATGTATTTTAGCTTTGTCAGGAAAGTAAGAGACACTTCTCAGAGACAGAAACAAAGAGTATAGATGCTGAGATTTGAAAGAGGGGTTTATGCGACTAGGAAGAGCTACTGTTACTTACACACATACAACAAAGTGAGATGTTCTACTTAAGACAGGAGTGGTGGACTTTGGGGGAGAAAAGGTTTAGAACTACCTTACGGAGATTGTGGTAGGGAGTAGGGGTTGCTTTGCTGTGCTTAGAAAACACAAATTTGTTATCTACACGGGGTGTCTGTGCGTGTGCCCGTGTGTGTCCCATATTGCTGAGTGGGGGCAGAGAACATGCACAGTAGGGTAGAGCCCGTAACTGAGAACTGACTGGGTATCACTGATAGAAGGAAAAAAATGTGAAAAGATTCTGTGAAGGCAGAGAGAACTGTCTAAATGGAGACGTAGAACTGGTGAGGGCAGGGGGGCTGGAAAGCCAGCTTCCCTGGAAGAGTTTGGGTGGGTTGAGGGACTCTAATAAGGCAAAAGCAATAAAGTGACTTTTATC
Source organism: Manis javanica (assembly GCF_040802235.1). Classification (NCBI taxonomy): domain Eukaryota; kingdom Metazoa; phylum Chordata; class Mammalia; order Pholidota; family Manidae; genus Manis; species Manis javanica. The sequence continues at coordinate 124,138,121 of NC_133162.1, forward strand.
CCTTTCCTCCTTTTGAAAAGTCTCACCTGTGTTCATTTTTGTGCACTTTTTAGATTTATGCCTTTGGAAAATCACAGGTTCATTCTGTAGACATTATTTTGCCGTGTGTTGCTTTTGCAGTGTGAAGTTAGTAACTGTGCATTTAAGCAGTCTTTATATGTATGGGGTATTTATTTTTTAATGGCTGAGAAATTCATCCTAAGGATGTTGTTGTTAATGATTCTTTAGGTTCCCAGTTTTTTAAAATTTAAAACGATACTGTTTGCAAGTCAAATACTGATCCAGCTCTGAGACTACAAAGACTAATAAGATGTGGCCTTATCTTCAAAGAGCTTATAGTTATTAGTATTTGCTGAACAAAGACCTTTTTTTCTTTGGGCAGTTAAGGACACTCAGTAGTAATCAGGACATTAATCAGCGCATTAGCAGGTGATTGTAGGTAGTGATAATGATGATAATGATTTCGAGAAGTCGCTAGCCCTCAATGTTGACCAGATTCAAAATTTTTATAGTTAATAACAGCCAAGAAAATGATGTACTTCTAATATCTCTTGGCATATTGGCTGCTGTCTTTTATAATTGACGGAGTGTCTTATTTTATATATGTGGAGTTATGATTTATAAACAGGATGGATAAACCTTGGTTTGTATTTCTATTATTATGTTGGTAGTCCTCCGGGGGTAGCATTTATAATTAAAATGTATAGAGATGCTGAAGTTAGTCTATATTTATCCTTTTACTACAATTTCTGATCATATCAGTAGCCCTCTGAAGTGTGAAATAATCATGGGCATTTGGTTAATGAATTGTGCATTGTTGCTGTTCATTCATGGAATTTGCTCTTTTATTATATTTGATGCTTCACTTAACAACAAATTTTGCTTTCTCTGCATTTGATATGTTTTTACCAAATTATTCCTGATTGTATCCATTAATCTTTAGTCACATTTGACAAAAATAAATTACTGTGATCTTTTAAAGTTACCAGTAATAATTAGATTTTTCAGGACATCAAAGTTTTGGGGGGAACCACTAGATGTTAAAGGGCTTGTAGAAGAATGTTTGCACAAGCTTTTTGGTGACATACTATGCCCAAATGCAGTTCTGATAATGGATAAACAAAGGCTGTGGACGGAGGAAAAAGAGGCATGAAGTCTTCCTAATGAACATTTATTTGCATTCTTACCCTCTGCATTTTCTTGGGAATCAATTTGCATTTGCTTCCTTTGGGAATATCATTTTATAAATGTAATATGCACAGTCCTCACATTCTTCTGCAGGTCTCTGGGAGAGGTAGAAATTGCTTCACTGTTCAGCACCTCTGTGTCCCATCCCTGGGCAGAAGCATAGCCTTGAAAAGTAGCTGTGGGTACTTTGCCCCCAAAGAGAGCTAGAACGGTGAGAATCTGATAAATGTAGTCACTCATTCAGGGGTCTTCAATTTTTTTTTTTTTGTTCTCTTTGTTCTTTTATGTGACTCCAACTGTATGCATCATGAATCACCTAGTATACTTGGGTTTAAAATCTGATTTACAAAATTAACCTCTCTGACTTCAAATTCCAGAGAAGACTGCCTCTTGATAGAAGAAAACATTAATTGTAGTTCTTTTGTTTAAAAACATATGATATACTTGTAGTTTATGAATGGTGTCTGGCTAGTTCCTGAATTCTTGCTGTAGTTCTTCAGTCTAAGGCAGTGTAGCCCAGTGATTAAGGACACAGGTTGTAAGATTAGAATGAAATGGGATGAGTCTTGGCTCCATCACTTACTAGCTCTGTGACCTTCAGCAAGTGTCCTAACCGGTTTTGCAAAGAGCCTCAAGATTCTCAAGCACAACTGAGGATGACAGCCACAGTCCTCTGCATGAGTAAAGGTTTGTGAAAGGGGGGAGGTGTGTGCATTGCAGAAAAAAAAAGTACAGAAAAGACAGAGCCTTGGAAAATAGTGCATTCTAGGAATTACAGGTCTCCACCCCTCACCTCTTCTCACTACCACCCGTCTCCCACCATGAGGGAAGAGAAAATCTTTTTAGAACAGTAGAATTGCAACAAATGATTGTAAATTCCTACTAAAATTAATCTGGAAATTTAATGTAATAGAGTGATTTTCTTTGGCAGGAGTTGGACAGAGGGACTTGACAAACTGTGTTGAAGTTTATCTGTAGAAACCAGCCTATAAGATCTCCAGATTTTTTAAAAATTCGCAACTTTTGAAAAAGAATAGTGGTAAAGGAGTAGAGATTTGTCAGATATTAAAGTGTATTCTAAAGCTACTTAAAGTAGTTTGTTAAAGGAATAGAGAGATCAGCAGAATGAGAGAGTCTAAGAACAGATCTAAATAAGTAAAATTTAGAATATGATAAAGGCAGCATTCCAAATCTGTCATTATTGGTTATTTAGTAAAGTGATGTTGCAGTATCCATTTCTCAAGATTTGTACTTTGTGTGTGTGTGTGTGTGTGTGTGTGTGTGTGTGTGTGTTTTATATATATATACATACATATATTCTGTTTATTGTATTTCCTGTAGATCAAGGATTTAACAGTAAAACACCATAAAACTATTAGAAGAAAGTACACATAAATTAAAAAAAAAATGGAGTAAGAAAGGTGTTTTTTAAACACAACACCAGTAAAGCCATTTTCCTTTTGGAAGATCCTGCTAGATTTGATTTCATAAAAATTAAAATTTATCTATGGCAAAAGTATAACAAACCCATGTGAAATTGGGAAAAATACTTAAAATCCATCAAACAGACATGATTTGTTTCACGTTGTTGTTTCAACTTTTCTATATCCTTTTGGTTTGGTATGTCCATGAGGAGCAGCCTATAGCTGGATTCCTTTCTTTTTTTATGTGCTTAATGGAAAGATTCTTTCAATAGGTGAATTTTATCCATTTACCTTAATTTGATTCTGTATGCATTTGTTCTGTATTTTTACCTTCCATGTTTATACTTTGCATCCTTTCTTTCCTTGCTTGCCTTCATATTATATCAGTTTCCATAACTTCAACTCTATCACTATAGTTGCCACTGTACAGCCCCATCAGAGACTTTCCCCAGAACCGAATCATCGTTCCTGCTGGGTCTGGAATGCAGACCAACTGCCATGTCAGCTGGCTGTTTCTGGGCCCGGGTGCAGCCCTCTGGGCTGTGACTGCCTGCCTCCTAGGCCTGTTCCAGCAGATGGCCCACAGCCCCGGATGGAGGTTCAGAGAAGCCTTTCAGCCTACTTTCACAAGAGGTGGAGCCCTTTCTTCAATGCCAGCATTCACGTGCTCGTCTGGCCTCTTTTCTTCGCCTCATCTAGGAGGCTTGTATTCCTCTTACCCTTCAGGAACTGAAATCTTGGTTATTTTAGACCCAGAGCCCAGCAAAACAGAGGCTTTTGGCCTGAATACTTTGCTGTGACTTTCTACTACATTTTAGGTCCATGGATTTTTTTTTATTTTTGAGCCAACTGTGTCCTTAAAAAATATATATGTGTGTGTTATGTGTGCATGTGTAATTTTTTCTGTGTTTCTAGAAGAGGAGTTCAAACCTGAACTTATGATGCCATCTTGATCAGAGTTTTATTTGTAGCTATATTTGTAATAGCAAAAAAATGGTATCTGCTCTAATAAATTGGGTATTTTCAGTTATTGAAAAGAGGTAAGTATTTATAGGGAAAATTGCTAAAATGTATTATAAATTGAAAAACAAGTTGCAAAGAATGAGTTTGTGTTTAAAGCAAAAAGATACATACAGGTTGGGTACTTTTATAAGCAGAGAAAGTCTCTGGTAAGATGCATGAGACATTTTTCATAGTTAGTGTTGGTTATTTCTGGACTTGGTAAGTAGGAGGTCAGCAACATATTATCCCCTTTGCATCCTTCTATATTGTTTGGATATTCCTCCTCTCTTTGAACATTGGCTGTTTTTATAATAAAAAAAGTTAAAAAGAGAAAGCAGCAACTCCTTTATTGCCCCCAAACTGCATATTACAATTAATGCTGTGGCTTAATATATTTTTGGGGCTCCATAATCATGTATATACTTCAGGAACACAAAGTATATTAATGATATGATCTATCTTAATATAATATCTGTATTAATGGTTTATTTGTTTCCTAATATAAAAATAGAAATACGTAAAAAAAAGAAATATGTATTAAAAAACCAATCTAATATTGTACAGTTCTATAAAATGTTAACATTCACTGTTAGAAACTATAAGGCTAAAGCATAGGATCCTGATCTTGAGGATTAACAAGCCAGAATTACTTTGCAGCTTTACAGGAGTGGTATTTTTTAGAGAAATTGATCCTTCCTATAAAATGTTCAGCCTTTGAGTGAGTCCCTTTTCTTATTAATGGCAATAGCTTTCTGAAATTCAGAGGTTAAGTGCCCAAAGCTTTTTTAAAAAAACATAAACGTCCCATTCCTTTAACTACACCATTTGTTTTTAAGGGGACTTGTGGCTCTGAAACCTTTGCTGTAGTACTGATACACAGAGTGTCTAAAGTTTTTGATTTGTGTGTTATTAGCTTCGTGCCTCTGATGGTTATTTCATAAAGATTACTCTCTCCTTTGTATTTCAAAAATCCAAATAGTGACATATCTGAAAATTTATTCTAATTAAGATACAGAGAGTTTAAATGCATACATCTTGCAGTACTGTCTGTGACAGTTGAGGTAGGAAATAACCCAAATGTTTAAAAATAGGGGAACTGAATAAATCATTGTAAATATCTAAGGTAATACTCTTCACACATTAAAAATGAAATGATAGGAAAGTTATTTGACATGGAGAGATATTTACAATAAATAATGTTAAATGAAAAAAATGGAATAAATCATATGATACTAGTTTTGTAAAAATGTATGTATGTAAAAATGCATAGAAAATGTGAATGTTTAAACACCCAAATGTCAACTGTGGTTATCTCTGAGTGGTGTGATTACAGGAGAGTTTTATTTTGTTCTCTTTACTTCTCTGCATTTACTGAACATGTTTTCATGCATAATAAGATACTCAGTAAAAGGTATTAAAACATACTTCTGTTCTATTCCATGTTGTGAAAGTTAAATGTCGTATCATTCCTCCCTTTAGATGGTAATTATCCTTTAATATTCATTCAACTGTCTTGATCCATGAATCGGTATACTTGGAAGTGCTTGGTAGCCAGACAGTCTTACGCAGGTCAGAAAAGGTAGAGCTGTAAAGAGCTGTATTTAGTTCACCCAACCCAGAAGGTACAATTTTAACTTAAGAGAGGGTCTAAAGATGACTGAAAGGCAGATTTCAGTTGACTTTCTTCTTCTACCATAACTAATGTTGTTATTCCATCTAAGAATTTTAGAGTAATTCCATTCCAAATACTAGTATTTTATTATGATCATGAAATTTATGAAAATACCTATAAAAGCAATCAGTAGTACAAACAAAAATAATAATCCCACTCTAATTGTTCTGGTTCATCTGAGCAGTAGTAGAGCTTATTGCCTTCCATAAAAAATAACTGCTCAAAAAAGGAGAAACAAAGAAACACTATTCCTTATAAAATCTTGAACTAGTTTAACAAATAACTGCAAATGCACAGAGAGACCAACCCTTCATTGCGGGGCGTGTGGGAGCCCATCTTTTCTGCTCTGAGGGAAGGTCTTCCCGAGTTCCTCAAGGCCACTGCCAGGAGTAACTCCTTGAAGCCTGGGTACATGATTCTTGATGTCCTTCAAGCTGAATCATTCTACCTAAGAACACAAAATGTTAGCACTGAATGTCACTTCAAAATACTCTTCATTCTCTTTGAGAAGATGAAAGTATTGTTTTTTCACTTACTTGCTTTATGCTTAATGTATCAGAAAAGTAAGCTCTTAAGGTTAGTAATTTTGGAGGGGAGGAAAATAAGTTTGGGTGACTGAGAGGTGAAACAGAAAGGAACACAGTAGATAATGGAACTGTGCAAGATCGTAACAGGGCTCAAGCATTTCCTTGTCTCGGCTGAAGTCGGTTAGTCAGTCAAGGAAGTATTTATGAGAAACGGTTAGAACTTCCAATAATGTCTTGATTTCAGATGACTTTCCTCTTCCCTCACTCCACTGTTGTGACCCAACAAAAATGAGAAATCTAGAACATTTAGAATATAATAGCAGTTGAAATTTTTTAAATATTTCTTTTTCTTAGGATATTTTGTGTGTGTGGTTCCAAGAACGTTCAGTAGCACCTTTAGGGTACATGGTGCTTCAATATATCAATTTACCTATAATTTTGGAGATGGAATTTTTATGTTTTTGCTCTGGAAGGAGCAGTAGCATTTCTCTCCAGGAATTCTGGTGGGTAGCTTGGTGATATGACACTGGAAATAATGGGATGAGAAAAACAGTGTGGTTTAACAGAGAAGCCCGTTTTAACTGATGTTGGTATTCACTAGGGTTTCTCACATCAGTGTATGTGAATAACTTTTTAAAATGTCCAATACTTGCAAAAGCAGTGCTGAGGCTTTAATGTTAGCTCTCACTTAAGTATCCAGAAATATCCTCCTGAGATGGCTTGCTAATCCTAGAGTAGTTCCCTGCCCCACACTGTGTCAGTCTGGGAAAGATAGAAATTCATCCTGATAACACAAGCCCCTAAAATTCTCTCCTGTATCACCGCTGATCCATGATTTGCTGCCATGTTCTCAGAGGCATTTTCCTTTTACAGAGATCCACAGGTTCCAGGTGCCCCAATGTGGATGAAAGGCCCTCCGTGAGCTGCCCTTTATCATCCCTGCTCCCCGTCTCCTTCCCACTGTCCCTTGTGCCCTGTATTCCAGCCCCGGAGTGACAAGCAGCCCCTAAATAAGCTGGGCCATTTCAAACATCTGCCCTTCTCTTACTTAAGCTGATTTTTGCCAGTGATAACTCCCTTGCCCCTCTCCACCCGTCTTAAACTCCATCCTCCATAGACTCACCCTTTTCTGAAGACCCCATCCTTGGGTACAGTTCAAAACTCCTAACTTGGATGAAGTTGTTGTCGACACAGGAAATTGTGTCATCAATTTCCCACTACCCCCTAAATTTAGTGGTTTATGACAACAACATCCATTATCGCGCAGCCCCGGTGGGTCAGGAATCTGGGTGTGCCTTAGCCTCAGTCCTCTGGCCGGAGCCTCTACTGGACTGCAGTACGTCTTAGCCGCTCACTTGGTCGTTGGCAGGATTCAGCTCCTCACTGGTGGTTGAACTGAGGCCTCGGTTCCTCATGAACTGTTGACCAGGGGCCTCCCATGGTTCCTTGATGGCCAACCCAACAGCTCAGTTCACCCAAGGGAACAAAAGAGGGCAAGAGAGAGTGCCTGTAAGAGAGTGAAGGTCAGATTTGTTTACCCCTAACTCCTAAGTGATAGGCCAGCATTGTTGCTGGGTCCTGCTTGTTAGAAGTGAGGCCCGAGGTCCAGCCCACATTCTAGGGGGGGATTGCATACCATGAAGGGGGGACCACAGGGAACTAGTACCTCTTCTACCACAGTCTCCAGGTTACCTTGGGTACGCTCATGTGGGGCCCTGTGGGCTGGATGGGAGACTGCCCTTGCTCTCTTTGCCTATGTCCCTGCCTCTCAGGGTGTGGGCATCTGGTGTGGGCATGCTGTGACTGATTCCAAGGTTGAAAGAGAGGTATATTTTAAATAATCTGACTCTTAAATGCCATTTGAAAGCTAACACTCTCATTTGATCTTCAACGAAAGAAAAAATGCTCTATTTTAGTGCTGAAAGAACAACTCTCTGTGGTGGACTTACTAAGAAAAGGTGATACAGCTCACCAACATGGTGCATTCTTATGAGATATAAATGTAATCTTGACTATGTAGTTTTGGATTTATATCCTCAACTTAACTTCTAACTCAGAATAAGATTAGAGCCCTTTGTATTTTCAAATTAGCACCTGTAAAACTCTACTGCATGTAACTGGCCTCTCTTCAGCTGGGACTACTTACAGCATGGTCCAAGATTAATTCACTTCAATCAACACTTTGCCTGGCACTTAGGCTCTCAAAATTCTTTTAAAAATATGTACTAACTTGATACATTCTTGTTTGTTTTTTAAAAATACATCCAGTACTAAATGTACTAGCATTACTGGGTTTTTCATAGTTTACAGATTTTTCTCTGGCACAAATGCTTAAAAAGAGTGACCTGAACTACTATCCTGGTAATTTCTATTATTTTGCTAGTTAGAGCATTAGCAGTTTTGCCCTTGAATCAAAGTTCTCTCCTCTCTTCATGGTTTCCAAATATTTTGTCCTTATGAGTCAAGAGAATTGCCCTGATTTTATGGTGACATTTGGGTATGATATTTAAACTGTTCAAAGTTATAAAAACGACCCTTGGGTATTAAATGTAATAAGTGGCTCTGAATTGAATACATGCGCAGGTTCTCTTCTATGAGCTTTGTGAACCCCAGCTACTCCAGTTAGAGTCTCCTTGTGATCGGATTCTGTGACGTCCTCTCATCCCCCAAGAGGACACCAGGCCATGAAAACTCCTCATGGCTTCGTGTTGATGTAAACTTTGGGTCTTCTGAAGTTTTGGGGTTCATCTCTAAGTAGTGTGGATTTGTACTACTGCTGGTCCCACCCAGCCCTGAAGAGGCAGGGTATCTCTGCAAGAAAACAAGACAAAACAAATACTAGTTTTACCCCTGAGACATTTATTTGCAACACTCAAAGAAAGGCCGGGAGGGATGACTCCTGGGACTGACCAGCCTTTGCTTAGCCTCACCTTTTCCAAGAATATTGTTTTTTGTTTTGTTTTGTTTTTTACTACTGATGGATGCTTAGCACGGGGTTCATGTGTCCTCACTTGTATTTTCTTTATAATTGTACATTACCCTGCTTGAATATTGTAAGTTAGACTATAAACTCCTCAGTATCAGAGGTATTTCTCTTCTTTCTCTGTTTTGATTATCTTTAATCTCTGTTCGCATTTCATACCCAGTGTAACACCACTCCAGAAATCCAAGGCAGCACACAGGAGATTTAGTGTGAATTTATCAGTGCATAACAGTAGCTTGCTGGTGAGGGGTCAGAACACATCTGGACCTTTGTATGGAAGGGTGAATCTGAATTCCAAAAGGCTTTGCAGCAACACTGAGTTAACTCTGCATGGGTAAAGATGGGTGCCAGGCTCAGCTTTGACCATCTAAATGCACAAGAGTATGTTACTGTCATGAAATTGTACTGTCATATTTTCTCGTTGTGATTCACTCACAGTTTAATATGCTTCTAGTTCTGGCTTGACTTTTCCCCCAGGAAGAGACTCAAATCTCTTCATTATAATATAGACAGTGTACTGCACTTTGAATACAAATTTATCCATGTTCAGAGTAATTTTTCTTGTGATTGTCTCTACCCTGGAGAAGTGCCTTTAATGAATTACATACAAATTGTGTAATTTAAGAAGTTAATTTGGTTTTCTGGTTACACAGGACTAAAAACAGCCCTTGTAGAAAGAGATGATTTCTCATCAGGGACCAGCAGTAGAAGCACTAAATTGATCCATGGTGGTGTGAGATATCTTCAGAAAGCTATCATGAAGTTGGATATCGAGCAGGTAATTGTGTATGCTGGTTGTTAAACAAAAATTGTGACTATGCTTTTTTCTACCCAATTAAATCAGTTTTTTTTTTTCATGGCTTTTAACATTTCTTCCTGTTGGAAATACCTGTCTAGTATATTCTGCTGGAGTATCTTTCAGGAGAGGTGTGCCAGTTCTCTCCTGTATCATTATGTTTATGGGCAGGCAGGGGCTTTTTCTACACAGGCATGTCAGAGTCGCAGATTTACACAGTCACTTTGAGTGTGTTGCCTTTTAACAATTGTGATCGTTTTTCTTTTGCCAAGGCCACCAAACTGTAGTTCCCCAGCAGTTTCAAGGGAGGCTGTGCTGTGAGATAGGAGCATTAAACTGATGCTCTTAAGTGCAGCAGCAATCATACGTTCATATTGTCACTGACATATTCTCAGGGAAAAGATGATCTGAGTCATGCTTTTCTTATGCCCCACTTTATTGTGTCCAGTCTGCCACCATTTGAAAACTGCCAAGGCAGTGTGGAAGATGACATTTCCCAGAGGGGTAAAAAAATCAGCTGAACTCCCTATCTGCTTTCTGTACATGCAAAACACAGCAGCACGAACTTGACATTGTCAGTTTTGAATCTGTCCCGTTTTCTTATGTGTCTCTTTGGCATCATGATGGATGCAAGGAAGAGAGCGTAGTGTTTTAAATCAGATGACTTGTGATGTGCTCCAGCTTATTTATTCGACTTCTATGAGCTTCAGTTTGCTCATTTGTAAAATTAGTATAATAATAATGCTGGCTCTTTAGAGAGTCAGAACGGGGACTAAAGGAGCTCAGACAAAAGCTTTTTTATAATCTGTAAAATATTATGCAACTCCTAAGTATCTCTGCTTGGGTTAGTGGAGGCAAGAAGGAAACGGTTAGCATGAATTTGAGCAATCTGTTCTCTCTTACCTGGGAAAATGTTATAGAGGACTGAGAGAGCAGGCAGTACAGAGAACGCAAGAGAAATTGTTACAATAATCTTGTAACTCAAGTCAGGAAAATATCTTACACCTGGGAACTCTGACAGCATGTTATTCTCCTATGCAAATACAGTTAAGGTTTCTAAAAAATCTTTCAGGTTGACAGCATGATGTATTATTAGAAATTTGATTAGGAGGGAGCTATCCTCGCTCAGAGGCAGAGAGGTTTCTGTGTATCAATCAGTTGGCAGGGTGTCTATTTGCCATTTGAAAATATTATGATCTGTTACTGCCAAACTAATTTTCTCTGTTTTGCCTTTCAGTATAGGATGGTAAAGGAAGCCCTTCATGAGCGTGCCAACCTGCTGGAAATTGCTCCCCATTTATCATCTCCATTGCCTATAATGCTTCCAATTTACAAGTAAGCTTTCTGGTATCATCAGTATACTATTTGCGTATCTGACGCTAATAGAACAACATAGTTTAGAGGAAGTATTCCCTCCATGTGTATTTTCTTAATGTAGTTTTAATTGGTCCTAATCTGGAAAAATTTTCGAACATTTTCCTTTGTTGTGTCTAAAAGTATGGCTCTTCCTAAATTACTCTCTTCTGGGCCATCTCTAAGGGGTAGCTCTTGAAGGCAAAGGGGATTTTGTTTTGTATTTCTAATTAGTAGTTTCTAACTCTGGTTTTCTGAGTGCACATTAGAGACACCCTGGCCCCTACCTTGATCCAGTTAAACCAGTCTCTAGACATGTGAGGCCCAGGCATCCGAATTCATGTTTGATGCTTCCCCAGAGAATTCTAGTATGCAGCGAGGTGGAGAACCACCTCCTCGGACATCATTCATTTAAAGTCTCACTGATTTCTTTACTTGTATAATTCAGCCAAGCTGGTGTCAGAAACAGTCATGCCATCCTCCTGTTTTTTTTTTTTTTTGCAGTAGAGTTCTACATATATTTTGCTTTTCTTAAATGAAAAGTATCAAAGTAGCTTATAACTTAAAATGACATTCTTTAATGTTATACTTGTGTCTCAAGAATCCTTTCCCCCTATTTATGCTCTAGGTGGTGGCAGTTACCTTACTACTGGGCAGGAATCAAGCTATATGATCTGGTTGCCGGAAGTAATTGCCTGAAAAGCAGTTATGTCCTTAGCAAATCGAGAGCCCTTGAACATTTCCCAATGCTACAGAAGGACAAACTGGTGGGAGCAATTGTCTACTATGATGGTATGTGATTTTTATTTTCTACAAAATACTTTTCTCTCACTCTTGACCCTCACTGTATATTCTTCATAAGATAGTTTTGCATTCTTAATTATAACGCTCAATAGTTTTGCATTCTTAATTACAATGCTCATCTTTCACAACAAGCAGACGTACGCACATATGTACATGCACTCACCATTTTCTCTAATGCTTGCTGAGAATCTCCCATAGTGTTTTGCTCTTAATAGTGTTTATTTTTGCATATTCCTTTTCTTTTTTGATTTCCACTTTGTATCTTATGGTTGGTTTGGCCCATTTTCCATCATGATGAATTTGGACCCCGCTCTCATGCCATTTAATTTGTTACATGTTTGCCAGTGAAGGCTTGCCTTATGAATACATTATCACGCTGAAAGCGGCTGAGGATCTGGTAGGTTTTCTAGATGAAACCTCTATTTGCAAGGGGTTATAAACCTAGGGAAAAATGCCTCCTGGGCTGAAGTTGACATGTTTGTATTTTGCACAGGACACAATTCTTGAACACGTAATTTATGTGATGAAGGTAGATGAATGCTGAATCTCTTAAACCAAACCTTCAGTTTTTATTGCTAGTTTTATTGTTGTTAGATGTTTTCTAAAGTGACATTATCTAGTATCTGTTTGCCATGTGTTCAGTGTTCAGCACACTGACCAGTTTAGGGTGTGTGTGTGTGTGTGTGTGTGTGTGTGTGTGTGTGTGTGTGTGTGTATGTATGTGAACAATACAGTTTTGGACACTGTAATTTGAAGGAACTCAACACTTAATACATCTTCAGATGGACCATAATATAAACAAAACAGGAAAAGCCATTTGTGAAATTAAAGTTTTAAAGGGTGTACAGATTTGGAAAATAGTCCAAGGATGTCCCTTTGTAAGGAAATAGCTGGACCCACGTAATTGTACATGGTCAAAAAGTGTTAGAAATTTTGTGACACAAAGGACAGCTTAGGCTCTGTTAGTCAGGGAGTTTTTTGTTTTTTTTTTTTACCCCCCATTATGTAATCTTCTGTATTTTGTGTTAAACATCTACACTCTTAGCATGAAGAAATGCTTTCTGTTTGTTTGTTTGTTTTGGGGGGCTTATTTTTTTCAGGAGACTTTGATAATTGTATTTCACATCATGGGATATCCTCAAGGCCACCCCGACCTTTTTCCTTATTCTCAGTGTTAGGTTTCTGAATCAGTTTCTCTTGTCTCTCAGGCTTTCATGTATGAATGCAAAATGTATATGTGCAGAAGGGGCAACAGGGACAAACTCCAGAAAATGTCTTAGGAGCAACAATATTAGAAAAATGTTAAGGGTCTTAGACAAACATTAAAAGCTAGAAAATTCACACCTTAGGTACCTTCCAGCATCTAAACACCACAGGGGGGCACTTAACTACTTTTTTGGTGCCCTTGAGTGATCCCGCATGTTAAAGGACAACCTTCACTATGAATTTGCTCTCTCTGCATCAGACTCTAATCCATTGTAGTTTATGGGGTGATTATATTAAAGAGATGTTTGGTCCAGGAGGAGTAGAAGGCATTCTGCAGTTGGCACCCTACCCATCCTGACATGGAAGTGCCTGTGCCCTTTGCGCCTTACTACTAAACCCTCCTACACAAATGCTCTCAAAGACTTGGTCTTTTTTTCTACCACATGATGTATCAGACACTAACTACGTTTATTTATCTTTTAGCTTGTGCGTATCTGCAATTGCCTTAAGAGGACTGTTAGTGGATGTCATATCTGAATTTGGGGCAGCCTGTCTTATGTTGGGTTGATTTTGTTATGAATTATGGATTCTGATTGATTCTACTGAGAGAAACTAAGGAAAATCTATGTCACATAAGCAGAAGGAACATTTTCCTATGAGTATGAAGACAGAAGAATTTCTGTAATCTAGAATTGGCTTGTATGGCTTGTTACAGGTTGCAAAGTTGTGAGTTTAGCAGATTACTGAAAACTTATAAAAATATTATTTAAAATAATTTTGAATTGAGATTGAACATTAATCATTAAATCTGATCATCTGTGAATAGAATCAATGGATAAACATAGTTATGTTCTAGCTATTTGAAATAAATAATTTTTCTTTATCCTTGTTCTGAAATGATATAGACCCAACTATGTCATGCTTGAGGAAAGACAAAACAAAGCTATGAAACGGAGTGTGATTCTATGATTCAGAGCTGTATTCACAGGTAGAGCCACCGTTTCATTTAATGATGTGATGAACAATCTAAGTACTAACATGGAAATAACTAGAAAGGAGCATATAGGTAAAGGAATTAGATGCAGTCAATATGTGCTTAGGAAAGGAAGGGATGCCTTACCCCTTAACCAAAAATTTATCATCCTGCTCTTATAGATTTCAGGGAAGAAAGAAATACCTTCGTGAATATTTCCCATTACAAATGAGGTCTAAACATTGCAATTTATAAGACAAACCTTTTTTAACCAGAAGAAAGATATTCTTCTTGGTCAATGACCATTATGAGAATGTAATCACAGTACTCAAAAGATTTCAACATGCATTCGGGCTGCTTGAAATAACTTTTTTTTATATACTTAAAAATAATTTATTAAAATGAAATTCACATAACATAAAATTAGCCATTTTAAAGTGAACAGAAATAACACATTTTATAACTCCTTGAGAGAATTTTGATTATGATGAAAAAATGGCACCAGTAACTAAATGAACTTTTAAATGCCACAAGTTTTGCTACCTAAACACTCTAATCTTGAGCACCAGTGAAAAGTGAAATAAAATGGTGTGAAAATATAGTCAGAGAGACTAGTAAACATTGCCATTAACTTGGAGTCTTGGTTGAGACGATATTTAAGGTTCCTTCAAAACAGAGATATTAGGGCTGTAAGCTGTTTCCTCTGAAGTACAAACGGACAAAGGTCAAAAAATTTCTTAATTACTCTTAAAAACAGTTTATCCTAAATAGAAATAGTGATGGCCATTGCATATGATTAAGGCAAAATCTATTGTTCCACAAAAGGTGATAAAATCCATGTACTTTTTAACGTAGTAATTATAGTGGCTATTCTGTGCTTGGCATAGGTATGATCCGTTGCCGTATTTTCTTGTTAACTGCTGGAAAACAAACTCACACATATGGAGTAATAACCACTATATTTTTCAGTGCAGACAAATTAAATGTCAGATTTCTCTGTAAAATCCATATGAACTGAAAGTTGGGATAGGAAGTGACATACCAGGTTGTATTTTCTTCTTATATTCTGTTGGAGAAAACACACAGTCAACTCACAAGTTTTCTGACTGAGACACATTCTAGTGTTTTCTATCTGCTCTTCTCCACCTCCTGCTGGATATCCGCTGGCTGAACACTGGCCATGACCATTACCACTGATAAGGGGGTTACCAGGTAGATAGCATGGTGACTGGTCCAAGTCTCCCAAGTCATCAAGAATTGGTTACAGCGTGACAGGCTTGGGTGACTTGCAGGCGGTGAGATTATATGATCCCGCTGTGGAGAGGGAGCCAGTTTCTTCAGGAACTTATTGTGTCTTCCCTTGTCAACTTTATGTCAATCTTCCTGTTCCCAGAGTGGGCCTTTGGTGCTATTCTACCTGGCCTCTAGTCACCCAACCCGGTGCACTGAAAATGAGGTATAATTAAAAATCATTAAATATTTAAAACCATTAAACACCCTCATTAAACTTCTATAAGATGAAGCTGGAGAAGAAAATTACAGCTTTAAATTCTTCCTTCTGAGTCTAGCCATTGACAGAGAGAGATGTCTGTTATTTCACACCCGATGATGCCCTTAAGTATTCGTTATGCACATATGAAAATATCAACCTACAGGAAATTACATTAGCTTTCTTAATGTAAATAAAAGTTAGTTATATCCATGTTTCAAGGAGGGAATTAAAGCCCAGGTTTCACTAGAATATTCATTTTTTACTCCAGCCTAAAACGCACAGCGTACAAATAGCTGAATTCAGCTCGTGAGAGAGCAAAGCCAATTTAATCCCTGGCTCCCCTGAGGTAAATGTAGTTCCCGGTCCTGCCCCCACCCCAACCTCAGCTATAATCCCTGGCTCCTGGAGGTAAAAATGCACTGAAGTGAGGAAAATTCTGCAGCGGGATATAATGATCCAAAATGACAGGGACAATAATGACAATGAATTTCATGTCTCCCAGTCATGAGCTGGAGATGCTTGACTAGGCTGACTTATACAATTAAATTGTTACAGGTACAGCAGGAGATGCAGTTAGCTGTGTGCTTTGGGGAACGATGCCTCTGGCAGAGGCATATTGTGGAATCTAGACTCTTTTGTTAGGAACAAACTATTGCTCTTCTAGGCATGCACCTGCAGTTGTACACATTGGGGTTAAAGACAAGTGTTGTAAGGTGTTGATTTTATCTACTTTGAAAGCTAAAAAAATCAATTATCCAATAACACAACAGTGCTTTTTCTATTCTGTCTCATGTTTTCGTTTTTGTTTTCCCATTGCGCTCCTGGAACATAAGTCAAATTAAAGATGGTGCCTCTATTAATTCTCATTTACACTATTTGCAAACACAATTGTTGAACTAATAGGGTGTATCTGCTTGAAGTCTGACAGACACATTTCTTTGGGGTAATAGAAAGAGGTTGAATAAATAACTGAAATATGTGGATTTACAAACAAAACTGCAGTGCTATTATGCAAGACTAGGCTGTGTGCTGCTTACTAGAAGCTGACTGGTGGTGTGGTGATCTCTACAACAGAGTGTGGACCTCGTGGGGAGTACAGGGCCATCCACTGGGCGTAGGAAGAACATATTAGGACTTCTAAGATATGTTTCTGTCAAATTCCTTATGCCTGTTTTTACATGCAGTTCAAATGTCTATTATATATAAGTAAAATAGTTGAGATAAGTAATTTATAAATGATACATATTGGGGTTATATGCTGGCATTTACTTTCCCTTTGGGGGACAGTCAACTTAATTTTTCAACTTAATTTTTGAACTGTTGTGTTAGTAATTTGTCATCATTTTCTGTCTTTCATAACTGACTAATCTGAATGCTTTCAAGATAGATGTATGTGGAGACAGGAAAAATTCCCCTGGAAGAGGAAACACTACCAAATCCCTTTCTTCATTTTGCAAGGTCCAATTTCTGCGAACTTTGATTGGCGGGGGGAGTCTATAAAACCAAAATTATTGACAAAGAGGGGATATTATCTCAAGCTTACCAAAATTTATCATGGTGCATTAAAACTTGTCTATTGTTTTTATTTTTATTTCCACCTTAAAATGAAAATATAATAAATTCATTTTAAGACAGAAAGTTTTGTTTGCCAACAGTTCTCAAGGTTGCTGTCCCTTTTAGCTCCTTGTCATCTGTCATACACACCAAGGTTTAAAGTTATGTAAATATTGATACACATAAAAGAATACATATAATACACATATTTAAGTTGTGAAGCTTAATCATAACAACCCTGGAATCCACAAGTTACCTTAAAACTTAGAAACTTATCAGTACATTGAATCTGTTTGTGCCTTCAAATTGTGAATACGCCTCATTTCATCTTCTCTCTTTCCTAGAAATTACTGGTATTCTGAATTCTATTATTAGAGTTCTCTCTTTTTTATGTTATATGAATATATTTGAAAATAATCTGTTATTTAGTTTTATTTTTAAACTTTGTAAAATTATAATATGATGTGTTATATAAGTTGATACACACAATGTGGACAATAATTGGACAGTTCTAGTAAAGTTAAGCACACACAACCCTTATGATACAGTTATTCTGCTACTTAGTGTGTGTCCCAGAGAAGCTCTTATGTGTGCCCACCAGGAGATGGGTACAGAAAAGTTCACTGCAGTGCTGGGTATAATTTCAAAAAGGGAAATAATTTGAATCTCTATCAAGAGACAAATGAATAGATAACATCTGATATATTCACATAATGCAGTAAAACACTGCATTGGAAGTGAATATAAGCTAAACTGAACAACACGGTTGAGTCTTAGAACAGTAATGTTGGAAATGACATAACTTGTCTCACAGTTGTGACCATCACAATTATATTTGAAAACTGCTGTCCAAAGTAGTGTAATGTAGTGGCAACAATTAACAACATGCATGTAGATGACTTGGGTTTACACACTCTTTTGAGTTTTGAGCCCTACATTATATGTCTATGAACTTAGGCTTATCATACATAACTCAGATTTAAATGAACTATTTTACATGTAAAATAACTTTGTATGAATGAAGCATTACTTAAGTATTATTTTATTTGGGTCAATTTTATGGATATTCTGCAATCCAGCAAATTTCTACTTTTGATAAAAATATTCCAAAGTGAAGCATCAGTTCCACAAATGTTCCTGTATAGATTTAAAATTTGCAGACCCTTCGAGAAAAATTTTCAGAACATTCTTAGGAGAAAGAAAAATACTGTGCATGTAAACATGCTCCAGGTATATATATAATCTTTGAAATTTAAGGGTTCAGAAACATTTAAAGGAACTTAAAATTATCCACCTCTTAGCCACTGATTTAAAGCACATTTGTTTTTAATATTTCTCCTTGTCCATATGTAGTTTTACACTTATAAATTAAATAAATAATTTTTATTTTGGTTTTCTACTACCGTCTTTGCCATTGTATTTCTCCTCATTTTCTGTGAGTTAGATAAATGACACTGACATTATTGTTCATACAGCAGGCATTTTTTTTTGCCCTTGAATTCTGCCTTTTTGCTATACAGTGTATCTTGGTACCAACTAATGCTAAATGAGTTTGACATGTACCCCTGAGAAACAAAACTTACAAACTGTGGCTTCAAAGGAAATCTTGAATAAATAGGACACATTTATGTCCATCCAGGCTAACATCCAACATATGCTTTAGCTTCCCGATGATGAGGCAGAGCAAAATAGCCCCTAGAAAAGTTTGCAGTTGCTTATTGCTCACTTGACCAGCATGTATGAAATACCAGGCTTTCATTCTCTTACAATTGGCTTTTAAGAAAATCAAAAGCATGCAAAAGCAGATGTGATCAGGGGTAGCCTATTGAGATAGTAGTAATTCATATTATACTCTGTATAAAAAAGCTTAAAAACAGGGATAAAATTCACCAGTGGTAGGGTATGTATGCACATAAGTTGTTGGAGCAAATAGTTCTGGTGGTTTCACGGTATGCTATCTCCCCCCCATACACTGTTGCTCAATTGACCCTTTTAAAAAAGATACAGGATCAAAGGCAAAAGCTATTGTATCAGAAATCTCCATGCCCTCTTCCCCCCAGTTAACTCATTCATCTGAAAAATATTTATGGAGCTTCAATTTTCCAGGCATTGTGCCTGGCATTAGGGCCCAATGCATTTATGGACACAGTTCTGAGTTTTCAGGTGTTGAGAGCTTCTGCCATATGGCAAATACTGTACCAAACAGGATCCCTGCCACCAGCAGAGCTTTACGTTTGTACAGCAGAGGATGATTTTCAAACCATTTTTTTCCCATAAATCATCTTAGTTGACCCAGCTCGGTATGTATGCTGGAATAGGATATTATGATCCCTGTTTTATGGAGATAGGGAATCATAATAAATATCTGGACCAATATTTTGGATATACAGGGATGTGCAATTTCTTTTCCTTTTATTTATTTATTTTTGGTTAAAAAAAAGAACTTTATGAGATGTGGATTAGTTTTTTATGGTTTCTTTTAGCTACCATTAAGTTTTAAGTCTGTCACACACCTTAACAGAAAATATCCAATGGTTCAGCAAAGTATACACATTTTTATTAAGGCAAATTTCAAACGTACGAAGAAGTAATGAGAATAATAAAAGGAATTATCTGTTTGAACCCTTATAAACTCACTAAACTTCATCTATATGTCTATCTGTGCCCCCTGCCCCACAGAAAAAAAAAAATTCATACCTGAGTAGTTTAGTCTTTCCTTAAAATATAGTCACAATGAAAATGTTTAACAGTAATTTCTTATCAGCTATCCAGTCAGGTTCATATGTATCCTATAGTCTCAGAAGCTTAACTGGCTCCTGATTTCAAAGATTAACCTGTAAAACAAACAAACTCTAGTTAAGGCTCAGTTATGCCAATTCAGTCTTTTTGTAATGAATCGGTTTCCTGTCCCTTCCTCTGTTCCCTTATGGTTTCAGTAACAGTTCCCCTGTGTTTTCTGTGCAGTGGTAGGTAGGCTGGTTCCATCAGTCTTTTGCTGTGTAAGAACACTCAGACTTGGCCCCAAACACCAGTGGGTTCTTTCACAGTACCGAGGATGGGTAGGCTCAGCTGGGTGTTTCTCACTTGGGATTCCTCCTATGCTTGCAGTGAGATTGTGGATAACCACGGAGTCTCCCGGGAACTTCCTTATTTATATTTCTGGCTCCTGGACTGGGAAGGCTGGAACAGCTGGGGGCTGGCCCAGTGTCTCTCACTGTGGCTTTTCCACTGGGCTAGCTTGGACTTTTTCACGGAATAGTCAGACTTCTTATGTGATGGCTGGCTTACCGCATTGAGCATACCAAGGGACCAGGGCACAAACCTAAGACTTCTTCTGACCAAGCCTTGGAAATCACACAGCATCACTTCTACCACATTCTGTTAATTAAAGGCAATTGCAGAGACAGCCAAGATTTAAGGGATAGGACCTTATGAAAGTAAGAAAAACAAGTGCATAATTTATTGGGGAGAGGTGGGACATCTTTGGTGGCTAGCTAAGGAGGCTGGTTCACATTGTTCTGTTCATACTGCCTCATAGATAATCGTGTGAATGACCATTATAAGTCTTTTGCCTTTCTTTTTTTCCCCTTTAGCAGTCATTACAATCATTGCCTAGATCATTTACAGTATTCCATTAGGGGTAAAGAGGTTACAAAATGATTCTTTTCTACTGTTTTTCCAATCTCATTTATTAGTTGGATTACTTATAATTTCCCTGTATCAGCTATTTGCCTACCTTGAAATATATTTTATGTAAAATGTCTGAACAAATACTTGGTTCTTTTCATTTATACTCTAGTTTCCAAAAATAGTGAGTTGGTTTTCTAGCATCCTCCAAGGGTGGTGAGATATTTTTGGATTGTGAGTTAAACTCATGGCTTAAATATATTTGTTGTGTGTCAGCCCGTTAGAGTTATTGATGTTCAGACTGCCCTATCTCTGGCCCTGGGCTCCTCCTCACATTGGCCCCTAAGCCCTGTTGATATGTTGTCAGTGGTCTATGATGGGTTCTGTGCTGTGACAAGATATTTCAGGCTTATCTTGAAGCTTTTTTGCCTTAGACCAGCCATTTCTCCAATAAGCCTTGACATTTGTGGGGAATGGGAATTAGAGACCAAAATCTATTCTCTGTGGATGTCATTGCTACTAATTGGTCATTATTTCTTGGTATTTCAGTAGACAAAGTTAAAAAAAATTATCTTATTTAAAGAAGAAAAATATGAGTTCTTAGACATAGTTCCACATGATATTCAGGAGTACATGGCTTTTATTTAACATCTACCGTACCTCCAAAAAAATATTATTTGAAGCCAGTTGAAGATTTTTTATTGTAATTTTGTTGTTGCTGTTAGTATTTATGCGAATGGACATACATAGACAAATGACTGACTTTTAAAGCTACTTGACACAGTTCCTATCAGGTTGGTTATTTTACCAACTCAGTACAACAAATCAATTTAATTTTGCTTTATAGATCATTATGGATTTATTTTTTAAAGCTGTGCTTTTGTTTAATAATTATGTAAAATACAGGGCTTAAAGGTAAAAAAATAAAAACAAAGACCATTCAAATAGGGCTAATGTCTCTCTCTTATTTCTGAATTTTGGCGTAGCCTTTCACCATGTATGTGTGCATGTGTGTGCATCTTATGTTTGCTTGCATTCGCTCCTCCGACCATTTCTTAGGGAACAGTAGTACTTTGCTTTTCTCATGTAATATACTGGGTGTTTCATTCCATAGTAGTGTAAGGAACCACAGAGTTTTTAAAAGGTGAATTTCAAAAGCACCCAGGAACCAAATTTCATGGAATTAAATTTTATAGCCATGTTAGGTACTTAGGTCAAAATATACCCATTGGGGCATCCTTAGCCACCAATAAACCACATATTTAAGTTATTTTTTTTTATAGGTGAACGTGAAATATTATTTCCTTTCTTTGGACACCACAAAACAATGACACATCTGCTAATTTATCTGTATAAGAGCTTAAAATGAAGCTGTCTCAAGTGCTATTATCATTACGTGAAATATGCTCTGATTTGTTTGAATTTGCTAAGACCTATTTCATATTATCTGCTTGTGTTGAATACTAATCTGCTCACTCAGACTGAATGCTCATGTTAATCAGTCTTTTAAGTAGGTGAGTCTGTTTTGTACTAATAAATGAAATTATATACTTCTCAGTACAATTTTTAATATTCTTTAAATTAATGGCGCATTAAAAAATTTAGACATGAAAGTCATTAAGTGCAGTTTATAGTTATGATTTAAAAGTTTGAAGGGTTTTCTGGTTTTATTTTAGAGACCTTGAGAAAACACGTGTCCAAGAAATAGAAGCCATGTTTAAATGTGCAGCATGTTGCAGCTTAAAGTTACTAACTATCCAGTATCTAAGTAATTTTCCCTCAGAAATGTGATCTATATGTTACACTTGGGAGGAAGGGGAGAACGAAGTAATTATAACTGGAATATGAGAAAATAAATAGGAAGTATAAAGCTGTAATGATCGGTCTACAGGAACTGGTTTTCTTGCTGCTTTAGCGTATGATGATACAAGGCCTCACATATCTGTTGGCAGAGTCCCTGTGCAGATCGGTCCCCCACCCACGCTAGTGTGTTCTCAGGCGTTCTTTCAAGGGGATCAAGAGTGTTTGCTCAGATAAATGTTTAGAAAAAGGAAGAAAGAGAAAGAACAGTAGTCAAATCCATTTTGCAGTTCTGCACACGACACACAGCGCTTTCTTAGTGTAATGGAAATACAAGCTGGTAGCTAGCCTCACAAGAAATAGCACTAATGAAAATAAAGAAAAACCCACACTTGAGTTTCAACTGCCAGTTCTACAACCAGTCCCTGGTAATGTAATATAGAAAAACTGTGAAGAAAAAGTTATTGGTTCGTAGTTCTTACAAATAAAACTAACACCGTGGTAGATTATATTCTCTGGAACCAAACAGACCACTGTATTAGAATGTGAATTTCAAACTGGTTTCACTATTACTATTAATACTTACTCATATCACACTTTATATTGGCAAAACACTCCTTAGATTGGTATATACGCCCACAGAAAACCCGAACCACACAACACCTCCTTTTATTTTTAAACTCAGCTCTGCACATTCAGCACACACACAACGTATAACTGACTTCCCACATAATTTATATAAATGCAGCTCCTTTACTGTCCAAAACTGAGAAGGTATTCTTACATTCACTGGAAAAGTATTGCCAATGTGTAATTTGCTGTCTATTTAGAAGAATAGATCTTTGAGAAGAAAATGATAAAAGAACACAATAATTAGATGAGCAACTATCATATTAAGAACAAAATCAGATAAATTGTACTTTTTATGTTTTTATGCCACAGATGATTAATATCTAACTCTGAGTTAACTTGGGAAAGGTTAACTCCAAAGTCTCTCAGTAAGCTAGAAACTTCCTGTTTCCCAGGAGCTTTAAATTCTTATAATTTTCAACCTGAGAAATATAATAAATGCGCTTGGTGACTCGTGCAATTTTACTGTCCCTTACAGAGGTCAAAGTATGACTGAAAGACCGAGAAGAGGCTCCAGAGAGTTCTCTCTCTTGATAATTTTTTTGTGAGCAAAGCGCTGTACCTCTGTAGTTACCTCAGATCTGTTTTCGTAAAAGAAGGGTTATACATCCAGTCATCAAAAAGCAGTCTGAATACAGTCAGGATTTACAAATTAGATAAATTTACTGTTCCCGCACCCTTAAGGGATTAAAGTAAACCCAACTCATCATATAGTAGCCTCTTCAAATTGTGTATTAAAAAATAAATAACTAGTTGTAATAGTACATGCAAGTTGTAAGAAATACATATTGCATAAAGCAAGATTAATATATAGTTTTACCTTTCTCCTCTATTTTCTACTTGCATATTTCTTTTTCTGAGCCCACATTTGGGTAAAACTGGTGCCCTAAGAATGAATAAAGAGAGAAAAACATTTCTCTATTCAATTCTGTCTGTTTTTTTAAGTAGCAAAAGACCCTTTTTAGAAAAAGCTAAGCATAAGCATTATTAACACACATAATATGATAAACATCAAGAGTAATATTTAAAGTATATGAATATTAGAGGCCATTAAATACCTCACTCACTGAAGTTTAATTATTTTTCTTTCCTATACTTGTTGCTTTATGTAACCGTGGTCTTTCTCTTCTCACTCCTCCCCAAATGTGAATAGAATTAATTGACCCCATCATATTAATTTAGCCAGCACTTGCCTGAAATGTCTCTTCTCCCCTTTTTTGTTAAGTAGCTCCATTCAACAAACCTTTGCCTGCATCCTGGTATCAGGGGCCTTCTGTGAGATGGGTGGCTGGCTAGGCCTGAACCGCCCTCCCTTTCTCTCCCCCACCATCAGATTTTGAGTAGGTACATTTTTGCTCATTACTTGTGTTCTTTTGAGCTACTAACTTCAAACTATTTCCCCCTATTCATTCCTTTGAATTTTGGCATTATAACCATTTTGCACAGATACTGAACTTGCAACTTAAGAGACACCAGAAGGGCCTGATCCTGTCAGGTCTTTCATTGAGATTATTTTGCTGCTGCATCAGCAGCTGCTCGAAAGCATGGCCACCCGGAAACCAGATAAACCAAGGCACAGAAATTCGGAGCGTAAACAAGTGACGGGAACTTAGAAGGCTACTGAGTAGAAGAGAGCTTGGGGGAAAAAATATCCCTAATTTCTACCTCTCCCACCTGTATTTGGTATAGAAATTGTGCTTTGTCTAGTATTGGACATGGTCACATATTTAAACAAACTGCCGTGAAGGTTTTCTGACCCACGCTAAGAGAGAGCTCTAGCTCTTTGGGTGGGTGGGAGTCTGGCCACGTGAGGCCTCCAGTTGGCCTCCAGCAGAATAAGCGACACCCAGACCTTCAAATCCATCCTCTGCCTCCACCAGAAGGAAGGTTTCCAGGGGCCGGAGGACAGTGGCGTGGAGGGCTCCTGTCCAGGTCAGTGGGCTGCGACCCCTCTCCTTGCTTTCAGTTTCTCTGTGTCCAGAATAAAACGGGTCGTTCAGAAAACCCTGTGCTGTCACAGCACTGAGGAGCACGTGGGTGGGCTGTGGCAATCTCTGTGTCTGTTTGGTTAACCTGCTGAAGGGCAATAATGAAAAGCGGAGCAGTCTTATTTCCCTCCATCAACTCATGAGTCGTGAGATCTTCCAAAGAAATGTTGGAGGGTGGCTGGAAAGCAGGGACAGAATTTCAGTTTCATGTTTCTGCTGCTGAGGCTGTAGCTCCCCAGACTGCAGGGCTTCTTGCCCAGCCCGTTTCACCATCCAACCTCTTAATCCGTTTAAGAATCGGATGCTGTCAGCAGGGCCTCAGGTTTGGATCTTGCCACTTCTAGTGGATTTTGATAAATCTGCCCTCCAAAAGTTCGTGAAAAGTACATAAACACTGCGGGATTTCTGATGTATGATTCTTGGGAAGAAGTTGACTGAATGTTGACATCTGCTATTTCCAGACTGTAGTGTGCCTACTGCAGGTCCGGGCGCACTTAGGTTTTATTATTGCCACATCTGTTGGGTGCTAAAGGTAGCAGTACTTTCTAAGGTTTTCTTTTCTTTAATTCTGTACTCTGTTCTTCGTTAAGATTAGCTTTAATGTAATAACCTTGGGATGTTTGGATACCTATAAAGGAGGCAATACTTTGCATAGGAAATAGAAATAATAGATTCATGTCTTTCTAGATAGGATAGTTAGTACTTTTTAAAAAATATGGCTAGCAATTTTATCTATCCCATAATCATCTGTTAGCCCCTTGTATATAGGTAATGTAATAGGGACTGGAAGTACACAGAATAACATGAGTTTCTTCCTTTCTTCATAAAGCTCTTTGGCTATTGGAGGGTGCAGACGAGCAAGCCCATGATTGCAGCACCACGTGAGAGGCAGGTACCTAAGGTGGGGGTGGGGGGGTTGTAGGAAAGCTTCCTTAAGTAAACCAGGGATAGTCAGTGGGGGGGGGGGGGGTGTGGAAGGGGACATGCGGCCTCAGGCATAAGGCGCATGGAATCCAGGAAGCAGTGGTATAGGACGTGAGCCTACGTCGGGTAAGTAGGGGCGGGGAGCAGGTGGGGCAGGGAACCAGGCCTGGAGCAGGAGGATCAGGTATGCCACCTAAAGGAGTTAATTTTGAATTCTGCAGGCAATGGGCATCCAGCTTTCACAGCATTTGATGCAGGGAACTCAGGAGCAAGGGAACATGCTTGGGTGATTAATGGGAGAGTCTTGGATGAGATTTTATGCTTCTTTGAAGGAACTCTGGCTGACAGAGAGATGCAGACAGAGAAAAACGAAGATACAATACATGGGAGCAGTGTCCATCTCTTTGCTCACATTTCCTGGACAACTCCAGTATCCACCTATTAGATTTTATGTTTTTGATAGTTGTCTTTGGGGCTTGGCCCTTTTATTTATATGTCTGCCCTTTCTGGTCTTTTTTGTTAAATATTCCTCAATTTGGAAGTACATTAATAAACTAATGTCAAGTGTTATCCAATTTCTGTTTTAAGAATAATCTAGATCTTTTAAAACTTCAGTAATGTGGGCTCTTAAAAAAATCTGTAATTGCCCAACTGGTTTGTGTCAACATTTTGGAAAGAATATCAGTCTTTAAAATGGCATTAGAGGTATAAAACCTCGGGGGAGTGAAAATGGCTGGTGCATGCTAATTTTGTACTTATCCAGGTGGAAGAGAGAGAGGAAGAGTCAAGTCTATAGATAGACCAAAGGGGTGTCAATTGCAACCTGGTCTCAGTTTGGGTTTAGCTTTCCTCACTAATCCCATATCAAAACATTAGTGTTTTGCTTATTTATTTCTAACCGGTGTCATATTAAGACTTACTTTGACAAATCACAGTTTGACTTAATAGTCTGTGCTTTTGGCTTGTGCTTTAATAGCATTAGCCAACTCTAGACACATACTGAATTCATTATGTACCTTCTGTATGTAAGCAGTAATACTTCCTTTTAATGAACATACGGCCACATCAAAGTGCTGTGAGGTTGTTTTACAAAAGTGTCTTTGTGTAGCGCTCTTCAGAAGTTTGAGACGTGTGTTAAGTCGAAGACTAGTATGCTGTATTTAAAGTTATATTTTAATGGAGGAATATATTATAATTTTGCCCTCTCCCTAAGGTAAATAGACTGTTACAGTCTATTTGGGTCTTCAATTCCTAGGCTTAGGTTTTTCATTAAAATTCAGTGTTTTTAAGATAGAAATTTTTTATTGGTGACTAGATGAATTAAAAACTCATTAAGTGAAACTGACTTTGAATTTGTATCCTGAACTGTGGTATTGGTAAAGGATAGGTGAGTGACTCTCTTATTCTCTATAAACCATAAGAAATTTCACAGTCCACTTTAATAGCTAGCTCTCTTTGTGGGAGCACTAAACCTCGGCTATGTCTGCTGAAATGTTTCCTGTCCTTAAAATGTGGACACCCTTCAGTACCTTTCCCAAGGGCTGCTGGCAGAAGAGGAGCGGGGAACCAGGAGCAGGCCGACTCAAGCTTCAGCCTGGCGAGGAGCAGTCTCCCAGGGAAAGTGACTGGCAGTCCGAACGCCTGTCGCGGCTGGCTCAGCAGTCTCTGTTACTCCCCATCTCAGTCTTCCTTGCCATGCAGGAGTCCCGTGGTGGGCCTGAGCAGGGAAGCAGCTTTCTCAGCGACGTGATGATCCACTGAGTCAAGTGTGTGACAGCATCTTAGAGATTCTTTGGGAGAAGGTGGGGGGTCGTCTATGGAGAACACTAGGCATTTACTTGAAGTAGAGAGAACGGCCAGTCCTTGAGAGAAGAGCTAAGCAGGATGTCAGAACTCTGGCCAAGCAGGCTGAAATAAGACAAGAGGTCTAGTCCAAGTGGGAACATAGAGTGCAAACCTGGCACTGGCCAGGGACCCTTATGGCGTATATGGCAAGAGACTGCAGCCTGGCAAACACCAGCGACTCCTTTGTCTAGAGGTTCCCTGCAGGCAGATAGTAGTTTATAGGCAGATTCTCATTCTGAAGGAATGGGACTTCTTATATTTTGCCAAGTACCATCAGGAGTGACTCAGGGCCTGCTTAGGGCTGAGCCTGCAAGTTAAAGGTTGTCAGTAGTTAGAATTGAGTGAGGATACCTTGACTCTCATATAGAAGCTAATAGGATCTTTCTTTGGCAATAACCGCTGATGAGCGCTTCCAGGAAGACTTTGAGAATTGCTAGGAATTTGGGCAAGAAACTCAACTCACTAAAGCATGGTAATTGATCCTTTTTTACTTTTCATGATGAAAAACAAAAGTGAAATCATTCGTAATAGTCATGCTATGTCCTGGCCTTATATTTAAAAGTTGAAAGTAATACTAGTAAACATATTTTCAATTTAGTGTGACATTGTATAATATCTACACTTACTGATATTATTTTTTATATTATAGAAAGTGATTAGAAGTGTGAGGGTATTGTTAGTTTTTTATTTGTTTTGTTGGTTTTTTACATTTGAGTCTTGCTGCCTGTTTCTATGTCCCCAGCATTTCAGAGACAAAGGGGAAATTGTTTGACATTCATTGAAACCTTTTTGGTAAAGAGCTGCTTTAATGCTATTATTTAATTTTAAATTATGTGATAGTTTACCAGAAATGAGTCAATGGCCTATTTATTGAATCCTTTCATTTTTCGGCTCTTACATTTTTTGAGTGCTAATTTGAATCAAACTGTCTAGAATATTGGAAATGCCTTTCTCAAGTACGGAAGGCATTGAATTAGATGTATACTTGTTTTTTTTCCCCCCAGAGAGTTCTGCACAACCACGTTTTACATTGGTGTGGAAGCTCTGACAACGTGTGACACAGTAAAGACGACTTCACTTGAGCAGTATTAACCATAGATTTGTCACTGGGTGTGCTCTTCGGTATAATGGTGGTGGTGGTAACAGCTAAAAATAATCTACCTCCCTTCCTTTCCTCCCTCCTTCTCTCATCGTTCCCTTTTTAAAATTTTAAGCTTTTCCCGACCTTTATTGAGGCATGACTGACATATAAAACTGGAAGATGTTTAAAGTGTACACATGATGATTTAATATATATGCATTGTGAAAAGATTCTCCTCACTGAGTCATACACATTTAACTTTTTGTTATCAAAATGTGCAAACACAAAAGTAGAAAAAGGTTTTGAACCCATAAAGGTAATTTTATGTTATCTATTCCCTCTCTTCCTCTTCCTCTCACATTTTTTTCCCCCTCCTGGTGCAGAGATCAAATCCCTACCTGCCTCTTATTTTGTATGCTGAGAATGATTTTTACATTTCTTAAATGGCTAAATTTTGTGGCAGAAATTACACAAAGTTTAAATTTCAGTGTCCATAAACAGTTTTACTGGTACACAGCCACACTCATTCATTTAGATATTGCCAACAACAGAGTTGAATGGGTCAATAGAGATCGTATGACCTTTACAGAATAAGTATGCCATCCTCATGCTTAGAACATTTTAAAGCATTGTGTAACTGATTCAGACTGTCCTTGGTATTTTTTAAACAGTATATACTACCATGCTATTATTGCAGCCAACTAAATTAAAGACAGTTTTCAGCATCCTCCAGTGCATGGTTCATATTCAAATTTTACATGAGATGTAGTTTGGCCAGCTAGGCATTGAAGTGTCGCTGAAGGTTAGAGCAATGAAACAAACCATTTTTCTGTGTGTGTCAGGAAAAAGATCTGTTTCCTTTTGTAGGAATGTGCATATTCAAATTAAATAATAGAATGTAATTACCTAATTTTTCTAGCCTTTTGAAAAATATGGGTACTTAGGTTGAGTCATTAGCAACTTACAACTCAGGCTACTTTCTCAAAGTAGAACTTCTTTTCTTATTATGGTGCATCTGTTTTCTCCTTTGTGTTCATTGTTCCAGAGCATGGCTAGAGCATCTGGCATAGGAGCTGATGTACGCGGTTGCAATATTGACATAATTCCATTGATGACTGCATTGTGTGTAAGCTTCCTTTTCCTCTCTTTTTATCTGGGAGAGATCAGATATCCTGCTAGCTGTTAGGAGGTAGTGAGTGACATTAAAGAAGGGCTGTGGGAAGCTGATTCTCACAGTATTTGCATGTCAGTCTTCTGCCTCAGCTCATGATCTTGGCTGTAAAGGTTCAGAATACCTATTTATTCATTTCTCTCAAGGTGATCAGGCTCTGTTAAACTCAAAGACACTAGAATTATGAATTGAAAACTTTAGACAACAAACAGTTCAGCACCTTCTTACATGCTAGGCACTATTGTACTTGCTGGAGGTGGATTGGTGGTAGTGATGGTTGAGTGGAACCAAGTTCCTGTCCTTGATTTATTAATTTTTATGAAAAACAAAACATCCATGTGGATCAGATGACTCATGATTGCTATTGAAAAAAATTTTAGTAGGGCAAACCTTTTGGAATAACCAGATTAAGATCAGGATGTCGCTTACTTAGTTCATGCAATATTGACTATAGTATGAAACACAATGTGGTGAAGATAAACTTGTGAAGTTGAGTCTGAGGTTTTGTTTTGTAGTTGAAAAGAGAATTGAATTCTTACTTTTCTTCCTCTTTTCGTTTCAAGCCCCAAATATAGTTCCTCAATATAAACATTAAGTCTGGATTAACAACAGGTATTGTTCTGATAACTGAGGAATGTTTATAATTTGGATAACAAAAGACTGTCTCCAACTAAAGAAGGGGCAAGGTGAATTTAGTAGAAGGAAATCTAACAGCTTCATTCTTAAGATGCTTCCCAGTTTACAAATGCTTCCACATGAGATCTCTAATCGATCAGCTCAGTGGCGCCGGAAGATCTGTGGAGCAGTTGGTGTTAGCCCTACTTTGCAAACGAAGAAGCAGAAACCGATGAGTCAAGCAAGGGGTATGCCCAGAATCCAGTACGTCTATCGCCCCTGTGTCCTGAACTCAGGTGTTCAGAGCCTCCCATCCCAGTGGTGTCCCCTGGCTGCCATGAGTTGGCCTGTTTTCATGTTAATGTGATACACATTCTATTCAGACAATCAGAACACTGGGCTCTGCTCAGATTGATTTGATAACAATTTGATAAGGTGCAGAATCTTTCTGTGATTAGAGAGAAATCTGATAAGATACAGGTCTCGCCATGCAACAGATAAAGGTTCTCTAAAGGCTGCTTCCAGTTAGAATTCCCCAGCTGGGCCTTAACGCAGGGCTCTGCGTATTTATTATGTAGCTCACACTCGGAGTCACCGCTGGGGCAGGTTGAGCCATTGCAGCGGGTCTGTGCAAAGTTGTGTGCATGCATGTACTCACACACAAATGAGGAGAGGGGGACTGAAAGGTGATTCTGGGCAAGTGAAAGGCTTCACTTACTCACTTTAGCCAGTCCTGGTATGAAAGGAGGATCAGGTTTCCGTGAAAGGGCTTCTTTTATTTGTTATAGAATTAGATTCTCAAGGTTTCAGTTGTGTGTGTTGTTTTTTTGTTGAAATTTTATGATTGCAACTTATAAAATAGGGCTGGAAGGATCATGAAGTTCTACTCTGCTTCAACGATGAGGAAACTGAGGCACAGAGTTTGGGACTTGCCCAGGTTTTTAGTCACAGGCAAAAGATAAATCTGACTTAAGGAGAAAAGAACTGAGAGGACATTGAATAGACAGAAATGCTGGGTAAGCTGAAGACACTGCTTGAAAAATAAGGGACCAAAAGCGATTTTCAGCAGACAAAGCCACAGGTGAAATCCTGTCCCAGAAGTGATGTTGAAGACTTGGATGCTGATTCCTGCGCAGGGAATCTCTCTCTCTCACTGCTGCACACCTAGAGCAGCTGCCGTTCTCCTCCCCTTCAGGCTGGGCTCCTGGTTCTCAGTTCTCCCGGGGTCACCATCTCGAGGCTGACAGTCTGTGTGGAGAGCATCTGACGGGCGGAGTCAGGTCAAGGGCCTGTGTCCCCCGGGGCCCCCTTTCTCTCCTGTGGGATGGGCGAGGTGGGGGGGCTCTGCATCTCTGCTAGGAATGTATGATGGGGAGAAGGAGAAAGCAGAAACATAAAACCCCGACAGTTATCTACTAAAGAAACACACCCAGTTAGGGACTGTTTGAAGGATCAGAAGTTGCGTCTTTGGACTTCTCTCAGTGTAGGGCTGGTGTTGACTTGCTTTGTAAAAATTGTCAGAGGCTCCTTCTCTATTTTTAAGAGAAAATGAAGTCCTCTTAGTTAAGATTTGGTGATTTTAATATTCTGAAATACTCTGTTATCTGTCAGTGTTGTTTTCCTAAGGGTGAAAAACCATTCCCCTCTCTTCCTATCCTTTCTGACACAGAGAAAAGAGTACTGTGTTTGTCAGTGGTTAAAAGTGAAGACAGTGAAAAAGAGAAACAAAGCAAACCGTATTCATGTAGTGCAGAGATTAGAGATTAGCTGTTACATGTCTCAGGAAAAGTTCCAGATTGAGTGAGGAACAATAAATCCTATAGAACTAGAAACTATGGAGAACTGTTTCGTTTTTTTAAAAATATTTTTAGGCAGTAGCCACATGTCTTTTAATTAAGGTAGAAAGTGGTCTTGACTTTCCAGTAATTTTTTTTATCTTTCAATAATAATAGTTAATATTTATTGAGAACTGTGGAATACAACATACATTACCTATCACACTCACTCATTCCATAAAGCCCATGTCAATGCCATTATCATTCCCTTTGAAGAGGTCTCAGAGTTGGTACAGCTGAGGCTTGAACTTAAGCACACACTTCTGTGAAGAATCCTTGCAAATCTTCCGGTCACATGAGAGAAAAATGAAGACACTGTGTTTGGTGATATTTGGGGGAAAACTGCCAAGGAAGAGAAGAATGTGCTAAGGAATGAATGGGCGACCTTTTGGAACTCGTGACTTCTTCAAGTTAGACTGTAATCTTGCACTTGTATCTCAGTGTCCTGGGACAGCTGGGCCAATCCATTTCAATGACTGTCCCCTGCAGTGATACTTTGCTCAGTGCCTGGAGCATAGGTGTTGAAGAAATGTTTGTAAATGAAAGAAATTTCAAGCATCCTCAGGACAGTTATCTTGGGTTAAGATGCCATGTGTCCCAGACTGCAGCTCGCAGTAAAGAACGGCCCTTACTCTGAAAGCCCAACATTCTAACATGGTTTCTCAGTGACATCCCTGAACTTCACAACCAATCAAGGAAGATGGCCTGTGGCTCTAGGCCACATAATTGGTCTGTCAAACAGTCTCTATAGTATGTCTTGCCTCTTGACTTTCCAACTTCATTTCAATTAATTTTTGTCACATTGCTCTTTTTCATCCTTGGAAGTATAGAAGCCTATTTGTGGCTTGTGCTAGAGAGAGAATTGTTCTCTATGATCCCTGTCTGAGGGGTCTGGACTGTAAACTGATATATAGAACCTGTTTGCACAGGTACAGCTAATGAATGCCCAAAGCGTTCTGTTGTTGGCAGTGTGAATGTTTTATTTTTGTTCAACTCCAGCTAGACCCCAAGTTACTGAGAAGGAGAAAACTTACTCTTCATTAGATTCATTTAAAACTTTTTCAAGAAAGGGAATTCCTGAGGGTATAGGAACTTTACAGAAATATGTCATGTTAAGGCACTTCACAATATTTCATTTCTATGGGGCCAAAGACCACAGATCCATGCTGATTGCTAATTATTCAGATTGTAAATAGCTTATTTGAGAACTTAGGGTGAGACAAAAGAAACATGAAGAAACAAAAGGGCCACAATAATGAGAAGGATATGGTGAAGAGAAAGACTGGGCAGAATTATGCTGCAGGTCGTATCCTGTGCCTGAATTTAATTGTACCTTTGTATTTAATAATAAAAATGATTACATGCTCAGTGCTAACAAGTGTCCCTTCCTGAGAACTATAGTATGGATAAGTGACAGCAAATTATTCCAATTCACAAACTTTGAATATTATGCTTTTGTTTAGAGTTTTGCCAGTCTATAGTAGAAGATATTCCCTGAAATAATGTACATCAACACAGGAAGATTTTTAAACTTAATCCTTCATCAGCAAGTATAAAATCTAAGTGAATACTTGAAAGTATGAATG
The DNA here is from genome assembly GCF_040802235.1 of Manis javanica. Taxonomy (NCBI): domain Eukaryota; kingdom Metazoa; phylum Chordata; class Mammalia; order Pholidota; family Manidae; genus Manis; species Manis javanica. The sequence continues at coordinate 124,172,197 of NC_133162.1, forward strand.
GAAAAAGCCACTTTGCAGGCACAATTTAATAAAATGGGGCTGTGCTAATGCCATAGTCATATTTCTGGTAGTTTAGGCTTCATATAAGCTTTGGATATAATTGCAAATGATTAAAGTTTGTAGTTGGTGGCCTTGCTGTTAGTACTTAATTGTCTTCTCTGCATTTTCTCTACTCTTGCTAATCTTGACCGCTTTCCCAAACTCTTCTGTCTAAAATATAGCCCCTACCCCAGGGAGTTGCTCTCCCTGCCCCCTGCTTTCCTCTCAGTTACCATTGTAGCAGTTTGTAATCATCTCATTAATTTATCATAATGGATTTTATCTGTCTTTCCCTTTAGAATGCGGTCCCACAGAGCAGAGACCAGGGTAGTCTTAATTTCCATATTCAGTGGATCCCTGGTGCCTAGTGTTGTGCCTGGCTCATAATGTCCACCCAATCAGGGTTTGGTAAAGGCATCTGTCACTTGCAGTCCTGATCATACATTAAGCCCTTGCATGCCTTAACTTTATCACTGGCCTTCTCCTTTTGCTTGTATTTCTACAAAAGGTTTTGTGAAAGAGGATATCCTGTTTCCATTCTCTGCCAAGCAGCGAGGTAGAGAGAAACAGTCTCTTGGTTCAGTGGAAGCTGCAGCTATAGGGGGGTAAGGTTGAAGGGTTGGGAACTGTTCCGGGAATCTCTAAGCCTGGGGTGCATTTCCCTTAATTGAGCAATCTCTGATCTGTGATTATGTCCTATAATCATTACATTCATTCACTGATTCATTGAACAAATATTGGAATATCTACTAGGCAGAATGCTATGGTGGACACTGGGAAAGCAAAACTGAATAAGATGCAGTTTCTTTTAGGAAACTACTTTTAGAATCAAGATTTCCTAGGCCTGGAACTAAGTCTCTTTGGGTACCTGTTGTAAACCTGCCTCCTAGCACAATCTCTGGCACAGAAAAAGCATTTAGTGTGTATTTGTTCACTAAATGAGTATGCATTGAGTGCAAATATTTGGAAAGTAGTTTGTGTTATAGTAAGTATGCATATAAAGTGCCACAGAAGCACAGAGGAGAGAAGACTGTTGTATCTGAGAGGAGTTGGAAAGATTTAATGAAGGATAAAGAAAAAGTTGAATAATCCATCAGGTAGGGTGGGGTGTCTCATGGAGTAGGGGCAACAAGAGCAAAAATAACCCCACAGAGATATGGAAGAGCAGAGTTTTATTTGAGGATGGGCACTGGGGTCAGCCTGAGATTTAGGGTCAATGTGAGGGAGTGGTGGGCATTGAGGCTGGTATTAATCGCCTCATTCAGGTACCCTGTGCTCTAAATAGCTTTTGTGGCACAAACTAATCACCTTACCACCATTTATTCATAGCATTTCTATAGGAAATGAATTGTATTCTAAATAGCCATCTTAGAATGCAAGTTTGAAGATAAGAACAGGTTGGGAGTAACTTTTTTTTTTTTAAGTTGGGAGTAACTTTATTAGGAAATTGACCACATCGCCTGTATAAGTTACCTATTCCCACAGTGCTGTATAACACAACCAGACAACCTCCAGGGCATAAAAGCCGTTGGGATTTATTGCTCACGCCTTGGGCTGGCCACCTAGGTTCCTCTGGTCTTGTCTTGGGGTGGCTCAGGGATTCTTCTGGTCTCTGCTGAATTTGTGCTTACATTTGGAAGTGCTGACTGTCCTGTCAGTTGCGGTAAGGTGCCCTTAGCTCAGATGACTGGGACAATGTGCCATGGGCCTCTCATTGTTCTTCTAGGACCAGCAGGCTAGCCTGGGTGTGTCCTTTTCTTGGCATTGGGAGAACGTCCTTTTTAAATCAATCTGCTGACATTCCACTGACCAAAACAGTTTCATGCAGCTGAGTCCAGAGGCAGAGCGGGAGAGGACGTGGTGAAGACTCATGGCAAGGGGCATGGCTGCGGGGAAATTGGGACAATTTTTACAATATTACACAGCCCATAAAAGCTGATCGAATCAAGATTTCATTACAGTTCTGGATCTAATGGAAGAATACAATTTCTGACTTTATTCTTCTGATTTACCATATAAAGAATCTGTCTATTGGGGTTTCTCAGTGCTCATTCTCTTTTTAGATATGCTGGGCAAGAGTCAGAGAAACCAGCAACGAGGGGAAGTGTGAAAGGAGTCTGTAGCTATTCACGATTAGCATTGCATGCATTGTATCATTTCAGAGGCGCTTCCCAGCCTTGCACCTTTTATAGGACACTGTAACCCAGACGAGTACCCAAAATTTGTGACCCAGTCATTCCAAGCTCTCAGCCTTTCTTTGATTTATACTGTAAGTGCATTCATGTGTCCCCTGATCCCTGCCACTCCCCACACAAATAATCAGGTTTATAAATAATTTGCTTTTGGAAATGGCATTGTGTTACAGTTACCATGAAAAACAAGTATTGTTCATCATAATACTTAAACCAGAATGTAGCAATCCCATACACACACACACACACACACACACACACACACACACACACACACACACCTCTTTTGTACTCTGCGTCTCCTTCCTTTTCCCAACAGAAAGGGAAATTTTAAATACACTGATTATATTAAATTTGCTCGAGTTTGGGAGGTTAACCTTTGAATTATCTTTGCTGGACTGCTAAGGAGAAGCTGCCCCAGAGGTCACTGTGACGCTGTCAGTCTGAGGCAGTGAATCATGGCTGTGGATTTTGTTTGAAATGGGATTAAAGCTTTAGAGAAGTATTCTTTCTTTCAAGCATCCTAAAAGTAGTGTGACTGCACAAGACCCAGTTCAAGGCATAGGGAGGTAGACAGAAATATTCTCAACATTTCAACAGTGGCAATTTTTATTGACAGTGAAGCTATGGACAGGTGTTATTTTATTTAAGAACATGCTTTCTATATACATTCCTGTGTCTATAGATAGGCTGTGCACTAATGGCCATTTAAAATATGCTGTATTGAAAGATTATATGTAGAATTTCAGAGCATCACAGAATTTCAGATCTGAAGGACCGGGAAAATGGCAGGTAATTTGTGACGTAGGACTTTTTTCATATTTACTCATTCTTCATGCCCTTTACACATTCAATGATTATTTCTTTTTTCAGCTACTTTGCATGTTGACTTAGTTCCCAATTTGAAACCCTCTGAGAAAAGCAATATTGCTATGTCTCCAAAATATTTATATTTGAGTCCTATCTTTTAGATGGCTACATCCTAAAATATTTTTAACTTTAAGTATTTCCCGATTCCCTGTGTACATGGCCGTTGGGGATTAAGGCAAAATCGTTCTCTACCACCACTGACCTTCGTTCTTTTGGGTGTGCTGCTGATTTGATACTTTGTTTTTCTAAACAGAGGAAACAGTTATAGTCCCACCTCTTATGTGCTTCCTGTCAGATGAGTTGTAAGTCCAGTATGTGCACATATGTAAGATTTCAAGTGCAAAAGGAGAACAGGGTAGGAAACAGACTTTCACAGTCCCCGTCTGAGTCTTTGTGTGAGTGCCAGTGTAGAAGCTCTGCACTGAGCAGCACGTTAGGAGCATGGTGCTGGGCTCTAGGTAAGTGGATTTGAAAATTCACAGTAAGTAGATCGGTTGGGTGGGAGAGCTGAGATTATTATATCACATTGCAAAGACATGTAATGTTGTCAAACACTTTTTTCTCCAGAAATACAATTACAGGAGGCATATAGATACCTTTCAAAATGTTAGGAAAGGAGGCTTGGGGGAATTTTGTTAAGAATAGTGAAAATACGCTACTTATCTCAGGAAACATACACGGTGAGCATCTGAGTATCTCAGGGTGAAGGGTGAATTTAATATGGGTAGCAGAAGAGGTCTACCATGAATCCAAGGAGATAAATGAATTAAGATGAATGTTCCAAGAAGGGGACTTCTGGGTGAAGGTGTGAGCTTCTGGGCCCGGAGGAAAGTCAAATTACTTACTCCCTAATTTTTAGGAGCTTATAATAATTGTTTGCATTCCCCTGGAGAGCAAGGGCTAAGTCTTAACAGAATAATTCATAACCATTGCTCCTTCCATCCCACTTATTCAACTTAAATGCAAGGGCTAGTTTGAGTTTTAAGGTCAGATTGTACACATATTTGAGGTTTTCCTACTCACCTCAGATTTCTTGCCACCAACTTACTGATGTCTGAAATTTCTCTAACATGAGACAAAGCATTCCATTACATAGTTAGAGGTGAGACTACACATTGACAAAGACTACAAAATTTTGTGAACCTTACATAAAATTATATAAAACACAAATGTATACAATCATGAATTTGAGACTCTAAGTAAGCCTGTTTACTTAACACACCGAATGGAATTTGGCTAAATGTAACACTTACTGGATACCTGTTCTGTGCTTGGTGCTAATGAAGAAGAAAAAAGCTGAAACAAGTAAGGCTTCTGCCCTCCCCTGACTGGGGTGAGGAGATGCGGGAAGCCATCCAGTGATAACCCAGGGGTGTGAGCTCTGCAAGAGTGGAGGTCACCCTGCGTCTTTCTCAGTATTGTTCCCTGCATTTGTCACAGTGCCTGACTCATCTTTTGTAAGTCAATGAGTGCATAGATAAGTAATAAGTATCCTAAAGACTCTAAAAAGGGTTTGTACAAGATCTAGTGTTGACTCAGAAGAAATGAACACCTTTGCCTTGGAGGGCCGCAGATAAGGGGAGACTTTAGCAGGAGATATTTGAACCAGATCATGAGAGAGGAATAAGAGTGGTCCAGAGCTTCCAGAATGGTATTCCAGCCAGAAGAATTAGTGGAGGCCAAGGCAGGAAGATGTGAAATGGCATGGATGTTCAGGGAGTCGCAGGTGATTTGACAATCCTGGACAGTAAGACATGGTGGCAGATGAGGATCATACCATGAAGGGCCTTCATAGATAAGGGACATTCCTGATTTGAGTCAGGGCAGGTGCTGCTGGGTATTCAGACCAAGGAATTTGTTTGTACCTCACACTTTTAACTGAGATTGGTCTTGTTTACCTTCAAAAGTATTGGGATTTGGGAGCTAATTAGGGAGGCATTTCTTATTAGCAGTGGAGCTTGATGAACTATACCAATACTTCTCTAATGAGGTTTTATATTTTAAAAAGACATTAAAAGAGAGATTTTGTATCTTCAAAGCTTAGAGTTTTATTACCAGGTGATGTGTAATAGGTTTACCAATTTACAGAGGAATCTGTCATTTAATAAATGAGATTTCTGCCTGGTTCCTTTCAACAACGACTTCCTATAGGAATTAATATAGTTGATTTACACACGGCTTTTCAGAGATTTGTCCTGTGTGAGATTGTGTCCTGGGTGACTCCCTGCCATACTGCTTGGACTGGGATTTCTACTAGAAAGGCTGGGTGGGATGGGAACTCTCTTTAGATGGGTAATCTCTTTAGTTTTAAGTGGCCTAAAATGGGATTTTTATTGAGTTTCTTTGGGCTGTTGGCATGCATTTAACTTTGTGGAACATAGTTCCAATTTACATTACTAAAAGTTGCTTTCTTAAATTTAACTTTAAACATACCTGCTGACGATCTTAAATAGCAAGCCGAGGGTCATGCTGAGTCAAAATGGATAGAAATGCTAACCTCTCTTCCCACTTAAAGTTTAGCTACTGCTGCTCCTGTGGTTTATTTTCCTACTTTCATTCTATAACTTTTTGGATAAAATAACCCCTTATTCTGCATGTTGAGGTTTAATGTATGTTCTCCACTGAAAGAGAATTTAATTTTGAGGGAAAGGTTCTTGGCTGATTGTATCAGTTCACTGATTTTAGAAAAAGATGTTTGTGGGGAGGGGCGGCTGAATCTTCAGTCATTGATTCTCTCTTTATAACTTTGCCCTTTTGGCTGGAACAGATTACCTGTGCAGGGCTTCTGGTCTTGCACAGGCTGAATCACAAGAAAGAAACTTTACATAAACCATTTATACTAAATGTTTGGTATGCTGGCAACATAAATCAACAACAGTATCCATTACAAATTCATCCCTTTATCAGTATTATCTTGATAGAACTGATCCCTGTGTGTGGGAATTTGAACCCTACTTCAATACATCTAACCCTGGGTAATTAATTATTCAGGGCACAGAGAACCTGGCCCCTGCAATGTCGAGTAATTCTTCCTGGTCAGCGTTAACTCCACTGGCAATAATAAATAGAAAAAGTCTCTAGTGATGCCAGAATTTTAAAGTGATTAATCATTCCCTCCCCCCAATCCCACCCTTTTCTTCCCCTTAGTTTTCTTTAACTAGGATTTTTCAGCAATAAATCTTTAACAATATAGGTAGGAACTGTTCTGTAATTAAATTTTGTCCCACTTAATTTCTTACCTTTTATGTGTGACTAAAAAAAAATGTAACATTTTAAGGAGCTCTGATCAAAATTCAAGCCAAGAAAAATCCTTTTATAGAACACTGAGAGATTCTCTGTGGAAGATGAAGCTCTTGATTTTGAATCTTAGATAGAGCACACACGCATAGAAATTGTTCATCAACACCAGTTGGGGTGTCAAATATTCTGAAGTTTTGAATTGCTTTACTTTCATGCATACTAGTTGTCTGTATTAGGGAAAGTCTGACATATACATATGTTCCCAAACTCAGAGAATAATTACTTATTTCTTCACTTCCAGATAATTGATATGAGGTCTGTAGGAAAGGGATGTTTTTCGTCGGTTTTGTGGTGCCCAAAGTGCCCTTCCTTTGTGGGCAGTGGCAGGTGAATGCCTGACAGAGAGTGACTGTGTATTTTCAAATCATGCCCTGTAGAGCTATTGGCCATCACATATATTCTGGGTGACAGGGACAGATGTGACTTATCTGTTGTGACACACTTCTGCACCACCACTGTGTGGCTCGAGGTGACTCCTGTCTCTCCTCTGATGTTTTCATCTGCTGCAGGACAGCACAACGATGCCCGGATGAACCTTGCCATTGCTCTCACTGCTGCCAGGTATGGGGCTGCCACGGCCAATTACATGGAGGTAGTCCGCTTGCTCAAGAAGACAGACCCCCAAACAGGGAAGGAGCTTGTGTGCGGTGCCCGGTGCAAGGATGCACTCACAGGTACACCCAGGCTGTGGCAGCGAGGGCTTTCTGAGCATCTTGCCTTGCCTATGGAATGACTGAATTATACTTTTTCTGTCAGTTCTCTTTTATTTAAGCCAGATTTCAGAGTCATATTAATTATATTCCTTATTGTCAACAATGCCTGGTTTAATGTGAAAATTTTCCCTTGTGAGACTTGGCAATTTTCCCCCTTTGTGTTAAATGATAATAATGATAATAATAATAATAAATGCCCACAAAATTCCCACAGCTATTGAATGCACTCCGTTTTCTTTACAAAAACATGTTATTAATAAAATTAAATAAATGTGCCGGGTTTCTAAGTATCATTTAAGTGACACAGGCAGTGCATTTATATGTCATTAAAGTCAATCATTTTACTTTGGTTAGATTTTCATTCTTGTCCTGGTTCTGTGGCCTTGTAGGTGGGGTTTGGAAATTGCGTCTTTTCCTTGAACATTCCCAGTGCTGTGAAATATATTGTCTCGCAGCCATGCTGTTTACACACTTTGAGTTTTAAGGAGAAAACAGCTTATTTACTTGTCCCACTTTTTTCCTGTTTGGCATTTTGATGCTGGGCAGTTTGCAAAATTGACTGAGAACGGAGATGAAAAGGTGGAATAATTTTCTTTCTTCTATGGGGACTTGTTTTTGGTAAATATACTCAGATGCTAGCCCTTTGAGTGGCTTTTCAGTAACTCCCACTGCTCATGTCCACTCAGGGGGGTGTGCGGTGTACTTCGCCGCAGGTTAAGCTAATAGATGAATTCCTAACCCAGAGCGTCAGTGAACACAGAAACAAATGGGGTCCGTGATGGATGCTGCTTTGTTCCACAGGGCAGGAATTTGATGTGAGAGCCAAATGTGTTGTCAATGCGACGGGGCCTTTCACAGACACTGTGCGCAAAATGGATGATAAGGACGCCGCGGCTATCTGCCAGCCGAGTGCTGGGGTCCACATCGTGATGCCTGGTTATTACAGGTAACTGTCTGCCAACTTGGTGGTCCTGCCAGAGGATAAGGCCATGAGGCATTGTCTCCAGTTGCTCTTTCGGCACACCCTTCTTAATAACAGCTGCTCTAGCTTGCTGTTCAAAATGAGGAGAAATACATAAAGGAGCTCTTACAAAATATTTGGCAATTTCTTAGCTTCTGTGGCAATATCACTTTCAGAGATTAATGCTTTGGGATCTATTTTTGTACTTTCTTCATGTACTCACCTTCCGAGACTAAGCCTTAGTCTTTTTGAGTGTAAATTAAGACATTAAAAGTTAATTTTGTAAAATTTTCCATAAAGGATGTATTTTAATTAAAACATTTAAAAAAATTAATTTTGCAAAATACCAAATTTTCTTATGAAGAATCTGGGGATGAGGACTGCTCAGGTATTCTTATCTGTATTGCTTGGGAAATGTGTTATGAGGAGTAGTATACAAGTAAAAATCAGACATAATTTCTAACCTATCATATTAACAAAGATAACCACTCATGGAGAAATGGATAGGAATAGAGGTAAAATAAAATAGCTGTTAATCTAAAATCACTTAGATTGGGAGATGGGCACATTTAACTATTCTCTTTTTATATATGTTTGATATTTTTAATAAATAAAAAAGAAACATTTATGTGGTTCTAGTTAGGAAATTAATAATGATTATTCCTAATATACATTTCAAGACTTCTGTGGAAGAATTTTATGTGGCCATGCTAAGACAACGGAACATGTATACCACTTTTATTTCTGTATGGTAAATAGAGCACACAAACTAGTAAATCTGTAAGAAGTAATGATTTATGCTCTAGATGTTCCCTATGATATTATTTGTAGTTGAGAAATATTAGGAACTACTTCAATTCCTATCCTTAGGAGAATAGATGAGTAAATTATGGCATGTCTGCGCAAGGGAATACTATACAGTCATTACAATCATTATAAATAACTTTATTATCCTAGGAAAATGCTAATTATATAATGTTAGTTTAGAGTGGAGGACACAAGATTATATGTGTAGTACAAGCTTAACATTATATAAACATATGGAAAAAAGATTGCAGGGAAGTATGTTAAATACTAATGGTTATTTGATCTAGGTAATGTGATTGTGGGTAAGATAAGGTGGTAATTTCTAGGTCATGTGACTAGGATGAGAGTTACTTTTCCATATTTTAATAATTTTCCATAAAGGAGATATAAATATTTTAACATTTGATAAATGAATGTAGAGCATCTGTGATATTTTGTTTATATCTGCACTCTCCTATGATGTTTTCTTGCTATGTTATAGATGATGCTGTCTTATTAATAATCAGTTTTCCAGTAGCTAAATCTTCCTAAAGAGTCCAAGATACACCTGATTTGTACCAAATACACTTCTACCAAGAAAAATATTAAAGACAATTTCTTATGCACCAGCTTCCAAGGTTTCTTTCTCGTTTTCCAAATGTCTAGGTGAAGTAGGTAGACTGCCTTTGATATTTTTACCAGTTTGTTTCCAGTCTTGATGATAATCAACATTTATGCAGTGGTACTTGATACTTTTCAAAACTGCTAATCAGAAATTTAGTTCCGATGAAAAGGAGAGTAGTAAATAAATGTAAATGCTGCAAATGTTTCTTGTATATAGAGAAGTTTTCAACAAACTTGCCACTCTGCTTTTAGCTCTGGTTCCTTAGCTCACGAGAATACCTAATTTGTAAACATTTTGACAGTGATCCTTCGGTTATTTTTTATCTGTTTGCTCCTGGTGCTGTGTCTGGCACATCATAATGGCCAGTAAATATTTTTTGAATGACTCCTCCTACCTTTTTTTGTTGTAACTTGGCCAAATTGAGATGGTTGCTTTTTTTAATTAAAATTTTAATGTAACACCTACAAGGGATTTTTTTTTATTATAGAGAAAGCAGACTATGATTATTCATTTTACTGCCCAAGTAATCCTTGTACACAAAAATGAAGACATAAAAGTAATCAGTGTAGAAAAGAGAAAAATACAGCGTGAAAAGGGAAAGCCTCTCTCCTCTTCCTCACGCCTCCCAGAGGCTCCCCCGCTTCGCTCGCTGTGGTCGGTCGCTCTTCTGATTCCGTCCATACAAGTTTATGTTTATATTTGCGCAAATATCCTTTTAAAAACTTTGCATGAAGATAAATTCAAAAACTTATCATGCTGCACATACTGCTGTGTACTATGCTTTATGATATTCTAACAAGAGAGTAGATAGGTATTTCTTTAAGAAATATAATAATATCACCTGGATGTAATATTTTCAAAACAGAGTGCTTTTCTTACCCCTAAAAATGTATTACTAATTTTGAGCCCCTTTCTTAACCCTAAAAATGTATTTTTATCATCTGCAAGCCCCCTTCCCATAAATCATCAAAGTGTTGGTCTGCCTCAGTCCAAGACGTAGTAAGTGATGTCATTCTTTCTACTCTGGGAGAAATTAGTGTCCCCATTCCTAGCACCTTGTCCTGCACCATCACATGCCCTGTTGGGAGCCCTGGAGGAGCCGTCTGCAGGCCAGCCCTTGCTCAGCTCTGTTGCAGATGAGCCCCAGGGTTTTGGATTGAGGCCTGGATTAAGGGTTTATTCCCTCTTTAACACTGACGGTAAGGCATCAAAGAGAGATGGTTTTGCTGTCTGTATCAAGCCCTTCTCTTGCGAGGGAACAGGAGATCTCACACTGAAATGGCCCTCTGGACTCATCAGTCCGTCACTTACACTCAGCAGTTATAAACCGAGGGGTCAGTCAGATCCTCGGCCATGAGTCAGACCTTCTGGGGAGGCCCTACAAACTGGTTGATGATAACTTACTGTCCTAACATTTCCACTTAGAAATTGATCAGTTTGGCGATGTGATCAGTTCAGTAGCCACTGCTTTGTGGAATGTTGGCTGCTGAATAAAGAGCAAGGACAATATGTACATTTATCTTGCTGGACTGCTTTCAGAGCATCTTTATGGCATTTACTAAACTTGTTATGACCCTAACCAACATGCTTCATGTGGAATTATCTTGTGCCATGGTAACAGCTGATTTTCTTTTTCTTCCCTCCCTCCCTCCCTCCCTCCCTCTCTCCCTCCCTCCCTCCCTCCCTCCTTCCTTCCTTCCTTCCTTCCTTCCTTCCTTCCTTCCTTCCTTCCTTCCTTCCTTCCTTCCTTCCTTCCTTCCTTCCTTCCTTCCTTCCTTCCTTCCTTCTTTCCTTCCTTCATCTTCCTTCCCCAACTTCCTTCCTTCTTTTATTTTGATTTCAGAAAACCCAGTGCACAGAAATCATTTATTTATTTATTTATTTATTTATTTATTTATTTATTTTTTGAGAGGGAGTCTCTCATATTTATTGATCAAATGGTTGTTAACAACAATAAAATTCTGTATAGGGGGGTCAATGCTCAATGCACAATCATTAATCCATCTGAAGCCTAATTCTCGTCAGTCTCCAATCTTCTGAAGCATAACGAACAAGTTCTTACATGGTGAACAAATTCTTACATAGTGAATAAGTTCTTACATGGTGAACAGTACAAGGGCAGTCATCACAGAAACTTTCAGTTTTGATCACACATTATGAATTATAAACAATCAGGTCAAATATGAATATTTGTTTGATTTTTATACTTGATCTATATGTGGATCCCACATTTCTCCCTTTATTATTATTATTATTTTTATTTTTAATAAAATGCTGAAGTGGTAGGTAGATGCAAGATAAAGGTAGAAAACATAGTTTAGTGCTGTAAGAAGGCAAATGTAGATGATCAGGTGTGTGCCTATGGACTAAGTATTAATCCAAGCTAGATAAGGGCAGCAAAACATCCACGGATGCAGAAGAAGAAATCATTTATTTTTAAAAGTATTCTTTAGTTCATCTTAAGAACAAAACTGAAATTCTCATCACAGCTGTGGCTAGATGCTCTTACAAAAGAGAAAATAATACACCACATGACTAAAATACATGAAAATAATCATCTCCTCCGCCTAGACTACAGATGCTTTTTACCAATGACAGCAAGTCGATTTTTTTTCTAGAATGTGTGTGCATACTGTTAGCTCTAACACAGATTGCTAAGTAGTTAACAATAAATTGATTTCAGTTTAAATAAGGGTACTTCAGGAAGGCAATGGTCTGCATGGGAAAAATGTCCGTTACATTTAATCCTAGACACATATGTAAATTAGCAGCAAGCTTTTCCTCCTGATGTCAGGTGAGTTACACATATTGAAAAAAGCCCTAGGTTTCAGTGTATTGTATATACCATCACTGTAGTTGAAACCCATTTTCAAACTTTAGTGTGACCTTACAGATTTAATCCTTCATAAGAAAACAAACTTCCCTAAGGGAGAGTATGAATCAGGTCATTTAGAACTGATGACAGGTATTTCCAAGTGGATTCTTAAATTTGTACAGCATTCATTAATAGCTCTGTCTTCCCTCTGTGCTTGTTAATTTTATGTTTGACACATATGTGTTCACTTAAGCAGTTGATTCTCTACAGGTTCCAGTATGTGTGTGTTGGTAACCATCACCTTCACCCTTTAAACAGCTTTTATTGCATTGAAAGGTTTTAAAGGATTCAGTAGTTTTGCTTCTCTAACAGCATTTCATGTCTAGGTTGTTGAATATTATAATTTTATGCTAAAGTTTATCAGATTTTTTGAGTTATTTAGGCACATCATGTGATACCTGGTCCATAAAATAAGCATCTGTAAAATATACCAACATATAATTTATTCCTTAAATGTTAGAACATGCAATTTGCCCTTTAGTTTCAATATAGTACTATTTATCACATTGAAAGCTTAAATTCTGAATATTAATTTCCAATCCCAAAGTGACTGATTGATTTAATGTAAGGCCTTATTAACCCAGGATCAAATTAAGTGCTTCCAAAACACATCATTGACTAGTTTCTTTTAAGATTTGTAGAAAGTCTTAGACAAATACAAAGAAAAAAAATATAGTCATACAGAGACTGAAAATACTCCATACTTGTAGTTTTCAATATATCAAAATGAAAGTAAACCTATTTCCTTTATTTCTCTCTGGGTGATGATGAGATTTTAGCTGAAGGTTTAAATGACTGACCTACTTCCCTGGTGCCTATTGCATTTGGTAGGTAGAACTGTGGCCCAGTCTCTCCTGTACCTCTCCAGCAGGCTGCAAATGGTGATTTCTTTCTACAGAGGCTATGTAGACATGGCAGGCATTCCGAGGGGCGGATGGGTCTTTGCAAAGGAAAACTAGTACTCCTTGTGCTTTAAACAAAGAAGATGCATTAGCTAAGATGACTGTAGATTTCTTTTTCATAAGATGATGATTTGGGGCTTGTTTTTAAACCATTGTTAGTCTCTCATCCTTACACATTTGAATTAGTCTGAGTTTTTGAAAAACATTTTTTAAGGGAATAATAAGCATAAAAAGTTGTCTTGTGCCCTTTAAAATGTCTGGGTATAACAGGCTTTTCTTGAAATTTACTTAAAACAAATAGAATGGTGTTTCCTATTAAAAAAAAGTATTAACAAGAGCTGAAAATATCTTTAACATTGGCTGCTATGAGAATTCAGTCATTTTGAAACAGCTATCTGAAGATTTGTAGTATTCTGTTTGATTATGACACTTTCATATTCCTCCCATCCCTTTATCAACTTCTCCAAATTTCTTTGAATGATTAACAAAACATTGAAACAGTAGTTTCTAGTGATTTAATAACATAATTGGACAGGTTTTGTTAATGTTTACTTACAGTTGCCTGTTCTTTCAAGTGTGTTTTAAATTTGGTTTTAAGATATTAAACATGTGTTAGTGAAAATTACTGATTAATATTTTGGGAGATTTTATTTATATAATATGTGAGAAGAGGCTTCCTTGAACCTTGATTTAATAGTGTAATACACGAACATCTTATGTCTATTTGAAGATTTCTATTCCTAAGATATTCCTCTCCTTTCTGACCTTATACTAGTACATTGTCACTTCAGTAATAGTAGAAAACTGAGCCCTTTTCTCATGGATGCATTTCATGAGATTTCTGTAAAATTGAAATAAAGCAAGAAATCTCATATGTGGTGAAGTGGTACAAGTTCATCTAGGCACAAAGGAGTATAGAACTTTTTGATTACATTTTAGTTTCTAGAAAGTTAGGCCCTTCAGTTTTTTCATGTACTTCTGAGACCTTCTATTGAAAGATGTGCCAAATGTCAAATGTCCCAGGAAAATACTTTTCATAGAGTTGGAAAAAGGCTGAAGAGCTGGCCTTAATTGACCACCATAAAATAAATTATAGACATTTATCCCACTGACATTATCTGATGTGAATGGTCCAAGAACTATAAAAACCCAAACAATGGGAAGTTGAAGTCCACTCTCTCAATTAGCCTTGCATTGCTGAGATGGGGAGGGCTGGTTCTGCTGTGAGGATGATTGCTGTCATGCTAGCTGTATTCCTTTTTGTTACCAAAATTTCTTTTTTCTTTTAGGAATTTCCATTAGGATAATGGCAGAAAATGTTAATAGTTCATATATTTCTTGTTTGCTTATATGAGAATTAGTGAATAAAATAGTTTTTAGAATGCAGATTAAACCTTTGCTAATTTCAGAAACCTATACGCCTTCTTTTTACCTCAGCCCAGAGAGCATGGGACTTCTTGACCCAGCGACCAGTGATGGGCGAGTAATTTTCTTCTTACCCTGGCAAAAGATGACTATAGCTGGCACTACTGACACTCCAACTGATGTTACCCACCATCCTATTCCTTCGGAAGAAGATATCAACTTTATTTTGAATGAAGTGCGTAACTACCTGAGTTGTGATGTTGAAGGTAACTAATGCATTCCTTTGAGATTGTCCCCTTCCTTTCTTACCTCCCAGGCCATCTGGCTCTTACTGGGTGGCTGCCATGTTTCCAGTCTGACTCATCTTCACACTTGCCCTGCTCTAACTTGTATATGTTGACCACTTCTAGGAGATTTATGAGGACCAAATCATAACACAATAAGAAATTCATTTTATTCCCCTCTACTTTCTACATCCACATGAAATGCAGACAGCCCTTTTCTGATAGTTTCTATGGCAAGATTGGGGTGCTGTACATGAGTTCTAAAGACTCATTTGAGAAGAGTATGAAATGTTTGCATCAATATATAATTCCTAGAGTATGGGAAGACCTGCTTAACAGATACAGGATATATCCATAGGAAATCATTAGTCAAAGAATGAGAGGATGGAGGTATATATATATTCCAGGAAGCTTAGTGAGCTGTTGCTATGTGGGAAGTAGGGTGTTAACAGTGAATTTAGCTAAGAAGGGGAAGTATGCTTGGTTTAATTTAAAAAGTGGCAGTTTACCTCTTTCCCAGGCTAACCTGAGCATACTTTCTTTTAGCTTGGGTATCACAGCATTTTCTTCAATGAATTTATGTAATGGTTTATTTTCTAATCTACGTTACTTTCAGAAGTGTTCTAGCATTACCCTTCCGTATTTCCTTAGCTAATAGCTTCACCATCTAGTGACCCAAGCTAGAAATGGCATGCTTATCTTTTCACATCCAGTCAAATTTCTCTCTGTTTCCTCTGAAATATGATGTTAGTCTCTGCTCACTTCATTGCCTGGTTTATGCCTGTCTCACTTCTAATTTGAACAATTGCCTTGGCCCCTTAACAGACCCCTTTTGGGTCTCTCCCTGCCCAATCTGATTCTCCCATCAGAACTCTCTTGCTAAAACACAGTTCCAATCATCACTTCTTGCACAAAAATATTCTTGGATGTCTTCTCATTGACTTCAGGAAACATTCTAAACTATCTGGCATGGAATCTAACATTTTTCACAACTTGTCTTTGTAGGTTTATGTTTCAACTACTTCATCTCTGTGCCTTTATAATGCCTTTATAATCATATCGTATTACCTTTCATTTCCAAGTCAAGTCACGCACTTTTAAACCTACATGCCTTGCTTAGGTTGAAGCCTAGATCTGGATAGCCCTTTCCCGCAACTTCTCATCTTAGAAAAATACAATTTATACTTCAGAACTACTAATCCTTTGTACTCCCAAAGAAAGCCGATCTAATATATCACAACATTATGTATGGCTGATAGTCCAGGATATATTCTCATATGAAGCTCTTTGAGGATAAGTTTTCTTTATTCAGCTAGAAAGCTTTTTATTTTTTATTTATCTGGTATGCCACTTGTGATTATTTTGAATTAAAATGAATTAGTAATAGGTACTTTCAGGAATTTTGGTGCTGGTAGCAGTTTGAAAATCTCTCTATATTAAGGTAGAAAATTGAAGATTTTTGAAAAACAGCGTTCATTTGTTTATATCAGGAATCTTCTATATTGTTGACTTCAGAGAAGGACATGAAAAGGCACAATTTTTATCTTAATGTGACTCACTACCATCCATGAATCCTTTTCCCTGGCGAATTTTTCTCATGATGTCATCACACAGTTACAAACAAAACAAACTGCTTTAAAAAATGGTTCAGGGGACTCTCCTGGTTTAATTGATTGATCCACATTGTATAGTTTTGGTGTCTTCTAATTTTAAATAATGGATGTAATTTCATTGAGTGGTGTCTCTTTGGATACCTACAAGAATAGTATAAATGTATTAAAACATGTAATTGAAATCTATGTGGCTAATGTTTACACACACACACAGTTATTTGGGAACTAGCCATTCCTTATTTAATACCCATATTTAAATGCTCCAAATGCTTTGCAGTATTAGCTTGATACTTTTTTTTCCCTTCTTCAGTCTACAGGGAGCTTCATCTGGGTATGATTGTATTTTATTGTATTGATTATTGTTAATGAATCCTGCTCCACTTCACATTTAACTGAGTATAATATTTGCTAAAAGTGGGCTTATATTGGGTCCTAAGTATAGGAAGTTTAGATTGTTGCAGCAAGAAATAAAATTAATTCAAGAGCAGAGAGCTCTAGGTTGACAGTTTCTAAATTTTTAAAGTTCAAATGCAGTAACGACGAGAAACCTAACTGCTTATACGCGCTGGAAGGCTGGGTGCTCTGGAAACAGGTGTCGTTCCAAAAGACCATCATACCCATGTTGTGGGTGGGGGTTTGCACAGTGACATGAGCCTGGGACTGTCACAGAGACTGGATCCTGTACCCCTCACTTTTATTCCACCTATGGAAATAGATTGTAGACCTGGAAATACCTGGTTGGTCTATAAAGGCCTCTTTAGTTAACATAGCTTTTGGTAGTCAGGCTCATTGGTGAAACAAACAAGGAGTTTTGTCCATTTTGATTTTTGCCACAAGCGTTTGAGATTAATATCTGAACACTGTAAATCAGGCCTTTCTCCTGGTGGTCTAAGGACTCTTGAGATTAAGAATTCTCCAGGAAGCAAATGTCCAGGGTAAAAGCAGGGTGACAGCTCTTTCATATGCTTCATTTATTATCTATCACATGTTTCCTACTTGTCTCCTTATCCTTTTAAAAACAATTAACAATGATTCTTTATAGTTTTTGGTTTTCATTCTTGTTTCTAATTGACTGAAGGCCACATACTTGAGGAATTATCCAGTCTTGGTGGACTGCCAAGTCAGCTAATATGTGTCTGTATCTTAAAGTGAAGACATTCAGATTTGTGTTTTTTCCAAGGAATTTTGGTGAAACCCTATATTCTCCTTTGTAGGAGATGAAATGTGAGAGAGACACTTAACATTACACACCATTCAGTTATTTGACCCTATATATTGTTATTAATCTTTCCATTTGTCTGTAATGGGTAAAAACATGCCTTATTTTTAAATCTCTACCATTATTGAGCACTTTTTATGTTATGCCTATGTTATCTCTCTGACAATCTTTTGAGGTATATTTTGTAATTCCCACTTTATAGATGAAGCAACTGAGGCCCAGTGACTTAAAGTTTCTTGCCCATACCTCGTTCACGTTGGAGCTATGATGTGAGAACACGTCATTCTAGCTCCAATACGTGTGCTTCTTAATACCGCACAGTACTCTGGTAGGTAGCTCTAGGTTTCATAATGTGGTATTATATCCACTGGGGAGTTGATTAAGTGTCAATTCATTTCATGAGAACTGCTGGACACCTTCAGAATGATAGGGACTTTGCTTTTGAGTGGCCTTATTTGGATTTGAATGTTAAAATAGAGGAGGCTTCATATCTCAAAAGTAATCTCTTGGGCCAAGTAGTCTTCTCTAAAGATTTGAAAAATAAAGTTTGTTCAGATCCTAGAGCAATAGCTTTGAAATATTCTGTATTCACCAGGGTTGAAATAATCATTTAAAAAGGATTTATTAAATGGATGAATAAGTAAAATTCTGACAAGAGTTTCTGAGCCTCCCCAAATGGCTATATCCTTAAGAAAAAAAAAAGTGTCAAATCTTAACACTCCATGCTGTTCACAGCAGCTGCCACACTTCGGCAAAATGCGTCAGAACAATTCTGAAAAGCATTTTGCCTGTTGGGAATAAGACCATGTCTTCTTTTATGATTTGGAAAGCTGTCCATTCACACGCTGAATTTTCTAGATTACTTGTTTGTTCTTTTCTGAAATGGGTAATTGATGGTTGTTCAGTGCGTATCGGGTTAGGAAGAAAAATGATCTTTTGGAAAATATATCATTAAATCTGCTGTGCGGAGGTTAATCAGAAGGATGCAGTGGCGAAACTAAGCTATGACTTAAAGGGATTGAGAGAGACAGAAGATTTGCGGAGTGCTTTATCCGTGTAGTTTTTCTGGAGTGCTTCTCTAGGCAGCTTCTCTAGCTGTACACAGGTTTCACATATGCAATTAGTAGTGTTTATAGATTGCCTGTTATTCAATTAACAACTGAGCTGGCCATATCAACTCACTGCAGACCTGCCTTCTCACTGCCAGAGATTGTACCAGGGTTATCAACTTACACAGGCTTGGATGTCTTCCAGCTGTTTAATTATAGTGTCACGCGCTTTGCTTTTTCTAGTTTCATTAGTTTATAAATGTAATATGGTATCTTATTTCTGTGATTAACACTTCATTTCAGCAAGTTAAACATGCTGGTAGAGAAGTATTGATTTCTGACACTATTTCCCCTGTGTTCATTTGGATATTTTCACATGCTTTTTACTGATTTTCAAAAGTGGCAAACGGGAGAAAGAACACCCCATACATTTTGTTTGGCTAAATAACCAATATGAAGCAAAACTGCACATTTAGCTCTTCAGTGTCACTTCCTGTGGGCTTCATTTTCTATTGATTTTTAAAACAAACACGAATCTTGCCAAGTTTTTAAGAGTAAAAATATTAATTATAATTTGAACTTAGTCTTTTCAACCAGGTGTGAAAAACGTCTACTCAACTTTATGATTTATATTTTACTCTTTCTATATTACATATACCAAAACCTGAATGAGTTATTGATGAGTTGTAATAAAAATAATTTCTTAAATACGGTGATAGAAGGACTATTTTATTTTCTCACTATCCTTTAGAAAATACTGCCAGGTACTGTTACACACTCTGGAGGTACTTGTGGGCTTTTTAACATCTGGGTAGTTGGCACTTTAAAGAATCAACTGGGTGCTATCTGGGTGAGTGGCTATAAGTTGTGTTTAATAAGGGTTTTTCCCATCTTTAATAGTCGTGGTGTTTCCTGTCATCTTGTTTTATTAAAGCATTCATTTATTTTAAAAGAGAATATCCAATTGTTTAAATATATATCATTAGAAACCTTACATAACCCCTAGAATATTGGCTCAGTGTCCCAAATATTTTTGCTTTTGATTTTGTAACGTCAACTCTTCTTGTTTGATTTTAAAAGTTCAGAGAACGTTTCAATATGCCACTTAATCTTTATGGATCATTATACATGACCCCCTACTTAATACAGCATTTGGGGTATTGAGAAATATTAGAATTGACATTGCTGAAGGCCCTCAGCAAGGCAAGAAAAATGAAACAGTTATGAAATCCTGTTTAGCTCTCCTGATAATATGAGTTGAGAACCAGAAAAATCAAGATGAATCTTTGAGCTCTGAAGCATAAAAGCCTTGAGTTGAGTTATTTTCTTCACAAATTATACCATGGAGATTTAAAGTAGATGATGTTCACTACCTACTCTTGGCTACAACCTGAATAATAGAACCAATTTCTAGGTAGTAGTACTTAACTTAGAAAAAAGAGTTTTCATTTCTTTGAACTTGATTGGGTGAGGAGGATAGTTTGAAGTGGTAAATATGGAACATGTTATGACTAAGTAAAGTATTTGTGGGGAGAGGTGTGCTGTTTGAACAGTTAAACTCTCAGGAGCAGAGGAAGTACAGTCAAATTTCACTGAAAGGTTGCTTTTTTAGAGATGTGGGCAAGGCTGCCACATCGAAGTAGCCAGCTTGAAGATCTACCAGGACAAGTCTGAGATCTGCTCTTGGAGATTTTCACTCGAGCGCTGTCTTGTGTAGTGTCATTGCCTGTGCACGTGCATGTAATGTGGCTGTTTATATTCAAATTAGTTAAAATTAAATAAAATTTGAAATTCAGTTCCTGGATCACATGAACTACATTTCAAGTACTTAATAGGCTCATATGGCTGTGAATTGGAAAGTATAGAGAACATTTCCATCACTGCAGAAAAGTCTATGGAACAGTACCACTCTGTAGAATCTAGAGGTATTTATATATACTTGATTTAATAGTCATGAGAGGAGGAAATAGAGTCATTTAATTTGTACTTGTTGTTAGGTAAAATAATTTATTACTCTGAAAAAAAAAGAACCCCAAATATTAGAAGGCTCCAAGGTGATTACTTTAGTGATTGAACAGTGTCTGAGCCTCCTGGCCCTTCTTTCGCTTCACTCTGCCACCCTCCAAGTTGGCTTCATTCTAGGATTGTTCCCCCATGGTTACAATATGGCTGCAACAGTTCCAGACAGAATTAAAATGTATCTCGGTGATTTTCCATTCTGTCTCCTACTTTTGAATCTCTTTCTTCCGCAAACTTTAAATAGAGTTTGTTTAGTGTATAAGGTTTCCACTGGGGGTGAATAGGTGATAAGGAGAGAAACCTGTTAGTTCAGTAAGTTGCAGTCTTTTTTTGCAAGAGGTTAGAATTTATGTTTCACGCGTGTAGCTCTGCTCTGTCCTACGGATGCAGATTATATGAATGACTCTGACCAGTCATTACTTAATTTGAGTGGTGGAAAGGTACAAACACTTTATTCTTCACCAGCAAATAGCATTTTGAATGATGCATAAAGGTCATTACATCTCAAGGTTAGGAGAAAATTGATAGATAACCTGATCCAACCACCCTCTGGTCTAATGATATAAAAATTCTGCAAACTATAAAGACTGATTCATATTTTAAATATGATTTAGAATTTTATTATCCTTACATGCATCTTTTTTTTTTTAGTTATTCATAAGGGATTTTTTTTATTATTAAGTGAAACATTTGAAAAATGCTCTTAATATTATAATGCTATGTTTATTTGGATAAGGGAATTGTAGTATCAGTTAAGTAACAGTAGCTAAACCAAAAACAGAGAAATCAAAATTAGTTTAAATACAGAAATTCCTGCAGAGCTGTGCCATGGCTGTGGGTGGTCAGAAACAGGCTGCCGTGAGCTGAGTCACACCTTCAGGTCACCCGTGCCCCCTGGGCCCTCAGGGTGACACCCTCCTCCTTCCTCAGGGGGCCTGAGGACTCAGGGGACCCCGGGACAGCTTGTGGCCTCTGTGGGCTGCAGGTGGAGCAACAGGAGCAGAAGGGCCACTTGGGAAAGGCTGCAGGGGGGCCTGGGCGTCGGCCAGCATTCGTCTGATGCGGTCGCCTTCTCTCCTTAGCTTCAGGAGGTTTCTCTCATTCTGCACAGCTGCCTCCCAGCTTTTCTGAGCCCTTTCCTCATGCAAGAGGAACTCCCTTTGGTAGAAGGACCTGGTTCTCTCCAATTCTTTGCCCATGTCCTCGGCTATCTTGTTGCGCAGCTGGAGAATCTGAAACTCAGAGTTTCCGGTTCTGCCCCAGTTGATCAGTTTCTTCTCAGTTTCTGCACCTCTTTTCCTCCGCAGCGATTTAGCTCTCAAGTTGCATGGTACGTTCTTGGTGTAGTTCAAGCAGATTCTGGAGCTTCAGCTGAAGTAGCTGACTTTCCACCTGTAGGATTTCACGCCTCAGAGATGTTTCCTCTGCCTGGAGGGCGGCTGTTTGTTTTCTCAGCTCTTCTTTGACTTGCTTCTGTTCCCTCAATGATCTGGCTCTCTCAGGGCTTTGAGGGGACACAGGGGAGTCAGCATCGTGCATGTGAGCCTTCAGTGCCACTGTGACCCGGGGACGGGGTGTTTGCTGCTTCCCGCTTCCCGCTTTTACTTGACTTCCAGGCTCCCGCCATCCAGGAGATGTCTTAGAGGTGCAAATGTGGGGACGGCGTGGAGCAGGGTCTCAGCCACTAACAGCAGGTGGCTGACTCCCTCTTTCAGGTCCTGCTCCGCACCAGCGCTCGACCCCGACCGTCCTTCCTTCTCCTCCTCCTTTTCCTTCGGCTCCTGCCTGCATCTTGCCATGTCCTGGGCAAGGGCTTCTGCCCTCTCTGGAAAAGCAGTGTTTCCTTTCCAGTCATGCAGCATCTTCCCGAGTTGTTCTCCATCCTTCTGTGATGCCCTGAGGGTTGGTTTCTCATCAGTGGCCTTGGGAAGTGTAGGAGGCTGGCTCCCCCATCCCTTTGCCAGAAGGCCCAGAGTGATCTGAAGGG
This sequence comes from Manis javanica, assembly GCF_040802235.1. Lineage (NCBI taxonomy): Eukaryota > Metazoa > Chordata > Mammalia > Pholidota > Manidae > Manis > Manis javanica. Next base: position 124,194,996 of record NC_133162.1, read on the forward strand.
ACAGCGTCAGGTGTGTGGCCACCACTGCCAAGCTCAGGCTCTGTAGGGTGGGAGGACTGGCCTCCCCTGCAGGTGGCCTGCCGGTGTCATCGGCTGGAGTTGTTCGTTCTGCAGTGTCACCATGGTTTCCAGGTACTTCTTGGCGGGCGGAACAGCTTCTGTTGCATCGTGCCTCTCATGAATGCCACGCTCTCCTTGCCGTCAAAAGCGTCTGTACACAACTAACCAGGGTCCCCCAGGGGACGTTAAGGAGCATCATCACACAGCCTGCCAGTGTGCCCCAGGGGATGCCAAAGGGTCCTGTTAGGCATCCCCAGCTCTCACCAATCACCATCAGAGCCCCCCACAGGCGCTCCAGGACCAGCTGGCCCATGAGTCTGGCGGCAGGCAGCAGGCCCTCCATGGCTGTGGGGCTCCACAGCTCTGCCTCCGAGTGCCAGTGTCTGCGGGCAGAGGGGACCGCTCAGAGCCCTGCAGCATTCCTTAGCTAAGAGCAACAGGTGCCCTATTGGGCAGGTCAGTTAGGGCAGTTAGGTGGGGGAGGGGAGGCCAGCCAGGTTCTAGAGCACAGCTCTCCCTACCTGCTCTGAGGGAGGAAGTGACGTCACCGGTACAGGCACACGGGGCAGGAGGGAAAGGCTGACCCCAGCCAGGAGCTCTGACACTAGGCCCACCTGGCCCTGCAGCCAACCTGGGTGACAGCACAGGGCCAGGCCTGGCCCCTCTGTGTTGTGGGCCAGTCAGGGCAGAGCTGCTGGGTCCCATCCCAGCTGAGGCCCTCTCTTGACTTAACATTTTCCTCTGCTTCAGGGATGCCCACTGCTGCCCACCAGGGCCTGGACATCTCCCTCCTCTGAGGCTCCCTCTCTCCTTGTGTCTTTGTCCCTGTGGGTGTCGTGTGAACATGTGTGTAGACACTGCTTTACAGGATCCTAGAAACATGATAGGGCCACTTACATGTATCTTTTTAAATAAATTTAATCCGAATATAATTCATCTGGTTAATTCTCAAGTTAAAAAACTAAATGCTAATATAGGAAGCAAAATAAAGTTACTAACATATTATGAACTCTCCCTGGTAGTGTTTTCTTTTATTTTTTACATGTCAATTTCAAGAGTAAGGATTAAAAATGGTAGAAGTTTACATAATGTTTTATTTAATGTTCCTCTATGATTGTAAAACTCTAATGTTTTAGGTAGGTTTTTTTTTCTCAGACAACACAATTTCATAGATATATTTTTCTGCTTCTTATACCAGAAAGGGTAAAGCATTTGCCCCAAAAATTATTAGAATATGCTTCAGATTTACTCTAGAAAGCCTAATTTTCCATCAAATAATTTTAACATCAGTCAGAGAGCTTTAAGAATGGAAACCAAATTCCTAATCAGTGTGGCTGCGTAAGGAATTTCACAGACACCCTACAGACTTGGTGGTGACCACAGTGACGTTCTAAGTGGTTGGCTCAGTTTTGTTTTTTGACTCAGAGGGCGAGTTGCACTTTAATGGAAAATAGTGGTAATTTCCTAGTTAGGCTTTTTGTAAAGATGAAAATGTTGCATGATTTGTGTTGAGGTTTTACAAGATTTTGTGGAATTGTATAGAGTGAAAATTAGCCCCAATTCCATGGAAGCCATCGGAATCAAACTGAAGAGAACACACACATCAGAGGGGCAAATTTTAGAGATTAGCTTGTGGTGTCCAGTTGATAAGACTGGAGGCTTTAGGTTTTCCTCCCCCGTTTATGTTTCTTCTTCCTTTGTTTCAGGTAGAGTGTTTGGATATGAATTTGATTAACCACCACTGTAGAGGTGTATGGGTCCCTCTTCTTTCAGACTATGGTTACATTAAGAGTGTGGTCCTTAAGGAGCTATATTAGCATATGTCTGACTTACCCTTGTTGAATTTATCTTTACCAGAAACCTATTTTTCTTTTGAGATCAAGATGGAGGGATTATCCGTCATCCATTATAACTTGTTTTTGGGGTCCTTTCCTTGTACTTGGTTAGGTGCTTTCCCCCCGCCCCCAATCATTTCCAGGAGTCAAAGAGTCTGCTAGATACAGATCTACATACTTGTCAGGGGCTGCTGTGTATTAAATATATTTCACTGTACAAAAGCACATGACCAAGAGGTGAGTGGGATTTGAAATCCAGACTTCTCTCTGCTCACAAAACTGTGCTCCCCTCGATGAGATATTTTAATTTGAACTAAGGAATGTGCATGGTATGTATGGGCTGGTAGAGGCCCAGATATGTGTTTTATATGTAAACCATTTCCTTAATCTTATGACACTTGAATTTTGTCAATTTTGTCCTGCTTTTTTAAAAAAAATATAGTTAAATATATATAATATAAAATTTACCATTTAATCATTTTAAGTACAGTTCTATAGCATTAAATATATACACATTTTTGTGCAGCCGTCACCACCATCCAGATCCAGGGCCTTTTCATCTTCCTCAGCTCTGTACCCACTGAACGCTAACTCCCCACTCCCCTCTCCCACCACCCTCTGGTAACTAGGGATAACCATTCTATTTTCTGTCCCTGTGAATTTCACTACCCTAGGTACCTTATATAAATGAAATTGTACAATATTTGTCCTCCTGTGACTGGTTTATTTCACTTAGCATAATGTCTTTATCATCGACGTTATAGCATGTATCAGAATTTCCTTACTCTTTAAGACTGACCAATATTCCACCATATGTATATACCACATTTCATTTCTCCATTCATCTGTTGATAGACACTTGGGTTGCTTCCACCTTTTGTGTATTATGAATAATGCTGATGCAAACATGGGGGTGTACAACTTTGCTTTCAGTTCTTTTGGGTAAGTATCCAGAAGTATAACTGCTAGATCATACAGTAATTCAGTGCTTAATTTTTTGAGGAATTACTATACAGTTATTCATAACAGCTGCATCATTCACCCTCCTATCAACTCACAAGCTATCCCCATTTCTCCACGTCTTGGTCAACACTTCTTATTTTCGTTTTTGTTTTTTAATTTTTTATAATAGCCATCTTAATACTTACATATCATTGTGATTTTCATTTTCATTTCCCTAATGATTAGTGGTATTAAGGAGTTTTTTATGTGCTGATTGGCCATTTGTATGTCTTCTTTGAAGAAATGGCTACTCAAATCCTTTGCCCATTTTTTTCAATCAGGTTGTCTGTCTTTTGTAGTTATTAAGTTTTAGGAGTTCTTATATATTCTGGATATTAACCCTTTATCAGATATATGATTTGCAAATTTTGTTACCCATTGCATGGGCTGCCTGTTAATTCTGTTAATAATGTCCTTTGATGTACAAAAGATTTTAATTTTAAACAAGTCCATTTTATCTATTTTTTTCTTTTGTAGTTTGTGCCTTTGGTGTCATATGTAAGAAAACATTGCCAAATCCAGTGTCATATAGCTTTTCCCCTATATTTTCTTCTCAGTATTTTATAGTTGTAGCTTTTATGTAGGTCTTTGATCCATTTTGAGTTAATTTTTGTATATAGTATTAGATAAGGGTCCAACTTCATTCTTTTGTATGTAGTTGTACAACTTTCCAATTGCTTTGATTTTCAAGACTATATACAGTCAATTTTTCGTCAGTGTGGGTAATGGCTGGGCATAAGATGAAGAATGAGGCTACATATAACCCTAAGTCGTGGTTGAAGCAAAATTGCAATTACTTCTCTATTATCTAGGAGTGGATTAACTGCCTTAACAAAGTAAGTGCAGCAGGACCAGGTAAACATTCACCTCCCTGGAGTCTACATCATTAGGCAGCTGTTGGATTGGCTTATCAGCTGCCTGATGTGGAGATGGGAGAGGAAAAGAACAAGAAAAGCCTTCCCTGGAGCTGATTTGCATAAAAAAGAGTAGATTATAAACATTTTGGCAGAGTCTTGCCCTTGACTTGCCCCTGATGGTACACCAGAACCACATCTAGGTTATTTTCCTTAGCCATTTTTAGGTCAGTAATGAGTGCTATGCGACATCTATCTAATTCTATTATAAACTTCATCAGTCTTGGTACAGAGGGATGGTTGTATTTTGGCAGAAATAGGGAAATTTCATGATAACTAAATATATTCTTTGAATATATTTCATGTGCTGTAACACAAGTATTGTATACATCTACTTGGAGGAGCCAATGCAAAGTATGTTTGCTTTGTGGCATTTATGAAGATAATGGGATGAGACAAGAAAAAAAGTGAGATTTTGGGATTTGTCAACAGATAAGGGACAGTACAGTTTAGTGGGTGAGAATGTGGACTTTAAAGTCTGAAAAAACTGGGTTCTAATGCTGCTCTACTATTTCTAAGATGTTTGATTTGGATGAGTTGGTTAAACTTTTTCAATCTTTTTCCTCTTTTGTATGGTGAGAATAACAGTAAATGATGTTATAGGTCTTTGCGGGAGTAAATGGGAGGAACTGTGTATGTCAAGTGCTTTGACGAGGCGACACCTGCTGTAAATGCTCAATAAGAGGCTGGCATTGAATGGGGAGAAAACATCCTATTAACAGTTTTGTTTGTTTAATAACTATCTTTGTCTTCCCTGAGAAAAGACAGCAAGTAATATTCTAGAAGGCAACAGAACAAGCCTTAAATCTACTGGTTTGTTTTTGTTTTGTTTGTGCTTTGTTGATGTTTTGAACTATTCCAGGTTGTCCCAGCTAAACGTTGCTAACATTTGTTTCCTTTCTCATTGGTACCAGTATCAAGGATTTTTAAGCTTTTTGCTTTTTTTTAATGGAGATTATTTTTGTAACAAAATTGTTCTTTGAGTTTTCCTTGTACATATCCGCTCACTTAGTTTTTATTTCTGAGGACTTTTTTTCCCTTTTAAAAAGTGCATATTTGTGTGTTTTTGCTGAATTCTTTTCTGCTTTTTAACTATTTCGTAGTTTTGTTGACATGTCCTTGAGTAATCCTCTTCGCCCTTGGCATTGATCCTTCCCAGTGAGAAGAGGGGACGTCCTGGCAGCATGGAGTGGTATCCGTCCCCTTGTCACAGACCCCAAGTCTGCAGATACTCAGTCTATCTCACGAAATCATATTGTGGATATCAGTGAGAGTGGCCTCATCACTATAGCAGGTATGAGAGTTTAGCTTGTTATTTGGGTGTGCATTGTGTAGGACCTTGAGTTAAATTGTCACACCCGAATCTTTTAATGCCAATGAGCAGGTATTTTATTTTAATGACTCTGAGTAAAGTCTTGTGCACTGTTTTGCCATCTTTGTTACAAACAACAGGTGACTTCTGTTGAAGTTGATAAATGGCTAATCATAAGAAAAATAAAGGATGGTAACCTAATGAATTGTTTATCAACTTATTTATAGGTGGAAAGTGGACAACTTATCGATCTATGGCTGAAGATACCATCAATGCCGCTATCAAGACTCACAGTTTGAAAGCAGGACCGAGTAGAACAGTTGGGCTTTTCCTTCAAGGGGGCAAAGACTGGAGCCCCACACTATATATTAGGCTTGTCCAGGATTATGGACTGGAGAGTGAGGTGCGTGTGTCTTGCCACGTCATTTTACTCCTTACCTAATCTCACTAGTGCCCGTAACAGAGTGCGCAGCCACCCTAATTTAGAGTTTTCTTTTACCGGGTTCATTTCTGCTTGCACACTGTGCAAGTGAACTAAGGAAAAAGGTGATCACATTTTGCTTCAGTTGCCTGAAAGGCAGCACATGTATTAGTTTCGTTTTAAAATCTGGTGTTTGGTCATTTGTTCCTGGCAGGCAGGGCATCGCAGTTACTTTCTGTCTTGAGCCTCAGGAAGGCCGTTCTTCAGAAGGGCACCAGGAGGAGACTGAGGCTGAAGCTTCACCCATCACTGCAAGTGCAGTGCAGTTAGAGCTGCCCGAGGCATGGGGAGCCCGAGGGTTTCCTCCCACAAAGTCAAAATCTAACACTGCCCTAGAACTTACAGGCTGTAAAAAAAGACAAGAGAAGCGTGAACACTTTTTCTTTGTACCTAGAAGGTGAAACATTCGGTGTATCTGCCTAATGTAGTTCTGTTCTTTAGGTGGCACAGCATCTTGCCACCACTTACGGTGACAAGGCATTTGAGGTGGCCAAAATGGCAAGTGTGACTGGAAAAAGGTGGCCCATTGTCGGAGTGCGTCTTGTGTCGGAATTTCCATACATCGAAGCAGAGGTATGTGAATGGCCACGTGGGAATTTCCTGTCTGCTGTGGGGTGCCATTCGTCTGTTCTTTAGAAGTTATATATAGCTAAGTTTTAATGAGCATATGTCAACTAAAACCTGAAGCAAAATGTTTTCCAAGCACAGATCCTTCCATTTATAAAGTTGTAATTTTAATTCTGAACTGATATTGATAGCTGTAACCATAATAATAGAAAATACAGATTTCTTTCTCCTCCACAGAGCTCCCTCAGGTCTTATGAGTTCACAGTCATTTGCCCCATTGGTAAACTTGTAGTTCTTCAAGTTTGTACTGCTCGTGTGCTGCCTGATGACATATCTTGATTTGAGACTGAAACCCGAGACCATGCTTTAAATTTATTTCTTATTCACTGCACCTTAAAAAACATGGGTGTCCACTAAGCATGTTGTGTTGACTGGATGCAGGATTTCTGTCATCTGGGTGCTCCGAGACGGAGAATTTTGGGCAGTGTAAGGAGTTGAGAAAATGACTTTTTTGGGACTTGTTCTTTGCCTGTCCAGCTATGTAAATTAACATCCGTGTTACCTGTAAGCAAAGAGGTAAATGATTACTGTGGGTGGTAAGTAAGAGGTGGTGCACAATGTTGCTCATGTGAAACCTTCATAAGATTGTGTATCAATGATACCTTTAAAAAAAAAGTGATACAGTTTGCATATTAGTTTCAGGTTCTGTGTTTCAGGATGAAAGGCAGTGACTCGTGTCCAGTTTGTCCCAATTTCCAGACTTCCTTTGGTAGGCAGATGGGGGGAACATGTGTGATGTCACTATCTGCCTCACACCTGCTAGAAAACCAGAGTGTATACAGATAAATGTCACTTTTCCTAAGCACAAACTTTTAATAAAAAAGGCCTAACCCGATCAATATATTTTTATTCGATCTCAGGTGAAATACGGGATTAAAGAATATGCCTGCACTGCGGTGGACATGATTTCACGGCGCACTCGCCTGGCCTTTCTAAATGTCCAGGCAGCCGAGGAAGCCCTGCCCAGGATTGTTGAACTGATGGGCAGAGAACTGCATTGGGATGATCGTAAAAAAGAGGTATTATACAGAAGTCTTTAAAACGACAGTTGCCGTTATACACATGTAATGTCTTGATCTGCTAGTAGAAGCTAGCATAGTTTTTGCTATGACTGTAGATTTTTAACTTCAGATTTCTTGCCAATTCCCGTGTGTGTGTGTTTAATATTGCTACGCCCTAGGAAACTGAAAAGATATTCTTGTACCAAAATTTGGTTGTTTCTGAAAAATCCCTTGTAAAAGAACGCTCTTAAATTTGCGGTCAGAGTTCCTGAAAAAGTAAGATAATAGCAATTGTGGGGCAGAATCTGGTTTTCATTGAAAACACTCTGAGAATGTATTCTATGGTGAAATTCACACTCCTGCAAATGTGCCTTTGGTAGGAAATAGTGGTTTTCCTGCCTGACCACCAAATGCTTACTGATTTGTGTCATTTGAGATTTTATGTTTGTATCCAAATTAAAAAAAGAAAGGCAGTGATGCTCTGATGCCCACAAAAGCAGCCCCAGGCTTGCTTAATAAACAGAAGATCAGGATTTTTAATTAAACCAAACTGTTGTGATATACACATTTTCATATATTTATTCAAAAAGAACTTTCTGTACTCAGTGGCTCAGTTCTTCCCCCTTGGTGTTTTTGACCCCTTCTGTTGGGCACTCACTGCCACTGTGCCGTGGCCACTCTGGGAACCAATGTGTGGCTCAATATCCTTGTCAACTCTTGGTCCTCCTTCTCCTTTTATTCAACCACTGAGCAACAGACACAGCTGACTCTTCCCTCCTTCCTGAACACCCCGTGATGTGGTCTACTTGGGCGGCTCTCCCAGAATGCCACAGATGGGGGGCTGGAACAGCAGGCATTTATTTCTCTCAGTTCCGGGCGCTAGAACTCGGAGGTCCGGCAGCAAGCACGGCCGGCCCTGCTGAGGCCCTCTGCCCGTCTCTCAGACAGCTGCTGACTTTTTGCTTTGTCCCCACCTGGAGGAGAGAGCAACCCCCATGGGGAGAGAGAGGAGAGTGGTACCCCACTCTCAAGACTCAGGGAAACCTGATTACTTCCTCAAAGCCCCATCTCCAAATGCCAGCCATCCCACTGGGGGTGGGGGCTTCAACATGAATTTTGGGGAATGCAGTTCAGCCGGTAGCTCCATCTCTGGATGTCTTCCCACCTTCTTCAAAGTACCGCTATCGCCGTCACCACTAACCTCTCCAGGTCAAAAATAGTTACTCTACCTTTCTGTTGTTTAGGCCTGAAACTTGGTATCATACTTGATCTAAATCCTTCAGCAAACCTTACCATATTTATCTTCACATAATGGCTTGAATTCTACCTTTTCATAAACGTTCAACTGCTGTCCCGAATCAGACTACCAGCATCTCTTACAGAGGTTATTGAAATAGCTTCCCTCCCCCAAACCGGTGTCCCTGCTTTAACAACTTAATGTGATTCTAAAACACAAACCAGATCACTGGCTACGTCAGGCTACGGTTCCGAGGGCTGGTCTGAACTGGAGGTGTGACCTGTGGATGGTATTCAAACCATCACACTGGTTGAGCTACACAGGGAGTTCATGTAGTTAGATTTCAGCAAGCCGCCCAAAGACTGAGCCCCGAGGCAATCTCGAGTTTGAACGTCGGGCAGATAGAAATCCAGAAGGAAAGGAAGATAATAAATAGCTGCTGAGGATGGAGACCTTCTGTGAGGAGACTCAAGAGAGAGCTGTGACCGAGAAGGAAAGGAAAAAGTATTTCAAGAAGAAGAAAGGAATCTACCGTATCACATGCTGCTGATACGCTTATTAGTAAGATGAGGACCCATAACTAGCGCTTCTTGCGAACACACAGTCAGGGCAAAGCCAAAGTCATTACAGCGGTTTGCAAGGCCTTGGGGATCCAGCCGCCACCTTTTTGACCCTGGTATTTCTTCCTATTCGGTCATTATCCTCCAACCCACACACTGGTTTGCTTTTCCTTATTGAGCTCTGCCCACCCCTCTTCAAGGAATGCTTTTCTCTAGATAGCCTGTGGCCTACTCACTCACTTCCAACTTTCTGTGCCCCAGAGAGGCCTCCTTAAAGGGCCTGAATAAAAGAGCAGCCCCTGTCCCTTGCCCCTCCATCTGAATGGCATTTTCTACTGCTTTCCCTGCTGTATTTTTCTCCTTAAATTCTACCCCCAATTGACATACCCTGTATTTAGCTGTTTATTTGTTATTGTCTGTGCCTCTCCTCAGAAAATAAGCTCCGTGAAGGAGAAGACGTGGCCTATTCTGTTTCTGTGCCCGCAGTGCCCAGCATATAGTAGGCCCTAAGTAAACACCTAGTGGTGAGTGAATGGACATTACTGTGCATCTCTGTCATATGTTAAAGGAGTAAGAAAGCACTGGGCACTGGACCTGTCCTTAACACGTTCCCATTCTGGATTAGATTCTCAAAGATGGGTACATAGCAGTTACCTGGGAAATTCGGGGAGAAAAGCAGATTTAGAGACTTGACTTGAGGGCCTTCAAGGGTGAAACCATGACCATACATTTAAAAAATTCTCCTCTAGTAATTTCAATGCAAAGAGCAGACAATCTAGTGATGATCGAAATCACTGGTTGAAATGAGTTCTTTAACCACGACTTCGATTCTGTCAGGAGTGACCTTTACCCCCACTTTATGGTTGAGGAAACATCTCAGGGAAGAAGTCCCAGTCAGAGTTCATGCACCGAGCACATTGTGGGACTGGGGCTGCAACCAGGTACTCTGATCCCAGAGCATATGCTCTCCCACCCTGTCGCCTCTGCATTGGCTGGACTGGTTTAAAACCTAGCTCTGCCAGTTTGGAGTTTCTGTTTGATCAACTCAAGTTATGCACAGAGGCAACACAAGAATGAAGCTTCCTTTTGTGCTACTGACGATCATTTTTACATTATGGAAGGAACTGGGGATGATGTGTTCCTGTAAAAATTATGGTTGGAATGATTTGAATATGCAGGAAGATATTTTGTGCCAGGAATTCAGACTGTAGGAGGTAGGAAGGAGGAAGAAAATTCTGTAAACCGGTTGTGTTCAGTCCTCCTGAGGAAATAGACTTAACTTCAGTTCCGATTTTATGAGCAGATTTATGTACTCCAAAATATTCTCTCATCCCCCTCAACAAAGTAACAGAAACCCAAGACCTAAAGGTATTACTCAATATATGAGACATAGGAGCATTAATGAGACCAGCAGACAGTCTAGAGAGAACAAAGGAGAGGGGAAAAAAAAAGAATTAAAGGTTAAAAAGCTGGACTTCTGAGAAAAGGTTAAAAGCACTGGGATTATTTAACCTGCAAAAGTGAAAGAGGAACATGGTGATAAATAACTCTGTGTAGATGAATTGTGGTTGTTTTTACCAGTCAATACTTAATGAGTGACTTGTATACTGAGCATTATACCAAATATTTTAGGGGAATAATAAATAGCTCATGGTTGCCAGGATCTTTAAATCTAATTGAGGTGGTTCTACCACACATATACCTCAGCAACATATGTGTATTTTCCAAAATTTAGAGAGAGATTTAAAAAGCTGTCACTCAAAACGGAGTCCAACCAACTTGGAAGAACTGATTAGGGAGGAATGCATTGTCTAGGGGAGTTGGTGGGGCATTCAGACAATGGGACATTGCTCAGTTGTGTTCCACAAGCTATACATTAATGTAAGACAAAAGACAACTATATGGTCAAAAGAATTTGGGAAATTCTGAGTTAAACAATGAACCCGTTTTCTGTAGCGCAGATAATTTGGTACATTTAAAATGCTTATGTGCATTGTCAGTTTCCAAAAGGGAACTTACTCAAAGACAAACCCGGTGCTTACTCTTTGGAAGGGCTTGGGGAGAAAGACTAGAATTGCATAGGATGTATTTTAGGAAATGCTGCCATAGTATTTGGTCAGGTAGATTTTATAACCTTCTGACAAAATATACATTTCATTGAGAGACTTTAAAGAGCAGACAGACAGATCACTTAAGTAGATTGAGAGAGTCTCCCAAAAAGAAATTGTTTCAAAATTGATTCCAACGCGCAGGAGAAAGGGAAAGCAAATGAAAAAATGGAGTGAGTCTAAACAAAGCAAGCTGATAAACACCAAATTTATAACAGATGGAAGACAAGTGCTCAGCAGTGCAAAGGTATCCAGGACTAATGTGGATGTACATGAATAGTGTCAGGGATTGCTTAAGTGTTGGAAAAGAAATTCTAAGGACACCAAAAGTAACTTTTAAAACTTGAAGAGAATGCACATAAGGTCTAACTCTAGGTCATTGCTCAAAATGTCTGGCACCAAACTCCTGAATGCTAGAGAAAAGGGAGAACTCTGCACCTCATAGTTTATTACCAGTTTGTTTCTTTCTCTTATCTTTTGGTCAAGCAGAGTGATTTTGTGTGAAAAGAAGAAAATAAATACTGGGAAGAGGAAATAGATATTCAAATAGGAGAATGCTCTAAGAGTTTGTGTGCAAGCCCAGAAAAATTATACCTTCAGGTACCATGAGAATTTGCAGAAGGGATTACTTAACTTCTGTTGAGCTTTAAAATATTGTGACAAATACGAACAGAACCAGAAGACAGAAGGTGGGCAAATGTAGTATCAAATTCCAAACAGAGAGAAGGGAAAAATACAGTTTGTAAAGCTGTAAACCAGTGGGACAGTGACATGATGAACACTAAAAAGACAGTGTTCTCAGCAATCGTTAGTATCAGTTGAGGCTGGGGACCCTGAAAACGGGAAGAGCAGCTGCCCAGGATGACTTGTTTCCTCTCAGGACTCTGGAACTTGTGCCCAGCTGTCAGCATCCATCCACGTGACCAAATTTTAGAGTAGTTAATCCCGTGTCTGCCCAGGCATTCGAGGCCACATCAAGTAGTTGTTCAAGTCCTAGATACTGTTTTCACCTTTAATTGCTTTTTTCACCAAACCACAAGGATTTGATCCTCTAGATTTTGCTAGTCCAGTACTGTGGAAGAATATTCCGCAGTAAAAAGAAACAGAATATCAAAACATGCACGAACGTGAATAAATCTCAGAATCATTATGCTATGTGAAAAGAGTTAAACACAGAAGACTACATACTAAATGAAATTCTAGAAAAGGCAAAACTCTGGTGATAGAAATCAGATCAGTGGTTACCTGGGGCTGAGGTCAGGGGAAGGGATCAATTGCAAATAGGTCCGAGGAAGCTTTTTAGGGTGAGAGAAATGTTCTATATCTTGCTTGTAGTAGAGTATGCATCAAACTGTACCTAAAATGACTGAATTTTATTGATGAGAAATTATATTTCAATGAAACTGGGAGAAATAAAAACTCATGTTGGTCAGAAAAGTGAAGGTGGTTTTCTTTTTAGAAAATGAAAAGGGGAAAAATCAATTATTTTTTGCATAAATCTTTGAATTTTGTGTGTGTCTGTGTTTTAGGAAGAACTTGAAACAGCCAGGAAGTTTCTATATTATGAAATGGGCTATAAATGTCGATCAGAACAGTTAACCGATCGCTCTGAAATTTGCCTACTCCCTTCAGACGTTGACAGGTACCTCTAATAAGTTTCCATCTCTTTCTTTTCTGCCTTTACCTACATAAATATATTTTCCAATATTCAACGTTGTGTTTCAGGTACAAGAAGAGATTTCATAAGTTTGATGAAGACCAAAAGGGTTTTATTACCATCGTTGATGTTCAGCGTGTATTAGAGGTAATTTTTTGTTTGTTTGTTTAGTGTATTTGACAGCAGAAGAATGTAAAGATAGTATGAAGTAATTTTTTCTGATGTAGTGCTTTCTAGAAGTACTATTTCTTAACTTTTGGAAGGTTGGTAACATAATAAAAGGATGTATATAATTTTTAATTAAACCTAATTAGTTCTTGCTTTCCTCTTATTTAGAGTATCGGTGTCCAAATGGATGAAAACACACTACATGAAATTCTGAATGAAGTAGATTTAAACAAAAATGGGCAGGTTGAACTCAATGAATTTTTGCAGGTGAGTTGACGGTGAAAGGAAACAAATGTATTTGTTTTTATCTTTAGTCATCAATGGATGTTCAAGAATGGATTTTTAAGTCCGCACAGTCATCACTTCATTCTGAGAAAGAAGAAGAAAGCTTGAAGGCAGCAAAGGTTGATATGTCTGCCCTCAAGGATAAGTTGCTACGTGGTGCTACTCTTTTTTTCCCTAAGATATATTCTGTTGAGTGAGGCAATTTAGATTAAATCCAGTTAATTATGGATTAAAGGGCTGAATAGGAATATGCTTTTTAGAGAAAAATGCCATGGAATGCCACTACCAGACCATTCTTTACCTGCTTCAAAAGAGGCAATTCTTGTGTGAAAAATAATTTTTTTTATGCAGAAGTTAAGAAAAATCGTAGCTGCATTTATTTGAGGATCATATTCACTTAAGAACTTGAAATGTAATTATTATATTCTTTCATTAGAAAGAACTTGGAGAGCAAAAGGGGGGAAATGTGTGTTCTGGGGAGACCATATAATTCCAACATTTCTGTTTCTGATTTTCCACTTTTCCAAGGCTCAATTGTTTAATCATAACCATGGAGGAAGTAAATTTTATTACTTTTAACTTCAAACTGGATGCTACACATCATTCTTTAAAAGAAAGAAATTCAGCAAACCCATACACTATTTGTAGCTGTCCACAGGACTCTGTTCATATGAAGAATGTATTGGTTTCCAAGCAGCCAGATTTTTTCTGTAGTGTGTCGTGGGCAGGTATTTCAAACGAATGCCAGGTCTTGCTTGCACCATGGCAATGATGAATGCTGAACATGAAATAAATTAATGCTGGGGATTTTGGTCAATGTCAGCCCTTTCTTCACTGTGTCAAGTTAAACAAACAATATCAAGGCAAAGGAAATGGTAATTGTCTCTCTGGAGATGCACTGCAGATAAGAGCATTGTTGAATCTAAATGCAGAAAATTTTCACAGGTTGTGTCCAGCATTACAAAAAAGAATGTTTCATTCCTTAGCTTAGTGTTTAACTAAGTGCACATTTTAAATTGAGTTTAAAATTTATGCTGGGGAGTTAGGAACCATTTAATACATGTTATGTCTAGTTTTTTCTTGAGAATATTTTATTGTTTGTCTCAGGATTTTAGAAAACTTTTCTTCAAAGAAATAGTTCATGCTTCATTTCATATGTGTTGTAAATAAACAGTAGCGCTTAGGGTTGAAAGACCTGGGGTTTTAGAAACAATAAGGATCTAATTTTATGGGTTTGTTGTGTGGTTTGGGTTTTAAGTAATTTTCTTGAATGCAAAAGAGTTATACAGGTAGAAAATAATTCAAACCATCTGCAGGTTTCCTTGTACAGTTATTTTAATATTTATTTCTTGTCCAATGCTAAATGAAAGGGACTATTCATGCTTCTAAATACACAGTGTAATTTTTCAACTTAAAAAATGCTGGCCGTATTTATCATGAACTATACTCACCCCCAGATGTTATTGTTTTTCTTGTAATATGGTTTCAAGATACACATAATGTTTAAAGAAACTGAACTTTTAAAGGTTGGTGCATCACATAATGTTTATGTATATAGAAAAACTCCCAGCTTTCAGTAGTGCTGATAAACCTTGAAGGTCTTCATGGAATCAGAGACAAAAGAATAAACAATAAATTGTTCTGTCTTTTGATGTCAGCATTCTGCATGTTATACTGTTTGTCAAATGTGAAGTATGTTTTCAGGTTTTTTTTTTTAATAAGATGTTTTTTTATAAAGACTAAAGAGCCCATGTTTATCCCATTAAACACCTTTTTTAATATAGAAGTGGTTTTTCAATAATCCTCGTGGAGGCATCACTATAGATATTGCAATGTTTCATGACTTTATTTTTAGATTTGGGCTCTAATGACACTTCTGCATGTAGGAGTCCATCTCTAATAAGCAATAGCTTGTGAAACAGCTTTTAATAAGGTCATGAAATTCTGATCCAGCCCCTTGGCAGATGCTTCTTACTGTTACTCAGAGATATTTTTAAGAAATGTGTCTCTTTGGCTAGAAACTATAACCCTAAAAATATTTTTGAGAATTTATAGGTATTTTTTCCCTGACGGACGGCTAAATCAGTTCTTCTTAAAATAAATAAAAACGATGGGGGAAGTGAGATCAAGAAAAGCAAATAGTTAAAACCACATCAACTTAAAAACGGAAAAAAAAAATCCCCACGCTCATAATTGCAAAGTGCCTTCCAGATTAAAGGTCTTTGCCTGCTGACTACATGTAATTTCAAGACTAATTCTGATTTTATCCATTGGATAAAAATGAATTAACTAAAATCTGGACTGTGAAGTGCTTTTAATTCTTAAGGTAGATCTCTGGGTCCATTTTCAAGGACTTAAATGTAAATTACTTTAAAAAGTCTTTAAGGAATTTGGATTTAGGGGACTTGAAGTTGTCAAGTACAGTAACACTAAAAAAGAGTAGTTAAAGGCAGGTCATGGTTGGTATTTGTTCAATACCAGAGATTCCTTTTTAAGATTTTTAAATGGAATTAAAGACATAATATTTGAGTTGCTCAAAAAAAAAAAAAAAAGTGCCCTGAACACATTAAGGGGCCAAACGTGTGATGCATTTGCTTTGCCGTACGAGGCAAGCTAACTTGCTAGAAAGGGGTCGGTTTTGCAGCAGGATGAAATCCTGTCCCTTCCTCCCTTTTTGAAATGTTCAAAAACTCCACTCTCCTTACTTGAGCTGTAGGACCCGCGGTGGTTTTTGACAGCACCTAATCACCTCTGCTTGCTAGAAAGGTGATCATTAGAACACTGCGAGGAGAGGCAGAGGCTAGGCGGTCTTCTGAATCGGTTGCTTTATTTTCTCTTGAAGCTGATGAGTGCTATTCAAAAAGGAAGGGTGTCTGGAAGCCGGCTTGCTATACTAATGAAAACTGCAGAAGAGAACCTTGACCGGAGAGTGCCCATCCCCGTGGACCGAAGTTGCGGAGGATTGTGAGTCTGCGCCGTAAATGCACAGCCAGCAAACACAGGAACAGCAGAGGATCCTGTAACCATCAGAGATGACTTACACACTCCAGGATAGTGGATATGGCTAGCTGCCTTTCTTAACACTGGGAACATTCCGAAGCTTTAAGATGTTGATGTATTCCCTTTATTTGCATTTGCCATTCAATCTAACTTTGAAAGAGCATATTTTTTATCTTTTTTTCTAATTGTCCATGCACACTGATTTGTTTTGCATCCATTTGGTGACCCGTTAACTGGACCTGCCCCCTTTTTGCTTTTTTATTCATTTATTCTAGGTCAGTTCTAGAAATAAAATATTTTGGCAGAAACTGAAAAAAGGAGCTGGAAACATTTTGTAACATGTACAAAGCTCTGGACATTAAGCTTGTAGATAGTATTTGTTCTTAAAAGAAACTGAGCAGAGAGTGACCTGTTGAAAGGATAATGTTTCTGGAGACTTCTTAGTCCCTTCTTCCTCCAGCTTGTCTGCCTTCCTCATGCAAACCATCCTGCACCCTTTTATGTCTAGAGCATGACTGGCAAAGCTAGAAAGAGAAGAAAAAGTTTAGATCTGGTTGCAGGAGCAAGTCTCAAGGAGAAAGTCTGAAAGCTTCCAGAATCACAGGTGTAAGATGAGGATAGTGTTGACGTTTGAGGGAAGTTACAGTGATAGTTTCATCTCAGCAATTCATTTTCTTCCACCCAGTCACTGCTGGTTTTTCTTTGACTATTATAGTTGCCAGGAAGATCCTTGCTTCTCTCATTTTAAAACCAGCATTTAAGTGGCAAGTGGGATGTAATGGGATGTGACTAAATTTCTCAGATCTCTACAGTAGTAATGAATTAAAAACCTGTGTTTATATATACACATATGACAGCACAATTTTCTATCCCCAAATCCTAAGTCTTGGAGCATGTGATATTGTCAAATATGGCCCATTTTGCTTAGTTTATTGCATCATTTTTGAGGGGGTGTTTTTAAACAGATAGTAAAAGAGGATAGAAATAGCCTTTAGCTAACATCAATTACAGTTAATTGTAAAAAGGCACAACATTGCGATATTCAAGGTCACTGTGGTTGCATAAAGCCTTTACTCTTTTGTACTTAATGGAAAAGTTCTCAAACAACCAAAAAGGAAAAGAAAAAAATAAAACCACACAACACAACACACACCCACACAATACCCCCATACACACACATACACACAAAAATAACAAAAAACAAAAATCAGTCTGCACTAAATTTAACTAATAATGCATTGAATTTAAAGGGCCAATTTGGTATGCTTTTGCAATATTTTAGTATCATTTTAACCAGTCATCTGAATATTTATTCATTGCGCTTCCTCTTGTTAAAAAAAAAAAAGCCTACTTTTTTATTTAAGATCAGGTTGTGTTGTGTATGTACCTAATAGGAAATGTAACCCTTTATTTAATGGGAAGTTTACTTGCACAGACTTGAGGTCTTCATTTTTTAAGCTGGTACACAAAACACTTCTGTGCTGTTATTTCTGTCAACACGATAGAATTATCTGTATGCCTCAGCTATGGGGTATGGGCCTGTATGTCATAATATAGACACTGGAGGTTCACTCACCTAGCTGCCACCCTCAGCCCTGAAAGAGTGAAGATGCATCTCAACCCATGTTGTTTTGAAACGAAGTATGGATTGCCACTTCTTAAACGGAAACCTAAAATAGAGCTCGTGACGCTCCCAGCCATCACTGTGAACTTTCTTCTTTCAAGGTGTGAATTTTTTACACAGGCATTTTTTAAGAAAAAATAATGGAAGCATGTGGCTTTGTGATTTAGTGTTTTTCTATCAAGACAATAAATGCCTTTATGGCTAGAATGTTTAGACCCCAGTGATTCTTAATCAATAGAAGAACTGTCCTTTAGACCATCACAGGTGATGGACCGCAGTAGGACATCTGTGCTCGTTTGCTCTCTCTCTCTCTCTCGCTCTCTCTCGCTCTCTCTCTTTTTAGTTAGATCAACGGTAATGATGACTGTGTCCTCCGTGAGTCCATTACATTAGGGACGGGGTTTCTAACCTGACTGGCCTGGGCAGAGCTGTGTCTGTAAAACAGGCCTTGTTCGTGCACACTTGCCTCCAAGTGAAATTCCTTCAAGGACAAAAGCACACCTTTCTTCTTCTGAGCATATCTGCTTTTGCTTAGCATCTACTGACTCTAAAACGTGCACTCCTTCACCAATCCCAGAGTCCTGGAAATGAGCTGGTTCCAAGTCTTTAACTGTGAATAACCACCCCCCCTGCATTTTTGCCTAAGTTCTTAATTAAACCTCCACAGCTTCTTTACCTGATTTCAGGAAAGGAGGACAGAAATTGGGGAATGAGTCCCTTCAAAGCCTATTCCAAGTGGAAAAGAATTGTTTTTTCTTTTTGTATAAACGTGATTGTAGATGATTCTGTTGGGATGGGGGTGGAGTGTGCAGACATTGTCTTTCACCATCAAGTGATTTATTTCAAGAGCCTTGAAGGGGATTCAGGTGAAGGAACCCCCATCTGTGGTGGAGAACCGGATGCTCCTTTAAGTAGCCGGTACTACAATCCTAACAATGGTGAGAATGCTGGATTATTTGTTAAGCCAAGGTTGTCTGCCTCAGATCCATAATGCTGTTTGCAATATTCTTGCTTTCGATCAGTTTATATTGAGTGCAACTTTAGGACCTTTACTAGTAAACGCACATTCCCTATTCTGCTTTAGTTTCTAGCTTTGCTTTGTCTTTTTCAAAATAGGTGACTTAGTCTTTTGTACAATAATAAAAATTTCATCTGGCTTTCACTAAACATACTGTAAGGATGATCATTGACCTTATTTCCTTTTTTATGTATTTGTAATGATTTTTGGCCTATGAATGTAATAGTACTGAAATCAGTGACACTGTCACTTGCACTGTTTTGTGTTATGTCAACCCCTCTTAGGGAGTTAAAAAGCCCTACTGTGTTTTTAAAGAAGAGCAAGTACAGGCCCAGTACTGGAATGGAGATACACACTGCATGTTTTCATATGTGGCACTTTTATGTATTGTGTTGGGTTATTGTTCTAGATTGGACTGTTAAATACTATGTTGGAGGCTGGGTTGTCATTTTTATAACTGTCTTGGTGTTTTATCACCATTATTTATTACTTTTGATACACAGAATGAGCTGCATGCATTTATAGAGCTATAAGAGGATGTATTTAATGTGCCTTGTTTTTAACTGAATAAGAACTGAAAGCATGAATCAATAAAACTGATTAAGATGGCCCATTTGCTGGCATTTTGATGTTACTTAGAGTCAGAGAATTAATAACTTTGATTACTGCTAGAATTGTAGAGAAAGTTTGGAAATGTTTTTCACAAATTTTATTTTTCATGGCCCTTACACATTCATTGTTAGCTTGGAATTTTGTGATTTTTATCTCAAAAGTAAATCTCTGCATAGGCATAATTTTATGACACTGCCAGAATTATTTGTATTAATTTGTTTCTGGAGCCTTGAGAGCATGGGTTGTGTATTTGTGCAATGCTGCTCTAAAATTATATCCATCCCATTACAACTCTGTCAAATCCTTTCTCCCTCCACCGCCACCCCCCCTCTTTTTTTTGTCAACCAGAGCCTTTCAGACTGAGCGTTCCGAGGCACCCTGATGAATTTTATCATAACTAAAATCAATAGAAATGAATGGGAAAGATTACATAATCCATTTTGATCATCTTACATGTCAAGTTAGTACAGGGTTGCCAAGTGTTGATAAATGCTCTGATGGAAAACATGCTATATATTTTCATTGTCAGTAAATCAGTAAAGCTGTTATCAGTTTTAACACAAATTTTATAATGGCCGTGTTATTTTATAAGTTCTAATTTACACATGTACATGGAGCATATAGATGGGCTGCCCTCCTGGCTTTGTGTGCTCAGAGACACACGTGAGCCTCTGAAGGTTCTTTGAAATGGTATAATGTGCCCCAAAGCGGTGGCTCCCAGACAGACATGAAACAATGAACTGTTTGTTCGGTGCCTGGAAAAGAAGACATAAGCAGCTCTAAACATTGTTCTTTAGATTCAGCTTATCAGATTTGATAGCACTTTAAAATCGGTCAACATAAAATTTGTCAAAATGCCTTCTTCCCGGTTTTTGGAATTACAAAATGCATGGTAATCAAAGAAAGGGCAGCAGATATCAGATGACTAGTTTGCAGTCTGTGTCAACACTGCATTATCGCGGCTGTCAAATTTCACCTGATGACACTTGATTGTGAAGGAAGGAAGCCAACACAAGTTTTGAGTTGATAGGAAGAATTTAGGAGGTGGAGTTAATAAGCCTTCAGTGCCTGCACTTCGTGTTGTAGGTCTCTAATTAGCTACCAAACTTGTGAAATACAGGCACATAGCATGATGTATGGGAACCACAAAGCCCGCCAGAGAGGGTCCTGCAGGTCCTGAGGTTGCAAAAATCAGTAAGTACCTTTGCTTTTTGTTAAATACCTGATCCAGAATAATAAGATTTATTTGACCTAAGCAAAATACCAGTTTAGCAAAATTATCAGCGCCATCTATGTTCTCTACATTTGGCATCGAGTTGTGTTGCTTAGCGAGCCCTGCTCTTGGTTCCCTGTTCCTTTCTGGTATTCACGCTGGTGTTGGCTGAAACTGTGGAGGTTAAAGCAGGCATCCTGTAGTTGTAGATAACATATCATGTTTCAGTGGAAGAGACTGGAGGATCAGCCTCATGGTATCCCCCTTGGAGACCAGAGCACGGCAAGTGATCCAACTGGTTCCACCAGTTTCTGGGCCATTCCAGCCCACAGGTTTGCGTTGTAAGTAGAGTTTCTCAGCTCTTGTTTGCCAGAAAGGTGACTCCTATAGAGCCCAGGTTCAATTTCCCTAATTGTGGTGTCTCAAGCATTTGGAAGCTGTAAAAATATTCTTTTTCTTTTGACCCTGGTGCCTACAAAAAAAGTTTGGGTTTAAGAGAATCTTGAGTTGGAGGTTGCTTTTTCATAGTCACAAGGTTTCTTTATTTGTTTTAACCTTATACTATAAAACTGGGTCTACTATTTTTGTGATTTCTTTCAAATATCCAATGTAGGCATATCAGAGTTTGCTTTCAAAGCTACCTTTCTGTTTGTGTAGATAATCAAATGTAATGAGCTCGATCAACATGTCACTTTTCTTTAACCTGCCCTAGTGCCCTGTTTTGAACAAGCAGTTCCCTCTCCATTACCTCCTTCCTTCAAAGGTCTTAGTGTAAATAGCCACTATTTCTCTTTTTATAATTTGTTGCTTGTTAGATTCCTGTCCTTTGCATAAAATCTTTTTTTGTTTTGTTTTTGTCCCCATCATTAATTGATTTATAGTTCATTTTGTGCATACAGAGTTCTTCCTATCCAAGTTAAGAAGCTGTAAATCTTAGATCCATTGAAATGACAGTGAGAAATATTTCAGCTTGTCCCATGAATCATTTGCCATCCTTACTGCAGAAAAATCCCCAAATTATGGTGTACCATGTTTTCATAAATTACTCTTCCCCTCCTCCAGTCCCAATTCATTTCATTATTTGTTTAGAAAGACTGTAAGAGTCAGAATCCAGACACTTGTGGTAAACAATTCTGATTTTACAGCAGCCTAATCAGAATTTCCTAACATCACAAATGAATTCCTCTGGTACCGTGACGAATTTAATTCATGTACAAAATACATAATCTATTTTATAACTCAAAAGTATCTTGATATTAAAGTACACTCTGTGATTTGCTAGTATAACAAAAGGGGAAGAGTGTTGAATTCCTTAAATAATGTATATAATTTTCATTGGGTTTCATATGTCAAAGTAGTCATTTATGTCCTGAAAGGTGTGTGCTTTGCACTATGTGTTTGAACACTATTAAAAAATCATGGCTTCTTCCCAAAAGGACAAATCATAGGTTTGCATTTCACATATGACCTAGAATGAAATATTGTGTACGGAGACTCTCTCCCTCAGCCCTTAGGAATATCCTCAAAAGTAAAGATTGAAAATATTTCTGAAGATAGGTATTTTTAAAAAGCAATGAATGAATGAATGAAATAAGTTACTGTAATGTTAAAACATTGCTAAGAGGACAGATTCGTCTGCTGTTCTTAATTTGTATTTTATTTTCAGATCTTTGAGGAACTCTGGTCAGTTATTTACACAGTTGAAAAAGTCAAGTTTATCCTGATAAATACATTCGTTATAGTGAGCTGCTAAACTGTTTTCAAAATGGGCCATTTTTTAAATGGAGCTTATCCAGCCTGATCCATGCTTTAAGCAGCACTGAACCATTAAATAAAAACCTGGGACAAAATGCCTTTGAAAAGGGTTAATTAGCTTTAATATTGATTTATTCCATATAGGACGCTAATAGACTAGAACGTTTATTTCTGTTTTGGATCATTAAAAACTGACTTTAGTTCTTGAGCAATTTGTTTCTAATAAATAAAAATTAAACCAATTAGAGTAGTTTTAGTATAAACTACAGTACATGATGCACTTTTTAAGAAAACAAAACCCTGATCACTATTTCACAATTCATTGCAATTCCTTCAGAAACACCATCCGCAAAATACTCGAGATCATTAAGCTCAAGACAGAAGTATTTCGACTTTAACCCTACAAAAAGGTGAAGTGCAGAGGAGTTAATGCATGGACTGAAAACGCCCTAAGGCTAAATTGGCACCTGCTATTCCTGCAATTCATTTTTCTCTAACCGTAGGATTTGCGCCATTCTTCTCCATTACTTCGCTTTCTTCATTCATTGGCTTTCCCCTTGGAAAATATTACTGCATCAAGAAAGTTTACCTCCGCAAAGGTGCTCGCTCCTATCTGCAGAGGATACCGCCCTTGCTGTGCTTAGTTTTTGTTCTAATGCTGCCCTCTAATGGATACCAAATTATTTCATTAGACCCAGAACAAAAGTAAATTTGCACCTTCTTAGAGGTCCTCCAGCCCTAGCCCAACAGTTCTTGTGATCTGATCTCATCCCCAACCCACACACACACATGAGTGCAGAGGAGACATTTGTGTTAATTGTGCAGAGTCACCCTGGCCAAAGTTGTATTCCTTTTCTGGGCAGTAGAAGGGCAGCGATGCTAATTTGTGTTCTGTGGAACTTTCCTTTTTTTCTTGGCCAGCAATTGGGAAGAATTGATGTTCTGGGGGACTTAAAAATGAGGAATAAAAACAGTGTAAGTGCTGTATTAAGATGATATGCTGTATGTTTTATCAGCCACTGGCACCTAGTTCAAAAGACAAAAAAATTAGCAGCCGTGGTTGGGGAATAGGCCTGTGCACGGGGTGGATATCAAATCCATACATGAAGAATATCAGCGCTTTTCACATGCTGCTTTCTGACACCCACTGCTAGAGCTGAAAACTATCTCTATTGTCCAGTTTGATTGCTTGAATCAAACTGATTTACAGCAAATCCATCTGAGCTTTGATAAATCTATTACAGTTTCATTTCACTGATTTCATTAACGTGAATAAAACCAGCCATGCTTTCTGCATAACTGCCTTTTAATGGCTTGGCCCTGTCACCTGCCTGAATATTAATCCCCCTGACTTATTGCTCCACAGAGGGAATGAGTAATGGGTATTTGAATGTGATCAGCACAGTACAATGCAATTAAGGAAGCAGTACTGTTCTGTGCCTTTAATCCTGAACTAATTTGAATTGCAGTTTGATAGCACAGTGAATCCTGCATAATTATGTAGGGTGCATATTAAACTCTGTGACAAACCAGAGAAGCTTTTAACCATCACAGCTATGGTAGACAGGGGAAGGCCAGAGGCAGAGAGCCCACTATTGGACCGAGAGCTCAATTAATAGAAAACCTTCGCAGGGAAGCTTGGAGAGCAACAGATCTTGGAACAAAAATAAAGTGTTGGCTTCTTTCAAATAGATTTTATTTTACAAGTATTTGGACTTCCAGGTCTTCTTTTGAGTTTGCAAGGGAGAAGGGGAAATCTATTCCTTAACAAAACTTTGTATTTTGTAGTGCTTTCAGCAGTTAGTAAAACAGCAGCCTTAATAATTCTCAGCTTCTGAGCCCGCCAGCTCTTTGGGCCTCCACGGTTCTGACTGCAAATGGTGGTCAAACCAGAACCCTAAGCAGGATGGGTCAACTAGGAAAAAATATATGCACGTACAGATGCACCCGTCACACAGACACATAAAACTGTTTAGAATTTTCTCACTTCAAATATCCTCTTTCCCCAGAAATTTAAAAATCGTTTTAGCGGAAGTCAGGTTCCCTGACTTGTATATATTATATGATAGTAAATTATTTACTGTTGCTTTTATGACTTTATATGTATGGTTTTATTACTCTATATGTGTGCTAAGGGTTAAAATTTTTTAAAAGCACCTCTTTAAAACAACATGAGACAAATATTCTGTATACTTTGGAGCCTTTGTGAATATATTGGCAATTAATTTGCATGATTACTTAGGAGCTGGGTTTTTTCTTTTTTAATCCGAAATATATCACCTCCTGGCTGTTGCAGAAAATGAAGGGTCATAAATAAAGACAGTATTACTCCTATCCCTACAGTTTCACACCTGAGTAGAAATAAGAAAATGAGATGTATTAACTTATGTCCTGGGTTGGTCCTGCAGTGGGGAATAACCATAAAAGGTCAGAAAAGACTAATTTGCTGCTGTTAGGGCATTTAAGGTAAACAATCAATATCATATTTTAATGCACATTATTATCCAAATAAAAATGACATCTTGATGCTAGTGAAATGCTTTTGTACAGCACTCTAATGTCACTTTGCCACAGTAGCCTTGATACTTACGTGCTTCGTGGATACAGTCAAAGATAGTAAGTAAATAGGGAGATGGCTTTTACTTAAATAGTAGGAGACAGGACAATTACATTTAGAGGAAATAGGTGCTGGGAAAACCCCAGAACTGTTTTTACTGCCACCCATTCAAAATTTGTTTAAATTTAGGAATTTATTTTTGCATCATCTACTTATTAGTGAGACTTTAGTAAGTAGATAAACTTACTGAAGCTTTAGGAAATTTGGGTACATGTAGATGTATGTTCGAGGAAGCTATCTAGCACCAAAATAATGAAAAGGTAGAAAAGGTATTTTTTGCCACCCGACAGAGAATGTAGGTTTAATTCGACAAATTGTTATTCAAAATTAACTAAATGCACAATGCATCAACCAAACTGGAGTTGGGGGAGGGAGTGACTTCCCTAAGGGTGTACAATAATATTAGCTGGATTAGAGACCTTTAATTTTTTCAATTTAATTGAATCCAATAGAATTACTGTAGGTTCTTAAGAGTCACCATATCCTGCAGAGCTTCTCTAATCTAAATATTGCTAGTTAACCTTGTTTTTCAAAAATACATTGGGAAAAGCTAAATGGAGCCTCGCTCCATAATCAGTTTACATTATGTTGCACACTAACTGTTCATTACATTTTCCAGAGATGGATTACTTCCCTTATGCTACCTGCAATGATCTTTTCAACAACAGTGTTTCAACTCTGGCTTAAACAAAATAATTTTGTTTTTAAAGCCTCAAAACCATTTAAGTCATAAATGAGAGTAGATAAGAGTATAAAGAAACTGGGGGAAAGGAGTATTAAAACACTTTCTGGTAGACAGTGTTTAATAAACCAAGGCAAGTAATTGAGTACATGGCACTCCAGAAAAAGGAAGGATTTCAAAGGCTGCACAGACTATAGCACATGTTCTGTTATTGAAACGTCTGTAAATCAATTAAAAAAATTTTGTTTGAAGTCATACTTTTAAAAGTTTAGCATTTGACTTCGGATATGTTAATAGATTACTTTTGCCCATGGAAATATTTCTCTAATTTTGTATCTGTTTTGCAAAGACTTCTGAGGTGCTCACTTTATCTTATCCATTTTTGTTAACAATATAACAATAGCTTTAAGAGCACCTTGTTACTGTTGGCCATATCAAAAACGTCAGCAATCTTTGTTCACTTAACTATTCAGAATTTTCTAGAAAAAGATGTTAATTATTGCTTTTCCCTTGTAGCATGACGAAGACGTTTTAGTAATCCTGCACTATAAAAATAAGAAGAACCCCTATTCGCCCTTACCTCCACCTTCCCCCACCTTCTTTATTGTGTTGTTCTTTAATCATAAAACAATTCTAGGCAGCAAGAGTAGTATGCTTGGGCTAAGGCTGGGCTGTTAGCTAAATTAAGCCATTGTGACTCAAAATCCTCCTTTAATAAGGTTCATGCTGTCTACAACTTCATCATTTTCTGCTGAATGATAATTACTTTATTCAATCATGTTCAAGGTTTTAGTGAAAGCTAGCATTGATTGATTAACTTCAATTACCATGCTTACATTTGCATAGATAAAAACTGCTTTTCAATTTGTGAGTGGCACGCCAGTGGAAACCCTGCGCTGATATTTGCATTTCAATGTGAACAGTGAAGAATAAAGGTGGAAGAGAGGTCTGATCAGTGCTAAGCCCTTTCTGCTTCAGTGCTTAAGCATTTTTCCATAAACACCCTTGTTATGATGTTAGTTTGTTCAAACCTCTCCGAGGTAACTGATGGAGGCTCCTGTTTACAAGCTTCCGTGACAATTGAACAGTATGGATCAGGGGGAAGGACTCCCATTGTCTCTCACAGGCTGGCCACCAAGTTAAAGAATGAAATCCCTTCCTGTCGCCTGTCACAGAAACTTCCAAATGCCAGCCATGCAGAGCAACCTGGTCTGCAACTGACTGACTCTAACCTAGCCAGCCTAGTGCTGCCTCACTGAAGCGGTCTGCTGGTCCAGGACCAAATGGTGAGCTCTTACCAGGATGATTTTCTGTTCAAACGCAAGCCAGGGTCCGAAGTGAAATGAATAAGTCCTTTTCATTCTTACCAAATAGGCTCCATAACAAAGATTTACTTCTATTAGGTTCACTGGATGTTATCACTGCGTGTAGTTTGAGGAACCTGGTTTTTAGCAAATTACAAGGCAAGGCCTTCTCTGTTTTCTTTACCCTTTGGTGGTTCAAAGATCGACAGTTTGGGTGTAGTTTCCTTTGCCTTTGCTGTATGTCACTGTTAATCAGGGCTGTATGATTCTTACACCAGTCCTGGGCAGTTCAACCTTTATAAAATCACAAACATGCATGACCAGAGAACCATTTCTTAAACTAACTTAACCTTTCTTCTTCAAGACAGGCAACTAAAGGGAGCACTTTCTCAATAGAAAGCCCAGTAACTTTTTTTGTGGACTATTATTTTGATTCTGAAAAGTTTTGACACATAGTGGCACTCAATACATCTTTTTGGTTGTGATTATCTTTGAAAGCTAAAACTCTATGAACTGCAGCATGTTTCTACTTGAAGACTACTCAGGTTACCCTGAAAGAATTATCTCAGCCTTTAGATCTGTAGGACAAGCAAGTAATGCCACTGAAGATACACCATCAGAAATAACAGCAGACATGACCTAGACACCCAGACTTCCATTTTAAGATGCAAAGGAAATTGCTTATACAATTTACAGTCTATATACTAATGCATGTATTGTTTCTATAATCATGATTAAAATAATTCAAAGACTGAACTGCATATTGTTTTACAAAAGATTTTTCTTTGGTAAAAAAAAAAAAAAACCCTTGGGGGCTTCATGTAAATTTTTCAGAATATTGAAAGATAGGAAGAAATACCATCTTTTGCCCAAACCTTACTTGTTACTTTTGTTCCAGTCTGAAGATGTATGATAATTATCCCTTAATTAAATTAGTGTGTATTACTATGTTGTACTAGTCTCCCATCTGTGAGCTTGAAGTATTGAAAAGTATTGCTTTGTGCTGTATGCTTGGTGATTGGTCCTGTCCTTTTGATGGAGGCCCTAGTTCCTAAATTCAAGTTTAGCACGAGGCAGATTGGCAGCTGCACCTCCCCAAGTATGGAACTCAGACCAATGCCGTTGATGCTGGACTCACAGTATCAAGGAGAAGCCAGGCTCCAGATGGAAACGTCTTCTAAATGTGTAAATATTGCTTGCTAGCCCTGGGCTGATATGTTAAATGTTTAAGTCAAATTGGTGTTTTCTCAATGGACATGGCAATTAATAAAATTTTAGATAAAATTTCTTCATTGAAAAAGTTCCTTAGGATGCAAAGGGAATCAAGCAGAGATTAACAAAGCAATATTTGGATTGCCACTTGTGATAAGTAAGGAATTCATGTTTCAACTGAAATTGCTTAGTCCTGTTTTTTTGGGAAATGATGGTAGAGATCGTGGCAAAGGACTAAAGCAAGTAGATTTCACTAAGGATAAAGGACCCATGATAAGAAGATAAATTGGAGGAAAATCTCAGATTCTTAAGTGTAATGGCAAAGAGGTTTCTTCAGTTCAGACACTTTGGTCTGAATTATTATCCGCCAACATGCATAGAACTTTCTTTATAGTCATTTTTTTTTGTAAGTGGCATGTGAAAGAATGCTATCTGGAAAAATTAATTTTCTTTGGATTGGATATTAAATGTAGAAAAATGAAGCAGCCTTGGGAGTTAGTGAAATTGTGTCATCAAACCAGCACATGACACATATGAGTATAATAGAAAGTCTGTAAGATTTTAAACAGGTAAAATGAATCACTAATAATAATTTTTTTAACAGCTCAAAAACTTCATTTGGTAGATAGGAGTGAGCAAATCACACTTTCGGTGTCAAATGTCTGTGGGTTAAACAATTATGAATTACATGCTGTGAACATGGTTTGAGGAAATAGTACTAAAAACAGTGAGTAAAATAATCTAGGGTGGACTATATTATTTTCATCTCGAATAAAATATTCAGTAATTTACCCCCTAAAGAACGAACTGCTTTTCTGTTTTTTAAGAAATTGATGATCTTTTATTATTTAAAATTTGAAAAGCATATGCTTTTAAATGTACCTTGATACACCAAGAAGGGAGCACATCTTTCTGTCCGGTTTGGCCGTGCGATCTCCTTCATTTCTGCATCTCCAGTCCATTCTCAGCACCTTACGGGACTCAAGATCTTGTCCCATAAAACACATAGAGCCTTGGGGGAATAACTGTGTCATGCTCCAGAATTATCTAGAGACGCTTTCTAGTGTTGAGAGTCAAAGGCATGAATTCCACTGTGTGTATACTCCCTGTCTGAACTGTAGCAGTTCTTTTTTGGAAATCTAGAAGTGGGATTCACTAGACTCTTTCTCATTCTGTCCCTCTCTTCCATCACTAGGTTTCATCTTTTCCCTGTCTCCAGCCATCTCCACATCCTTCCTTTGTTTCCATTTTCTTCTATCAATACCTCTTTTTTCCTCTGGAAGTTATTCTTCTTTATCTGGCTAATCTTAAATAGTAGGAACTAGCTATATTGGTACAGAGCAAGTTTTCTTCCTATAGTGTCATGAGTTTTTTTTTAAAGTGCACAAAAACCATATATTTCCAGATCTCTTCCCAACGTTTAAAATTTTTCATGCCACTAAAAGATGGAATTTTATACTGAGAGACAAATATTTTCAAGACCCTAGAGAAACTTAGTAATTCTCATAACTGAAACAGACTAAAGCTTTAAAAGTATCTGGGTGATACTTAGGCAATGGATGTAACACCTGTTAACTGCTAAATATATTGGTAAGTTAAGTAGTCACTGCAGATGGAAATCATTCTAGAAATGCTTCTGAACTCAAAAGTCCAGTTATGTGGAAATGGAATAAAAATTCTTACATCTACCCTTACTGACATCTAAGAAGCAATGAACAGACAAGTGAGACACTACAGATGAAACTTTGGAACGTTGACAGTGTTTCTAGTTCTCCCTGGCTGCCCAGATGAAAACAAAGTGATCATTTAAAGTGAATTCAATGGAAATTCAAATAGTCATCTGTTTCAGCCGGGACTTAGGGGACACAGCACATTGCTACCCTCCTTTCTTACCCCGCAATCCCATTCCTTGATTTTTTTCTTCTCCAGGCCAGACCTAACTTCGAGAGGAGGTAAGACGGGATGGATATTTCAAGCAATCGCTCGGAGCTAGGGGGATAGGGTTAAAATTAGCAGGTAGTAGGGTCTTGCTTCCTCCAAATTTGTAAGCATCAAATTATTAAATGGACAAATGTGAAATCAGGAAATCTGATTTCTGTTTCTTATTTGGTGTCGCCCTCCTATGCCTTCCTCCCCAGCGGCCTCACTACATACCCATAAAACCATGAAATGGTGAAAAGTTAAAATTGGAGTTATTTAATTGTTCTTGAAAAATCCCTAGTTTCTTTCGTCTGTAATGCACAAAGGTCATTTTCTGGTGTGGTCGCCTGTTTCTCAGGGTCACTGTTAGGATTCATCAGATATTTTAAAGCCATCTTTCCCTTGGTATGTTAATGATTTTGCTGTAGGGAAAACATACTTTTTGTTCATTTACCCAGCATTAAAATAATTTTCCTCTTATCCTTGGAAGAATGTAAGCTTTTAAGAAAGAAATCCAAAAACCACGGGATAGTCAAATGAAGGAATTTTTATGGCAGTGCCAGAAAAAAAATTTCCTCCTTCTGTCCATATACCAGATCATCTTTAAAAAATGACATTCAAATGACAATCACATGGCACAGTCTTTGCTGGGGTTGCTATGCACGATGGTGCTAAACTCTGTATTATAATATATGTTGCAGATGGTACCTACGGTGCATTTATGTAGAGATTTTGTCCACCCCTCCAAAAAGATATATTTACTTACAGAGATTCAAAACAGATGGATATACAAATCTGTCTTTGATATTTAATACTAATATATTAATGTGCAAATGACTTATAACAATAGGTTTGTTTTCTAGAGCCTAATGCAATGGTTGCCATAAGAACACAAATTATGTGTACATTTTAATGCATCTATGCTTCATAATTATGCATGGTTGTGTGCTGTTATAATTGACATAAAATATAAAACAGGTCAAAGAGCAGCTATTAAAACTATTTTTCATTTTGCTTCTTGACAGCCGGCAACATTGGTGCCCAGTACGTTTAATAGGGCCATACATGGAATGCACAGATAGTTATAGAATTGCAGCCACGTTAAAGGGCTCCAGAATTTGTAGCCTAATTATTTCAAACATTGTTTTAAGGCTGGTGATTTTATTTGGAAGATTTCTATTTTGAGACCACATAAGGGAAATACTTTAAAACAGAAATAAATGAGGGAACGAGGGAAGGGTATTATTGCATGTGTGTTTGTGTGAGAGAAAAAGAGGGAGAAAGACGGAGAGGAACTTGTGTTTGAAAATAGTGTGTGTCCTGAAATAATTTTTCTTTCTGCTTAGGTAAAATGAAGTGATAATGTCCACCAATCTTTTGCACTGATAATGAAGTTTCTGTTCTGTGCAGCCCTAGCTCTGTTCTGTTCATTGTTTTTGTTCTCTGTAACGCTTTTCAGAATCATTAGGTTAAATTCTCATCTCCTAAAGGGTTACATAGGAAGAGACTATAGTTTTCTCATTATTTAATCTACCTGCCACCTGAGAGGGAATTGAGCTTTAATATCCTCACCTTAGCAGTAAGGGAAGAGAGACGGAGGGAGCTTAAGTGACTCGCCCAAGGGCACTCAGCAAGCCTTGCTAAGGCTGAAATTGGAACTCTGAACACCTGCATCTCAGGCGTGAGCTCAGGACTGGCTCCTGCTGCCTCCAATATTTGTAATTCATCAGAGGGCCAAAACCATTTTCATTTTCCTGTCATAAAACTCCAGGCAGCTCTGGGTGAAAGAAACAGTGGCGATGCAAATCCGACTCCAAAAAGTTTTTGTGACTGTACTTTTCAAATGCATTGATTTTTTTGGAACTGTAAAACAAAACCATGAAATTTACACCCAAAGAATAAGGACCACTCTGTGCCGCTATGATATGTGAACCCCTCCGGCATAATTTCCCTTATTTCAGAATTTTCATTTAGAAAGATAATTCTTTTTCATTAGCTGGGGAAGGACAATTTTTCCTCAGTTTTGGATACCAAAATTGCACCCCTTTTTTCGGGTTTTAAGGATGCTGCCGTTCTGTAAACATTATGAGTAATTAGAATGTTAAGTAATGGAGTTAATAGGAAATTGAGAGATGCTGAAGTGGACTTTGGGATGGGGAGGAAGTACAGTTGAAGAAGCTCGCTGTGTTTCTCCATCCCACACTCCTCTAGGTTTGTCCTGTCCACTCTCCCACCGACCTCCCTCCCACCTGCCTCCACTATAGGCCTGCAGCTCTTAAAAGAATCTTCCAGCTATGCGCAGTGGCAGTATCATAGCCAATAAGGTTTATCCGAGGCGCAATTATTGCTAATTGAAAACTTTTCCCAATACCCCGCCATGACAATGATAACTTGAAATACAGCTGGCATTGGCAATAAAAACAAAAACAAAAAAACAAAGAATCTTCCAGGCACCCAGTTCCCTAGGATCTGCAAGGCTCTATGGATTCCAAAGCCCTTAGGCCAGTCAGACGTTACTGTTTTCTTTATTGAGGCCGTTTTAAAGCACTTTCTTGTTCATTGAGTTTTGTCTCCTCGGAGGGCAGGGCCAGGGTGTATGCAGATAGAAACCGGATGCCAATGGGTAGAATTAAACATCAGGGGATGGTGTATTTAAAAAAATTACTAATAATTTATTCTTCAATTATTCCAAATCAGTAAAGTCCAATATGCATTTCAGTGCAACCTATCTTATGGTCCACACCAGGGAGAACGTCCAGAATAAAGAAACAACACCAGTAACTGTCACAATAGCAGCCACTGGTCGTGTGTCAGATACTGGTCTATGTGTTCTACATGTATTAGCTCATTTAATTTGCGCAACAGCCCTACCGTTAGCTACCACCACAATCCCTTTTACAGGTGAAAAACTGAGATGCAAAAAATTAGATTGAGTGATTTTGCTCAAGGTCACAAATGCAGTAAGGGGCAGAGCTGGGATTGTGCACAGGGGGCAGTTTGAACGGTTTCTTTTGTGCTTCCTGATTTAGGGATCAGAACGAGGAAGTGTGATCCAGGAACTGTCTGATTCAAGGCAGCCAAATTCCAGTCTCAGCTATTCTTTGCTTAGCACTACCCACCACAGCTCGCACCAAGTTACCCAAGGAAAAGCCCAAATAATAAAAATGATAGGTAGTAGCAAGGCATCCGGTGATAACAAAGAGTCATCATTCTTAATTGTACACAGTCCTATGTAGATGCCTTTTAGCCAACAAAGATACAAAGGAATCAAGAAACAAGGCAGGATTTCTGTTTCTGGTTTGGTGTGTGGTTGAGTACTTTCCCCTTTCGACAGGTTGCTGGAGGATGTTGTTGTCACAGCTCTATGTTTATTTTGGTGGTGGTGTTGCGGTCCTATACCTGTTGGTTTATCTTGACATGTGGTGGTGAAGTTTACGCCTTACATCTGTATGGGACGTCTGAATCGTGACACATGGAAATGTACGCTGCTGCTTGGAGATATCCTACTTGGGGGTTCTACACAGTTTTGTCAATTGCACTTGCCATTTTCATACTAGGGTGCAGTTTTTCATAAAATAGTCACAATAATTTTAATGCAAACTGCCAGGAGTTGTAAATATTGAAGAGGGAAGTGTTCATGATTGAACCATCAAAATTGATCTCAGTATAATAGTCTCCCAGGTCTCCACGAGGTACACAACACAAGCCTTGCTGTACAATGAGCTGGAAGGCATCGCCGCGGTTTTTCAAACAGTGGCAGCCTAACACGGGGAGTAAAGCTGCATCGTCCTAGTCGGTCAATTTTAACCCTCGGTCAGTTGCCAAGTTAAACTGTCCTATCCTCTTCACCGAGGCGCTATGTAGGCTTCCGGCACTTCCACCTGGTGGAATTCTGCTGCCTCCTAACCATTCTCTCTGACTCCATCAGCCATATAACATCGTCATCAGGATAATAACATCGTCACACTCTCATTGTCCTTCTGATTGGGTCTCCCCAGTTGTGACCATTCTTTTATTTCTAAAAATCTGCTTATGTCTGTTCCTTCCTCAAAAGCCTGGACAGCTGTTTCACAAGGTGCAGATACTGCTCATAACAGGACCCGGAGCTGTCTGCAAATCCAGCCTCTCTCACGTTTGCCCTGCATCACTGTGACACCACGGAACATGGTGGAGTATGGGATGAGGAGGCAGTACAGGAGCCTGTGTGTCTCACCACGGAGCCACGCCGTGCGAGGCAGCTGCCTACCTCTCGGCATGTGATGCTCTTGCAGCCTAACCTGCCCCCCGTGTAGCTCCACTTCTCTGCTACCTAAATTCCTGTATTTAAAAACCCAGCTCAAGTGTTATCTCTCTAGAGTTCTTCCCCACTTTCTCCCAAATTCCTGTCCCAGGAAGAACAACTAACTTATACCTCCCTTTACCAACAAACCTTGAGTATGCCTCCATTAATGTAATTGCTGTGTCTTCTTATTTTAGTATTTATCTGATAAATACTGATAGAATTCCATCATCTCTTGGTCAGGAACTATAACCTATTCGTCTATTCATCTCCAGTCAAGAACCTTGCGTGCAGTGGACATACAATAAATATGTATTAAAGCAAGACAAATTCCAGTAGCTTTCTGGATCACCAGGTGCGTGCCTGTTCAACGGTATGACTGAGCCCAGTCCTGGCTGTTGTTTGCATGGGCTTCTTTTCTGTACAGCGGCAGGGAGAGAGGTCACTGGGCTGCCTCCTGGGGGGAGTGAAAGGTATCCATGGAGACCAGGGGCTTTGCCTTGGGAACACTTGGCTAGAAACAGGGCTTACTTCCTGGTCCTCTGGGCACGTTTAATCTCCCCAGGACTCTGAACTCCTGTGGGATTTGCACACAAGAGGTTCAGCAGGATCTGTGTAGTGTTTCTGTTTCTCAGCTTTGCATGAGAGAGTGCGGGGGCAAGGCTGGGAAGAAGGCAAACATCCCTCTTCTTGCAGAAGCATGTGCTGGGTCCCCCTTCCTGGCCTCTAGACAACAGAGCTAGGCTAAATGTGTGTCGCTAAAAGACTTGAGGGAAAAGAAAGAAAATAGATGACACATTTTATAAAACTGAAACTCGTAGGATGTCTAGGAATTCAAAACACTTTTATTGCCTTAAAAAACTTAACATGGCACTGTTCTATGTATGTCTATTTTTCCGGTAATGTAATTGGGAATAAAAGGCATTTCTTGTAGCTCAGTGTTGTGCATCCCACTTGTTATTAGTAACACAGGCTTACATTGTAACCCACACTGTGCCTATTTACAACTAGTCTTTATAAGCCACTAAGCAAGCCGGGTAGATGGTGGCAGATCAGATATCAGATGTCATCCTGTGGATGATAATGTGGTGGGAGGAGGGACCATATATCTAAAATACAAGAAGGATGGATCTTAAATACAATGTCAAAGAAAAGAGTCACTTGTCTGTATTTTGTTGTCTTCTTTTATAATCAAAGTGAGGAAAGGAAAGACAGGTTAGAGGCTGCTATTACTATCAAGATATGAATGTTCTCTGACAATTGTTGGCTGAGGCCCTGGAGAAAGAGAAGAGCAATAATGACAAGGCTTTTGTTTCTCCAAATGTCAAAGGTTACTAAAATGGGACTGAGAAGGGATGAACTGGAAGCTTTCAGTGCTGCATTATGTCATTCTATCTAATTCTCATTCAGGGACATCCATTTGCTCTTGTTCCTTGGTGAGCATGTTTTCTCCTTTCTAATCCTCCTGCAACATCCCCTGCCCCATTAAAATAAAGCCAAATGAACCCAACCTGAATTAGAAATGGAAGTAGGGAAGGATCCACTCCTGTTAAAATTGCCTATTCATATATCCTTTGCCCATTTTGCTAAGAATTGGTATTGGCTGGTTTAAAGAAAAAGTGACTTGAAACAGATTCTTTTACATGCATTTAAGAGATGTCTTTGTGTGTGTGTTTTGCAATAGAAGTATATTTTAATTTTATGAAGTTAAATATGTCTTTTATAGTTTGTGGGTCTCTTGTCTTTGTTATACAGATCTCCAACCCTTACTTAATAGATACACTGAGTTTTTCTGCAAGCTTGTTATTGTTTTATGTTTTACATTTAAGTCTTTAATCCACCTGCAGGTAATTTTTGTACATGTGGTGAGGTAGGGATCCCCCTTTATCTTTTTTAGGTGAATAGCCAGTTATGATGGCACCATTTATTAACATATATTTCCTATTTAAATGAAATTCATTTCAAGTATATTGGGATTTATTTCTTCATTCACTATTCAATTCCAATGAGCTCTTTTTCTGTTTTCAAGTCAAGAAAATACTGTTTTGAATATAATGGCTTTATAGAATGTTTTTATCTAGAAAAGCAGGTGCTCCTACACTATTTTTTTTCATAATTAAATCTAGCATTCTCAGATATCTACTCACCCAAAAAAATTTAGTTAAAAGAAGCTCTTTCAAGATTCTAACTGGAATTGAGTGAGATGTATAAATTAATGTCGGGAGAATTGACGTTTCTGTGATATATTTTCCCCTTCAAAATAATTTTAATGATGTGAGCCCTTCGTGTGAAATTACATAACCTTTTTCTGGTCCATCTTTGTTATCTTGTATAAGATTATTAAAACCTAGAAAACTAAGTGATATCTTCCCCAAAGACAAAGAACATTTGAGAAAAACTCTGACCCTTGTGATATCTCAGCTAGGACAACAGTCTAGCCAGAGGAAATCATATTAGAAGAGAAAGGGAGATACTCAGGTGTTAAGCATGGATCTTGTACAACTCTTACAATTTCAAGCTTATCCTCAAAAATCTTAATTTCTTTTTTTTTTAGTAAAAGCCACAGTCCCCTCAAAATTATTTTGGGTCTTGTGCCTTTTTGATTTCCTTATTCCTAATACTGAAAAGCTAGGTTTCACATGCTTTCATATTTATTCTTATTGAGACAGGAAAAAAGTATTCAAAATAGTTCTTTTCTTTTTCAAAAGTCACATATCATTACTGCAGAAATCTAACATCATGGAGATATCTCAATAGCCACAACTTGATCTTTTTTTCTAGATGTTTTTCATTTAAAATGAGATTAGGCTGTATTTGCTATAATAACATTTTCACTTACCTCCACACTTTATATATATTTATGTCAGTACATACAGACCTTTCTTATTTTTAATGGCTGTATACTATTCTGTTGGATAAGAAAACATAACTTACTTCATCTTCTAGTTTTGTATATTAGAATTATTTCTAATCTATGCCAAAATAAATATCTTTATGTACTTATGCAAATAGTTTTAGATAAACTAATAGAAGTGAAAATACTTCTTCAAAGGACTGACATGTTTTGTATTTTAATGTAAATATGGACTAGTTGGCAGATTTCTCTCCCAAAAGCGTATCAGAGTGCGGTTTTACAGCATCAGTGCTAATTCCAGGTTTTGAAAACTCCAGAACTTTTCATTCAGCAGTCCTTTAGATAGTTGGAAATGTTTTGCCATACCTGGTAGCACACAGCATGGATGAGAACATTCCCGTTTCGATCAGTCCTTGTAATGGTCACTGGTTCAGGAATTCCGCAGCATGATGTTGGCAATATCCCTGCTGATTCTCAAAATTCTGTCCTCATTATTCCAAGAAAATACAACTGGCCCTCCATTTTCAGGTATAACTTGAAGTTGTTTTTTCCACCTGGATGGTAATTTTGAGCTTCGTCAAGACATATTATTTCATCTGTTGGAGTTGTACATATTTATTTGTGAGATGGCTGAGAGACAGCTCACTCTATCCAAAGTGAACTCATTTCCCTCAAATTTGTTAATTTCCCAAATCTCCTTCCACCATCAGTCGCTCTAGCCTAAAATAAAGCAGTTATTTTTAAGTCCTCCATTTCCCTCTTCTCTACCATTTAATGCAAATACAGATATAAGTTCTGCCTCCATACATGTCTCAAGTTTAATTTTTCTCCATCTATACTATTCCTTCCCATAAAACCCTCTGATAATTTGATTTAAAATCAAATTCATAGACTATAAAAAGGCCTCCAAGACCCTCTATTGTCTTTCTCTTACTCAATTTCCCCATTGGTTCCATGGCCTTCTTTGTATTTTCTAAACATGTCACGCTTTTCCCCTTCTCAGGCTTTGACCTGCTGCTCTCTCTAGCTGGTTCACAGTATCCCTGTGTTCTGCGTGACTAACTGCCTCACCAATCAAATGTCAAATCTCCCATGAGGACTTCCTTAACAACTTTGTCTAAAATGGATTTTCCCCACCCTCCTACATTGTTGGTGGTAATGTAAATTGGTGCACCCACTATGGAAAGCAGCATGGAGGTTCCTCAAAAAACTAACAATAGGAATACCATACAACCTGGTAATTCTACTTCCAGAAATTTGCCTGGAGCAAACAAAATTTCTGATTTGAAAGGATATTTGCACCTCTATGTTGATTGCCACATTATTTACAATAACCAAGATATGGAAGCAACCAAAGTGACTGTCAATAGATAAATGGATAAAGAAGAAGTGGTACATATACACAATGGAATATTATTCTGCCATTAAAAAGAAAGAAATCCTGCCATTTGCAACAACATGGATAGAACTAGAGGATATTATGCTAAGTGAAATAAGCCAGACAGAGAAAGACAAATGCTATGATTTCACCTATATGTGGAATCTAAAACCAAAATAAAATGAACAAAACAGCAGTAGACGCATAGACACTGCTACCATGGGGAAGAGCTGGGGTGGGTAGGTGGGTAAAATAGGTGAAGGGGATAGAGGCACAAAATCTCAATCATAATATAAATTAGTTATGTGATGAAAGTACAGTGTAGAGAATATAATGAATAGTTCTGTAACTTTCTGTGCTACACTAGTTGGAGTGAGGATTTATTCAATACTGTTGAATGACTGTGTTATATACTTGAAACCAATATAATATTGTATCAACTACACTTCAATGAAAAATATATTAACAACAATAAAAAATGAAACAAACTTAAAATAAATTAAAATATGACCTCTCCTCATCTACCACTTATCAATAATTGAGTTTTTTATGCATTTTTGTTTACATTGCTTGTCTCATTCTCTTCCTCAATCTCTGAATGAAAGGTCCATGGTAGCAGGCATATTGTGTGAGGGGATCACTCATGTATCTCCTGCGCCTGTGGTAGTATGGCTCCCATGAAGCACTCAAGAATATTTATTTCATGAATGAATTCCTGAGGCCAGCTTGTGGTTATAGCTCTCTAGGAAGACTCGATTTTCCTTCATCTCTCCTTGAGCCACAACTGACACAACAAGCCACGGGAGGTGGAGCGTGCTACACTTGTCCAGACGACCTGGGCCGTGATGCCTTTGCTGGGTTTGTGTAACAGAGAAGGCCAGTTAGATCCAAAATCTAGAGCTCATACTCCGTTGAAATAGCCACATGACAGACAATGAAACTATTTGGGGTCTTAGATTAAAAAAAAATCTGGACTTTATTTGTAATCAGTTTCAACTTAACTGGGTACTTTTGCAAAATTCTTTTCATTGTTTTCATTGTGGTATAATTTTTATACACTAAAATGCATAACATGTACAGTTCAATGAAATCTTATGGACACATACCCCAAGCTGTTATTCCAGATGAAGATACAGAACATTTCCACCCCTTGAGGAGCTTCCCTCATGCCCGTCTTCTGTCAATACTCATTTCCCAGAGGTAACCACTATTCTGGCTTCTATCACTAAAGATTAAATTTGTCTGTTCTTGAACTTCATATTAACAGAATCTTAAACATCTTCCATTTTTGTCTAGCTTCTTTCACTTAACCTAATGTCTGTGAGATTCATCCATGCTGTTCCCTGCTGCAAGGTGCATCTGCCTTCCTGTTTGCTGAAGGTAACCTGGGATTACTTAGGGTTCATTCCAAAGCACAGCTTTAGCTTTTGCCACTTGAAGCTTCTTAAAAACCTCGAGTGGTGATTTGGTAGCAGTCTCCATTAAGGGCTTTGAATCCCATTCTTACGGGGAATGTATCAGCATAGTATTGAGCTAGGCAATTACCTTCATCCAACTGAAAGAGTTGGTCACAGTATACATTAGATGAGCATCTTAAGCCAAACTTGAACATTCAGTCAACCTGAACAAAATGTGCTCAGTCACAGAGGGCCAGATTTCTTAATTAGTTCTCAGTGGCAAGAACATTTTATGTTTCCAAAAGTCAAGTACAAATTCTACAAGTGACAAATTCAAGAAGACTTCATAAGAGTGAATTAAACCCGGCCTCCCACTGTCATCTGCAGCATCTGATGCCATCTTCATTTATTTCTCACTGTTAGTGTTCTGAGAAGCACCAATATTCTATAATAAAAAACTAGTGGCTAACTTTATTGTGGTATAATGGAATTAAGCGATAGAAGGCCACCCCCTCTGCTTGACCTTTAACAGGTTGTCCCCCTTTTTCTTTGCGTTTTTCTCCATTCTCCCTCTTTTTGCTTTCAACGAAAGAATACTATTAATTACATGAATCTGTCTTAAGGCATCTTAATCAATCCTTTTACACAAACGTATCTTTTTGAAGTAGGAGGCATTTTAAAAGGCAAGAAAGAAAATATAAATACTTTTTTGTTGCTATTTGGTTTAGTTTGAGTTGATTTAAGGCAATTATTTGTAGTTTAGGGATTTGTATTTATAAATGTTAGGAACAGAATGTGGTGATACAATGTGTTGACACTTATTTTTTTTTTATTACTATTGCTATTAATAATGAATGCAAACTGCCTCTTCCAAGGCCCAAACACACATTTCCTGAAACTTCACTAAGGAGATGGCAATCCACTGATGCTCAAAGCTGTACAGGAAAATCCTGCCTTCTTCCAATACCAGCAGGGGTCTTCCTTAGATTTCTTTCATCCGATCTCATTTTGGTGAATTGAAAAATTGCTGTTACTTATTTAGTAAGTTATCATAATAGCAGCAGCATCTCCTAAGCTTGATAAAATAAAATACACAAAAGCGATACAATGAGCATTAAATATTATTCCCAAATTTTCTTTGAAGGTGAGAATATTTTTGTATTTAGTTTTCAGGTGATTGTAATTTAGTTTCAGTTTTTCATCTCATAGTTTCATTGAATTGTACAGATGAGTTACATTTCTCTGCACCAAAAAGTATCCACTCCTTTAATACTGAAAGGTCACATGACACAAATAGTTTGATTTCCTCCTGCCAAAGTATTGAAATCTAATCATTCTTGTAAATAGTTTAAAACCAAACATAAATACAGTTTTTAGTGAGAAATCAAACTTACAGCTATGTTTTTCATTAGCACTTATTTGGCAATAAATTTAAGAACACTTTGGAACTTAGTGGGAAATAGTTAACATTATCTTGAGATATTTTTCCATTGCAAAGCATCTTACTTTGAGAAACCAAAATGCTTCTAAGATGGTTTGCACTTCTCCCTTCAATCCAGATAGAAATGTGAATGAGAGTTGAGCTCAGGGAAACTCTTTCTGACTTAATGGGGAGCAGAACAAAATCATTATATTTATCCATTACAGAATCAGACTTAGCATCTAAAAGGAAAGTAGCATGTCAAAATAAAGCTGCATATTTCCTTTCTGGTTTACTCTCAGCTTCCTTTTCTTGCCATCTGTTTGGTAAATGTGACCGTTTGATATACTCCACCTCTAAGCCTTCACTACATGCCCAATTTCCTCCTGAAGCCCTTCCCAGAATATCATGCCTCTCAACCCATGAGAAACAGATAATAAAGCCAGAAGAAATTTGGTGGGCTACTACTACCCAAAGTTGAAAACTCCAGTACCAAAAAGAGTAGTAAGTGTAGCTGACTAATGCAATTTAATATATAAAATCTATGAGCTTATAATGATGCTTTTATAAAAGCAAACAAAAATCCTCTCATTTCTACTATTGGAAATTACATTAATACCAATTCTTTACTCCAAAATATGACAATTTAAAGGAAAACTCAAGTATTCACCTTCCATTTCCAGTAGAAACTTTTAGGGTAACCAGATAGCTACAGCTGCTGAGGAAATGCTTTTCCTTATAAAACAATCTCAGCTAGCAAATATGTCTACAATAAGATAAGTAGACTATTAATAATTTTTAAATCTAGAATACATTAAATTAGAGATACATGGGTGCTCCTTATACAATTCTCTCATATTTTCCATGTGTCTGAAAATTTTCATAACTGAAGAAAAATAAAATGCTATTGTGCTAACAATCAGAAAGTAAAACTATAAAGATGATGGCAACTTGTATAAAAGTAAAACTATGAAGATGATGGCAAAAGTATAAAAGAAGCATACTTTTAT
Source organism: Manis javanica (assembly GCF_040802235.1). Lineage (NCBI taxonomy): Eukaryota > Metazoa > Chordata > Mammalia > Pholidota > Manidae > Manis > Manis javanica. The sequence continues at coordinate 124,237,538 of NC_133162.1, forward strand.
AAAACATTTTCCTGGTATTCAGAAATAACAATTAAAATGATCAGTTCCATTTAAGAAAGTTTCTTCATGGAGAAAGAAGGAATAAAGGCTTACATAAAACCAATTTTCCCTATAATCCAATAAACCAAGGAAACATATATTCCCAATTATAATTGCTTCAAAAAACTGTGTTTCAACAGGGAAGGATGAGTGTGTCTGTACAGGTCTTTCTCCATAGGGTAACAAACAACAGAAACCACAGTAATAAAAGATCTTTAGGGTTATTTTAAAGACTTACATCCATCTTATAAGACTATGAGACCAAATGCAAGACCTTTCCCCCTCTTCTGTCTGTGGCTATACCCGGAATGATGCTGGTCACACGCAGAGGTCTAGTGCCTGTGAAGTATTTGTCCAGAGGGAGGTCAAAGTTCAACATTGTTTGCTAAAATCCCAGTGTTCAACCTAAGCGGTCCTCTAAGCAAACAGAAAAGGTAGCCTCCTTCTCTAATAAAGTATCAAAGGGAATGAGGGTAACAGGAAATACACACATACACACACACACACACACAATTTTTAAAGACTATCGTAAATGATATATATTTTCTTAAAAAATACACTTTAATCTTCATAGAAATAGCATTGTTTAGTGAGTCCAGGATTTATGCCAACTACTAGATTAGGTGCACTAATGGGAATTTAGTTACAGAGGAAAAAATGGAATTACAATATTTTATTTTAAAATATAATCCACTTTGTGATTATTTAAAAAATAGTTTTGACCATGTTTCAGAGCTATTACATTACTATTTTTCAAATTTCTTATTTGTTTCTTCACAAATGCAATAGTTGAATTTTACTTTTTCCACAGAGATTCTATTCCTTTTATACTATTTAATCATCTAGGTCTTTGTATTCGCATGTGGTATTTTCTTTATCACATATTGTATGCACGTAGTGATGCCTTACTGTTTTCTTCTATTGATCCTTCTCATCATAGTGCTTTAATTATCTAAGCTTTATAACATTTTAATGTCCAATAAAGCAAGTAATCTCCTTCTTTTTATTTATTCAGATGAAATTTTAAATCACTTGATGATTTCTCTCAGAGTTATGTTGGATTTTAAAAATTTGGTTTGCATTCAATCTATTCATTGATTTAGGGAATGACAGACATAAAAGATGTGAAACCTTTTTTAGATATAAATTTATGTGTTTATCTGTAAGCATATCTCTATATACATTTATCTACATGTATTTATCTAAATGTATGTATAAGTGTTTGTATACATTTATTTGAAAACATATGTAGACATAGGTTTATATATTTATATGCCCATATTACAATTGTCAAGGCTAACATTCTAGCTAAATGCCTTCATTGGGGAAACTAACTATGCGGCGGAACTACAAAATATCCTGCTAATACCATACACATTTAACTATCTGTTTATTAGGAGTTCGTACTTTAACTGAATCAACTGATGACTGTTAGTAAATGAAATTTCCACTTGGATTTCAAAGGCATATTTGAATTTCACTAATCTTGCAGTTTCAGGAGACTAGAGGTTTAGGAGCTTTGGGTTTAAGCAAAACGAGGCTGAAGTCTTGCCTGCGACACTTAAACTAACGACAGGACATACTTAAGTAAACTTTAAGTAACGTCTCTAAGCTCCAGTTGCCTAAAATGGGGGGTTAACGATACTGCCCACCTCTTAAAGTTGTTGTAAGGGTAAATAAGACGATGTGTGTAGAATAATGACCCCAGTGCCTGGTTTGTAATAAGCTCTCCCAGAACGTCAGCTACTTTTCCAGTCTGGAATAAGGCACCACCAAAATTTCAATTTAAGTCATAGGCTTTCTCCAAATAACAAGCTTCAGTGAAATACGAACAGGAGACACGAGTCTGAATTTGTATAACTTCTTTCCTATTTTGAATATGCATTAGAAATAACTGTTAAATCCCCTGTCATTGTCTTTGTGCTTCACCTGTGGCCTTTTCCTGGTTTGCTTCATCTACTTTGGATTTTTCTCAGACTTCTGTCCTCTTTGAGTCTTGTATTTTTCTTTTGCCTTATCCAGTTTTGTCCACCCAAGGGACAAAAGTAGTAAGCACTGTGAAGCTGGCTGAAGCGTGGGTGACACCAATCATGAAACCACTGGTGCCATTCTGACTTATCTTCCCTTACTCCATCTTTTATTTTCATTTTGTAAAATCCTATAGCATGAATTCACTGGAACATGTGCCATTAGTGTCTACTGAATTTTGTAACCTCATTTTAATGCATGTGAGATGGCTCTAGACGAAATAGGCTAATGACTATAGGAAGAGTAATTTATTAATTTTAAAAAATTGAGAGAATATCATATTCCAGGCATATGATTCACGAAATTACAGATTTATGAAAGAAGGTTCCATTTGTGTATCTATTTAGGAAATGATGCACAAGCTTTGATTAATCTCATGTCATTACTGTAACTATCATGAATGGAGCATATTGACTGAGTTTGAGTTCTTGCCTATTAATTGAATACCTATTTAATTCATATGTAAGAAATTGAAACACATTATTCTTTCTGTTAGACATCAGAAAACTTTGATTCAGACAATGATTTTAGCATATCCTACCAAAATTAAGAAGATTTTCATTAGTGAATGTGAAAAAATGAAACTATATGGAGAGATTTGCTCAGATTACACAGCTGTTTGCTTTCCCTACCTCTGAAGACAGTAGACTGTTTTCCTTTTAAACACATCACATGATTTCATTTAGTATACTAGAATCAATGAATTTTTAATTTGCATGCCTCTTCAAAACAATTTGTTAAAAATATATATTCCTGATGGCCAAATAAAAACAACTAAGAGTTAATTTAATGTCTTCATTTACATTTTTGAGTTTTCAGTTTCTTAAATCAAACTGGTCAAAACTGCACCGTTTTCTATAAACTGATAGAAACATTTAAGTGCCATAAAACTCGGAATTCTTGACCACTCTTTTATTGCGCAATGGTTCTTAAGTGATGACATCCATTGTCAAAGGCATCTTCCAAAAAAAAAAAAATACAGCAATTTTTGAAAAAGAAATGAGATTGTCTTTTTAAGTAATATAACCCCTGTGCAATTTTCTCTTTTTTTGACCCTTTTTATTTCCTGAAGGTTTTAAGTAAAGGCCTCCAATTTAAAACCTATTATTCTGTAGGAGCTGCTTTCCCCCTCCCCCACTGTAACCTTGCTGTAATCTCTGTCCTGTTATTTTCTGACTTTTTCACTTTGCTTAGCACTGAGCTGTACTTAGGACACAACCAGAATGTGTGTGTGTGTGTGTGTGTGTGTGTGTGACACACGTACAATAGAGCAAATTTTAAATATCTCAAATAACCTACTTTTACTTTTACAGTGTCAGAATCCAAAGGATTCTTCTTTATTCTTTTAATTTTAACTGTATAGATTTTCACAAAGTTAAATCATTAAATGATGAGGTTATTTCAGAAATAAATTAATGAATCGCTATTTCATATCCTCAGGTACATAGGCTTGTATTATTAGTGTGAAAGGATCATAACAATAAAAGAATGTCAGTCTTAGTCAAATAGATGCAGTCAAGACAGTAAACTCTGATCACACCACATTCTGGTCATCTTTGCCTGGTTAAGAAGGCTTATAGGAGAAGAACCCTCAGTGTTTTGAAGCCATGGTCTTCAACCGCATGGTGCACAGAGACAGGTACAGGGGTACATGGTTATAACTAATTTTAAGGGAATCAGTTTTCTGTTCTTAATACTACAAATGCTCCCTTTCCCCAAATTGCCTGAGGAATTACCAGTGCCCACCTTCCTCTTTCTCTTCTCATTCTTTCCAAAAGAAAAGCCTACCACCTCTCTCGAATTTTGCGATGGTGCACTGCTCTAAGTACAAGTCCTGTGATAACAAACAAGAGTCAACTGGGCAAGTCTTTTAACCAAGGTTTCAAAAGCAACTCCCATTAATTTATTAAGAGATGGGTTTACAAAATTTTTCTTCTTAGGATTACTGTTTATTAACATTAATAATACAAGTTTGAGGTTTTGATAAATTGTTTACCATTAACGAAACAATGGCACCAAAACCCAGAGGAATACTTGAGCTGTATGCATTTTATGTAACATTATAATAACATTTTTATTTTAACCCAAGCGTTATGGTCACAAGAAACTTTTTAAAAAATGCATTATATGTATGTGATTGCAGAAAATTATTATGGGGCAACCAATGAAAGATTGTTAAGCATAATATATATACATTACCTTATGACAGCATCCTATAGGGGAAGCGAAGTGAAAATACTATTTTGGGAGGAAAATGATACAACACAATTGCCAACGATTTATTTTTAAATTTTTAAACATTTTCATTTTTAATGGAAGCATAGTTGACACATATATTATATCAGTTTCAGATTTCACTTATGTGTGGAATCTAAAAAACTAACCCTTAGTTATTTTAATAGATAACTATGGGTCTCAAATTCTTATGTTTGTATTTCATTAAAAACATCTAAAAGAGGGGTGAAACATTTCATTTTTAAAATATCACTTTTTGTACTGTACCATAAGTGACATCTTTTGCAATTCATAAATCACAGGAAAAATATTGCTTATCAGAAATGTTCTAGATTGTGCATAATCAAACTTCACCTGACAATTCTAGAATGAAATGTTTGAAAACCCCTGTTCTGAAGGATAGTTTCTGTTTGGTAGTGAGCTCATCTCTTCTCATATTGAAAAAAGAAATACCTGGCCCTAGTAATGTATTGCGATAACCTCATGATAAAACGAAAGAAAGTTGCCTTCACGAAACATTTGAGTGGGTCCACAGCTGCTCTGAGTATTGAGAGCATAATTCATCAATGGATCTGGATTAGTCTTGTACTTTCAATAATTTCAGCAGGATGTAATAAACTGCTTTCTTTCTAAATACAGGTTTATCCTGCTGGTTCTTGCTAGTTATAGGTTGTTAGTTGCTAGTTTCTGTTGCTACTTTTAGTTTTAGAGTGACAGCCTTGCTCAATTTATCATTCACAACAATACCACATTTGGGGTCACATGGGCAGGTGCTGGGGGCAAGCCTGAAAGCGGGGTGTCACTGGAGTCAGGCTGTGAACAACAAAATGTAACTTTCCACATCTTTCCACTGAAAACAAAATCCATTACCAACCGGCTGCTCAACACCCTGCCATGTCAATTTGTAGAAACAACTGAAAGATCGTGGATGCTTGCTGAGCAGAAAATCAACAATAAATGGCATGTCTATAAACAATAATTGGTATATGGGTTTATACCTGTACATACTGTTCCTTCTCAGCCATTTTAGGCAATGGGTGTAATTGTAATGCTGTTATGCAAAATGTTATGAGATGCATGGATGCGTAATCCTTGAAGACAAACAGCACTCTTTTAAAGTTCAAGGGAAGAAAAAGAATGCCTCAACAGGAATGGTAGAGACTCAGTTGTCCGAGTTAACATTTGCCATAAAATACAACACCAAGAAATACTACTGAAAAGAAACGTTTCTGGAGTTTTGAACAGTGTGATATAGTTTTTCTGGGTCTTGATTTGGCTACAAATTAAAATATCCAGGATTTCGCTTGGAAATGTTGGTGTGAGATCAGGTTGAAAATTGAAAATTGTTAAATATTTCGAAAGAAAGAAGTTCTTTATTGTTGAAAGAATATGGTAAGGTGGTTATGCTACACAGATTATACTAGCGGCAGGATGGAGAAGGGACAGGGTGGGGTCATGGAGGAAACAAGAAGCCTGCCTGCGAGGCACTCCTGGAGTCCAGGCATGGGGTGACCATGGGTTGGTGTAGGGTGGTACTGGTGGAAAATGAGAGGATTAGAAAGATTGAAAAGCTATTTGGGAGATAAAATTGAAGGACATTGGTTATGAATAGGGAAGAGGGTATGATAAGGAAGAATATATCAGAGGTTACTTTGAGGAGTTTGGCTTGAGAATCTCTAAAGTAACCAAGTACACTTTTAAAAAATTGTTCTCTGGGTAAGTAGCTTAAAAGTCTTTGTAAACATGGTTAAGTCATTGGGGCTATTCTTTTTGAATAAAGATAACTTCAGGGGACATGCACCTAAATTTTTGCCAATTACATCACATTCTTTTTGATAGGTGGTTTTCCAGTGCAGAGCCCCAACAGCCACTACATAATGAAGTAGAAAGGTGATGTAATTGTTAAATTAAAAAATGCAAGTTGTGATGTAGTTTCTGTAGTATGACCACATTTAAATTAAGCCAGAAAGCTCTATACTTGTGTATGAACATCTATCATGTCTATAACTGCATAGAAATGTTTGATAAGGGGACCCCAAAATGTGAAGAGTGGTCATATTGGGAAGGAGAAAGGAATGGGAGTTAGTGAAGGGAACTTACTTTTGATCTTTTATTCCTCTGCTGTTTGAGTTTTTAATGATGAAAACATGTGCATCTGCAGTTAAGAAAAGAAGATGGATGTGAAGAAGATGGATGTTAAGCTGAGCCAAATGATTGTGGTGATCATTTCATAAAATATGTAAATCAAACCATCATGTTGTGAGCCTTAAACTTATGCAGTGATATATATCAATATCTCAATAAACTGGAAAAAATAGTAATGTAAAATTTCCTGATTTTTGTGATGAAAATGATTATGCTAAATGTTTAGGTAACAAGTAGAAACAAGAACCCATGTACTGTGGCAAGGTTAGAAGAGGTGTATCAACGATTGTGTCATCCTGTGGCCAGCAACCTAGTGGGAAAAGGTCTGTCCTCGGACCAGCCATGGATCTGGACATCAGAGGGTTTGGGCCAATTTGTCCCTCAGTCCTCAGTTCCTTGTCTGTAACACTAGGAGGTTAGACTAAATTAGGGGTGTGAACCATTAGCATGTGGTGCCTATTCCCCAAACCCTCACTTTTGGTGGGTATTTTTTTAACCCACCATGGCTTTCCTTCTGCTGAGATCAGATCTACTGCCCATCAGAGTTGCGCACAGGAAGAGAGATAAACACAGATCACCTGGAAAGGCCTTAGAGACTGTTAAAGAGCCTTGATGATGATGATGGAGCCATGGGCCTTGGAGACAAACTTGGGTTAAATCCTTGCACTGCTGTTAACTAAGCTGCATGATTTAGGCAAATGAATTGATCTTTCTTAGCTTCAATTCCTTCATCTGTAAAATGGGTACAATGATTCCCACACCCCACCCTCTACTGGCTATAGCATGCAGTCAACTTTAGCTATTATTTCTCTAAAGTTTTCCAGCCCCAGGATTGCATGATTTTAATCTGAGAATAAATGATGAGAAACTTCACCCTAATTTGCATGTGGTTCGTGTATTGCTGTTACTTGTTAGGAGCAGCCGCCCCTCAGTTCCCCCAAGGAGATGCTTACATGTGCCTCAGTCTGCTCATCCACACCGCTCAGTTTGGAACAGGGGGGCTGTTTTGAGCAGAGCATCAGGCTTTCAGTGCCACATGCAGAGCCCGGGGAGATACCGTGTCTGCACTCTGCTTCAGAGGGTGAGCCTGGGCATTCACAGGGCATCACAGTGGAGTTGCGTTTCGACCTCTAGAGCAATTTAGCTACTCTGTGTCAATCGCCAGCCATGAACCGCTGTGATCTTTTGCATGAATGGAAAAGCCGATTAAAAGGCTGAGTCGGCTACCACCCCACTTTGGTAACCCTGCCAACATGACTAGGTTCGTTTGATGTAATCTGAATTGTTAGATTGTGAGTGGTTTATCTCCATCATTTGTGAGTGAATCACTTAAGCCGTGTTCTTCCTTATGACTAGCTGAAAAAGCTTACTGGATGGCGGAATATGACCTATCTCTATGTAAGTGAGTGACCTTCCCATCTCTGTCTCCTGTGACATGCGGGCCTTTTTTCCCTCGGGGACCTGGGCTGTGTTTTACCACAGCCCACTGTCCTCCGCATTTGTTCCACTGATTGTGCACATAAATAAGCTAGACCTTGAAGATGCTGATGAAAATTATGTTAACATACTAAATATTGAAATAATGCAGCTTGGTGTATAACAAAATGTATCTCTTCTAAAGGTCCAAGAGCAGTATTCAGGCTTTTTTTTCCCCAGTATTGACAATCCTCTGGGGTAGATTGAATCAAGTAATACCAGTCCTATCTTACAGATGGTAAAACCAAGGTTCAAAAACAAAACAAAACAAAACCCCGAACAAGAAGGGAGCACTGGTTCAGGGGTAGGTCACAGACAGGAGGAGGCTGGAGAGATGTGTGGAATATTTGGCTTATTGGATTTACTGGTGCATATGCCATGTGTCATGCATTGCTGAGTGAACAGTAAACACTGTGTGTTGAGTTTCAGACATGTTCCAGGCACTGTTCTAAGTATTTGACATAAATTATGTCACTTGGCCCTGGTGACCATCCTTGGAGCTGAGCACAGTGGTGAATGCACTCATTTTACAAGTGAGACCAGAAAATGTTGAGCAACTTTTGGGAGTCACGTGGAGCAGGTACAAGGTGTAGACTCAGGATATGCATTGTGTTTTCTTGAATTCTTACTGAAGAGAGCTGAAGGGAGACTTCAAATTTAAATTCACTGAGTTCACTATTTCTCAGAAGGTGATTATGGTACCATTCTGTATCTCTAATCCTCAATAAAATTGGTAAATGGTAAGTTCCTAGGCTTTTTATTTTTTTGCAGGGAACCACACAGTAATTTGTTGTTTCAGCAAATTTCCAAATGTTTTCCACACACACTAAATTTTCAGAATCTCTGATTTGTTTTCCACCTGTTCTGTGTGCAGATGGAGATGTTCTTCGATGGCCCCAAGCAGTGGTAAGGTGGTTTGGGCTGGGCTGGACAGGGATGTCAGCTACCTGGTAGGTAAGGCTCATATCAATTTCATCCTCAGTCCCTTGGATTTTCTCACTGATACTTTGAGATTTTCAATAAGATTGCACATGAAGCATCCTGAAGCTTAAAGGAAAGACTTGAAAACTCAGCCTAGTTCAATCTACCCCCTCATCCATTTCACAGATGTAGAGACTAAAGCTCAGAGACACTGGAATGGTTTTCTCAAGGTAATCCAGAGAGATGGGACTTGAACTCTTGGCTCCTTGAACTTTGGGCTATTGCCCTGTCACCATACTCCAGGAGTTATTTACTAATTCTCAGAATAGCAGCTCTTAGAAGTCAAGATGAAGACTGTGTATAGGTGTATTCAATAAATTTCCCAGGAAGACCTGATGCAATGAGGACATAAAAGGTTGAAGGCTGACAGTGTGTGTATATGGTGAGCAGGGGATGGGGGGCAGTTTGCAGTAGAAACTAGACATGTTCTTCTGGAGCTTCAAGGGATTTTCACTCCAAAGGAATTTTTCTGTGCTTTCTGGAGTTTATAGACAAAGAAAGATTGGGGGACAAGAAGCAAAAAAAAGTCAGTATGAAAAGGATTTTGAGGATGGGCACCTTTTTAAAATATCAAGTTGGAAGATCTTCCCAACAAGAAAGTCAGACTGTCAGATGAAAGAAGCAGTGACCCAAATCTAACTGAAGTGTCAGGGTGATCGTCACCCCAAGGCAGGGAAGAAATCTTACTAATTAAAGATCCCCATTATGTCCCTAATTCTAACTTCACAGTGTCAGTGCCTTAGTAGGAGCTCATCAGGAGGCTCAGCGCTGTCTACACGGAAGAAAATCTGCTCAAACTCATCCAATCAACTAACCACACACCCTTTCGACTCTGTCACAGGCAATCAATGAGAGCCATGATGAATATCAAAAGTGGATTTCTAAGAACTTTATAGTCTTTTATTTTCCTGGACATGGAAGCATTTTAGTTGTTTGTTCTTTATTTGGGGGTAACAGTTTTAAAGACAAAGGTAGAAATGTTATGTGAATAGTTGCCTATCCAGATGGCATTAAGAAGAGGATGGACTGCAGCTTAAATTTTCAGAAATGATGTGCACGATTGAGTAAAAGATTTCATATGAAATTATAGGAGAAGTGGAATATTGCCCAGATGGAGCTGCAAGATGAAATACAGAGGAAATCACATACATGAATGGACTTTATAAATTCCAAACTGCCATACAGAGTCTTCCAAGAGTACAAGTGATACTCAGCAAGTCTTCAGGAGAAAATGCAGTAAGGAGAATGAGAAATAATGTTTGTGGAGTAGGATACCAATACAACAGTGATAGAGAACAGATACCCAGTAAACAGGAAGGAGAAGATAATGTGACGGTTGTCATAGAAACTTGCTTGATCAATGACTGGAATATAGCAAAGGAATTCCCTTGCCAAGTATAGACTCCGTAAAACCTGAGGTGGGGGCATGATGAGGAGCAACTGGGTGAGGTGCAAAATCAAGAAAGCTCATATGATTTAAAAACATCTATTGGAATTGTTTTATTTGGTAGAGATTTGAGAAAGATACTAATAACTAAGTATTTTAAATTGCATCTTCAAGCAAGGGGCCCAGAAAGCATAGGCTATCACATAGGCTTAAGTTCACAGTGATGAAAAGAAAGTAAAACTACTTAACTCAGATTTTACTTTTATCTCTGAACCATGGAGAAGGATCTTCAATGAGAAAATAAAGAACTGAGAGATGGAAGCTTATAGAAAGTGACTGGATGGTACAGGAACATGTGTTTAAAATGATTTAAGCCAGGCCTAGATCACCAGTTCTCACCCACCCTGGCTGCATATTAGAATCGCCAGAGAAGCCTTTAAAAATACTTGCAGAGATTCTGATTTAATTGGCATAAGGTGAGGATTCAGGCAACTGGCATTTTTAAAAACCTCCCAGGGGGACTCTAATATGCAGTCGTGTTTGGGAACCATTGTCCTGGATAAATTAATTATACACCCCTATTCACAAAGAACTTACAGGTATGTTACAGGTGGAGAACAGAAGTGACATCAGAGACTGGAGTTGTTGTTTTTAAGAATGCAGAAAATGCGGACTCTGGAAGCTGTAGAACAACAGGCTTGACATTCTTCCTGAATTTATTCTGGAAAAAGTTGTGTGAGCATTTATGAAAGAAAGAAATGATGACTCAGAAGCACCACGGGCTGTATAAGGACAAATCATGTGAAACTCAGTGCATGTGTGTGTGTGTGTGTGTGTGTGTGTGTGTGTGTGTGTGTGTGTTATGTACAAATTAGTGCCTCGATTTTAGCAAGGCATTTGATAAAGTGCCTCACTCTATCTTTGCACAGTGGTTTCCTCGGTGCACCCTGGAAAGCTACGAGTGCTCATGGGGACACCTCAGGAGTCTCTCAATAGCAGCTGCTACAGGGCAGTTGGGCTCTTTGACCCATCACCTACTTGAACTAGAGTGACTCTGCTTCTATTTGTATTTAATTATTTGGAAGCAGATTTTATGTGAATAAGTTTTATTGCTAAGAAAAAATTTGGAAACTACTACTTTAGATGACATGATGCAGACACAGAAGTGACATGTTATGGCATAATCATTCAGGAAACAGATACTGGGTTGTTGTTAAATGGAAGGGGAATCTTCACTACCTGTTGTCTTTCCATTTAAACACTGATGAAAACATTGAAGGTGGGCTTACAAAGGTGTGCTTGGAATGCAACTAGGAACAGTGGGTAATCATCTAGATAGCAAAACCAAGAATAAAATAATTTATCAGAAACTAAAACCAAGAGATGATAGTTTTTTATGGATGATTTAGGCTGCTCAGGCCAGAACAGGATACTGCAGACCGGGTGGCTTGAATAGCAGACGGTTATTTCTCAGAGTTCCGGAGGTTGGGAAGTCTGACCTCGGTGTGCCCTTAGCTTCCGTTCCTGTGTGGGATGTCTTCCTGGCTTGCAGTCAGCTGCCTTTTTGTTGCGTCCAGAGAGAGGGCTCCGTTGCACCTTCCTCTTTTTGGAAGGACACCACTCCCATCATAGGCGCTCCACCTCACAACCTCATTTAATCCCCTTGCCCCCCAAAGGCTCACCTCCAAATATCATTACATTGGGGGTTAAGATGAATTTTTGGGGAACACAAACTTTCAGTCCATAATAAGGGACAGATATCAACATTCTCCTGATAGTTTATAGAGAAAATAAGGTTTGTAAGAACACAGGACTTTGTAGCTCTTTACATGTAAAAGTCCTGGGTCTATAAAAGATCATAACCTAAAATTAAAAGGAAGAGGGAGGTGGCTGTTAAAAAAGGAATTAATACAATATTATTGTAATCCAATTTTTCCAGGTCACAACAGGCTGGTGGCAATAATGATCACAATAATACTAATTGTTGACAGGTTGTCTTTAGCTCACTCAGCACGTAATTGTGAGCATCCATTTCTTCCTCTACATCTCTGGACTTTTGAATTCCTTTTACTAGTTCTGGGAGCCCCCAGGGGATACTGTTCAGATACTTGCAAAACTCATGTGTCAGCTATTATTTAAAGGTGACAATAATTCACACTTCATAGGGCTGTTGTCTGGATTAAGGGGGTTAGGTTGTGTGAAAGCTTTTAGTAAACAGTAAAGCCCTGTGCAAAGAAAGGTCAAGTGCGAGACAGAATGGGCTGCCTCTCCGTGCAGCAGATTTGGGGCTGCTCTGCCCTCATCCACCCTGTCCCCACAGCACTAAATTGCCATCTCCAGCTGCTGGCCCTCCCTTGGCATCCCTCCCTGGGAATTGCCCTGGGAGAGTCCCACGCACAGGCACGTCATCTTCAGGTGGACAGCCCATATCCAGTGACTTGTCTCGGTGGGAAGGTGGTGAGGAGGACATAAATGCTCCAAGTCCTCATCCCCACTTGCGACAAGCCTAAGGGGTCTCCCTAGTTTTAAGCTTTTTCCCAGGATTGGCTGCACCTTCTGTTGGAACTGCTCTTGAGCACATCTTCCTCCCCCTGCCCTGTCCTATTACCTTCCTTGCACCCAAGGGCATTAACCCCAAGAGCATCTCCTCATATGCTTTCTCCACACTAATGTTTATCTTGGAATCTGTGACATTTCCCAATCAGACAAAGAGGAGCAAGCTCTTCAGATGTAATTTTCTGTTTTCTTGATAATGTAAGCATTTAGTACATGTAAATGTAAGAGGAGGTAATCATTCATTTATTCATTTCTTAAATGAGCTTTCATTTAACATGTACTCTTATATCCTCTGGACAAATATGACACTTGACCCTCAGAGTACGTTTCTCATCAATTTGGGAGGAAAGGACCTAGTAAAAACATTCAGATGTGGTAAAAATCAGCCTTGTGGTGCATTGTGAATTGCTAGTAGTAAGTGCTTTGAAAGCTCAAGAGGAGGCAGTACTGTGACCTGAAATGCTTTGTGAAGCTTTTGAACCATAGGTTCAGAAATTCTGGAGTTGGACATGATCTTTGAAATTATCTCATCTTAGATCTTTGTTACAAGGTAAGAAACTGAGTAACTTCCTCCCAAATAACAAACCTAATGTAATAGCTGAACCTTGAAGGAGGGAGTAAGACTCAGATAACAGAAAAGTCACTCCAGGTGTTCAACATCTCCTTGAGCTTTTTCAGAATAATCATTAATTGCAGGGCTGTCCTCTCTCTGCACAGGTGTGATCTTCATCTGGCCAAAAGGGATCAGCTTTTAGGACAGTTACTGGCGTTTGCTCAGCACTGCCCGTGCAGGTGCTCTGGGGTCTGTGCATGTTTGAAAGAAGCACAGCACCCCAGAAATGGGCCTGAGGGCCCTGTTGCTGCTTTTCACTTTTACCTCCCATAACGGCTGTGGCTGGCTCTTCCTGTCCCTGAACCTGCCACCTGTGCCTCAGGTTCCACTTCCTGGGGCTCAGCTAAAGCTGCTCTGAATAAAACCCACAAATCAGCTCTTTACATGACCCTGATGTCATTTAAAACATTACGTGATAGCTCCCCTCTTCTGCATCCCTGTCTTCCTCTGGTGTAGTGTGATTTAAGTATCTTCAGCAGCTCTGTGAGATGGTTTATAATAGCGGTATTTCAGGCTGACTTTTCATCAGAAGCTTAGAAGGTGATTCACAATTACAGTGATCATTCCCTTCTGGCCGAGAGTCAAAGATATCAGACAAAGGCCATGGAGGAGGATCCGTGTCTCCTTTCTGACTAAGAGCCCTGGCCAATCTTGTGGAATGAAGTGCAACTGAAAAATCTGAAGAATTTTGCGGGGCGCATGAAGGACTCTCAGCCAGACTTCAGTGATGCTATGTTAGTAGCAGTTACAACTTTTTATAATGGTGGTTTGCTAGTTGGTGGTAACAATACTAGTTTAGCTAACTAAGCCAACTCTTACTTAGGGAAGATATGTAATTTCTTTTTTTAAAAAAATCATAAGTAGTCATTTATTAGTTTGTTCTTCACCTTATTTTGAAGTCATAATTTACAAAGTAAAACGGCAATTCCACAAAGCTGAAATTAGAGAAAAATCTATTCCTGTAGCCCTATCATTACAATAAATACAATTTATATATATATCCCTTCTAAGCTTTTCACAAATTCTTGTGGGCAATAATGGAGACATGCTATTTATTTTTTGCAGTCATTTATATGATTTTCTGTTTTTACCTTCTATTGAGTGACTATGACATAATTAACTTAATCATTCACTTGGAATTAACAATCATTCCCCTGTTTTGAGCATTGAATTTGTTTTTACTTTCTTGGTTATAAATAATACTGTTATGAACATCCTCATTATACAACCTTTACACACATTGCATTTTTTCTTCAGGAATAATTTTCCAAAGTAGAGCTATTGGTTTAAAAAGTACAAATGTTGTTTCCTGAAACATATTTGGCTCCAAAAGAGATGGACTCATTTACAATTACATTATTAGGCAAATATGTATATATATATATATCTTAGTTTATTAGGTTAAAAAAATCTCATTTTTGTTTTTATTTGCATTTCCCATTAATCCCACAAGTTGTTGACCACTAATAAAAATTATATTCTTACAGAAAGCTCTATGATTTACTGAGTATATGAGTGAGGGTACTGTGAATACTTTAGAGATGTGGTGAAAAGTTGCAGGGAAGGTTCCTTGCAACTTGGTTCAGCATATGGTGCTGGTGCCCCGGGAGGCAGTAGCAATGCCAGCACTGGCCAGTGGTGGTGAATCTGGTACCGTCATGAGCTGCCATGGACAACAATGCCCTTAGCACTGAGCATGGAGACACAGAGGCAATGTCCATGCCTACAGAGGTGACCTCCAGGAGCAATTGCAGGAGGTCTAGCAGCAGGATGAGGCTGGTCCAAAACCAAATAACTGGTCCACATCGGATACAACTAATGGGCAGACAGACCTTGATAGTCACTGAAACCAAAAATGCATGTATCATACACAAAGATGGGAGGAGTCTAGGAACTTTTGATGGGGGATGAGGTGAAGCAGACAATGTATTTAGTACTATAAATATGGCTCATTTTTATTTTATCATCCCTGGCCAGTTTTACTTAAGGGAATATAAATTAAAGAAGAAATAATTGGCAAAATTTATCATTGAACATAATGACAGTTTTGCTTCAAAACACATTTTAAACTATATTATAGGAAAGTCATTTCATCTCCAATTTTACATTTAAAAGTAAGGGATGTATATATCTCAAGGGATTTTTCAGCACTTACTGAAGAGATCATCTGATATTTTTGTTGATATTTTGTTTAGCCTATTGGTATAGTAAATGCAGATTCTACATTGAATTAGAAAAATAAGCAGATACTGAAAACTCAGTCTGTGTAAGGAATGTGGTGAGTTAGGGAATAATAAACAGCAATGCATTTCTGTTATCTGATAATCAAAAATGATCAAGTTGCTGACATGATTGTAATTAGGGAGATTTCTTCTTTCATTTTATAGAGGTGTTCTTGTCACAGGATCTCTCACTTATTTGCTGTATATATTTTTCGCTCATTTTAAGTATAACTCGTTTGAATAAAATTCTTAATTTTCCACTTTGCTTACATAAAAGAGGTTATGGTATTCTTAAAGATTTTCTGTGGGTTTTGATTCAGTTCCAGTTGTTTGAGTTATACTTCTTTGGAATAGTACTCACCAGAGAATTTCTCCTTTTTACGGCATGCTGGTAAAGCTGCGTAGGCCACTGATGTCCTGTGCCCATAACTGCCATCCTTATAACAATTGCTAAGTGGAGTCTAGTGACTAGAAGACTCAGAAATCAAAGCAATTACAAAAAAGGAACCACAGCATAATCCAGACTCTGTTTCAGCCAATTATTTTTTCTAGTCTCTTTTTAACTCATGGGCCTAAGTTCCCTATGATAACTCAGAGGCAGCCTCTCTCCAAGAGAGAGAGGTTTGAAGTGCCCTCCTGACCCTTGGTGGAGGTCAGGAACAATCTGAGATGGAACTCAATTATTTAGATCTTATTTCTAGAATATGGACCTCCCTAAAATAAGGATTTCAGAGGGCCTCTTAGCTCAGATGTTAAATGTATTCACCTTGTTAAAGCTTGGGACTTTCTCTTACCAGGACATGGAAAACACCCACATATATCTGTACCTATATTACCTGGTATTAACATCCCCCAGAGCAAACTCAACTTTAGTGTTTTAATTTAGATCATGTGAATTAGTTGGCAGATGAATATTACTTCTTATGAATTAGTAATTAAAATTTTCTTCTAAAATGTATACTATTGTGATTTTTTAATATTCTTTTTCCTGAAGAGAGAAAAATGTAAATCAGATGAGCAGTTACAATACAACATTCAGCTACTGGCTGGGAGAGGAATGAAGAAGGAAATGAAAAAATGTACCAAGACTGCTAGTCCTTGGATTTAATTAAAAGCTGTTCTTTTTGTTTGCCTTTTTGGCATGGCTGCAGATGAATTTTTTTTCATTTTTCTATAAAATTAAAAGTGCCCATTGTTGCTTTTTAGTGATGAAAAAAAGTTTTAAATCAGCCTCTGAAATAAAACTTCAAACCAATAACCAAATCAATAACCAGTCATTTTGAAAAGAAGAGAGAGAGAAGAAATTGTGAATGCAATCTGAAATAAAAATCCTAAAAAGCTTTCATTTGCTTTTCTTAGGTGTTGACAATATTTCTAGTGATCTATTCTTTTGTTTTACAAATATCCCATTTATCTATTAGCAGGAAAGATGTGGTTTATGTTTCTCAGTGTAGGTTTTTTTAATTCAAGCTTACAGTTAAAATGCTGGTTTTCTTATTCCTGCTTTCATGCACATCTATTTCTACCCATGTGAAGCTCACTGTACTTTGAGTTGGTTAATCATTGTGTTTGTTGTGCTGGTGACTGTTGAGCTCCTACTATTGGACGCATACGACGAAAGGGGCCAGGGACAGGAGAATTAATAAAGCCAGTATCTGCCGTAAGGGAACTCACATCTAATGGGAAGACTAGTGGTAGACAAAATATTCCCATGATGTTTACACTGGTGGCATTATACTAAGGGGAATTTTAAAATAAAAATATATTAGTACAAATACTAAGAGATTATACCATGTATCTAGAAGGATTTATAGAGATTACCTAGTTCGAATCTCTCATTTTACACCTAAGGACATTGAAGCTCAGACTTCACAGACACTAAGACCTGAACTGGAAGAGCATCCGAACTGTCATACCTTTTCCTCTTTTGGTACATCAAGAGGTATTTGTATAAAGGGGTGACTTTGACACCATTTATAGATACAGAACTCACCCTCTTGTTATTTACAGGCATTGTGAATTGGAAATTAAGCAACCTCATGTGTTCACCATTGGATTGATTTTAAAGTCTTTGTTTGAAAATGCAGGTTTTATTATTTTTCAAGTATGGTGAGACCAATAATTCAGGAGACAATTGTCATTGAAAATATAGTTTTTTTGGTTCCTAAGAAGAAGATATGGCATACCATTGCCATCAAGGGCCCCTCGGGGAAGCACCAGTGTCAATCAGGATGCCAAAAAGGAGGAGGGCATGGGCCAAGGTCTTTATTATCATGCTTGTGGGGATCATTTGCCATCTCCAGTGATTAACTAGACCTGGTAAAGGCAGCCTTTCCCTAATCTGCAAGGCCGCAGATGCCAGAACATCAAGAATACAGAAAATAAGAAAAAATAGTTCATTCAGTCTTTCTATGAAGGAATATCTGTCTTTCACTTTTTGAGGATAGGACCGCCCTTTGAGAAAACCAGTTCTGATTATCACTATAATTGTCTATGATGAAGTTTTTAGTTTAGTTTGTTTTTATATAAGCCAGAGTATCACCGTGTAATCTTATCTCTCTTTAGACAAGATACTAAATATTTCTGAGCTGCATGTCATTTGAACTCTAGCAGTAACAAGCTCTCCAAATGAAAAGTGATAATATAAACCTCCAAAATACACATATTTCTGTGACTAGTAATTACATTCCTACACTTAGGAGGATGGCTTGATAATTTACTTTAGGGAAAATAACTCTTTGAGTGGAAAAAACCCTAAGTAGACTGTATATTACAACAAGTTATATTTTAAAAGTATACCTACACATTCATGTTCTGAAACTTGGAAAAAATCTTTGTTTGGAAAATTTTGACAAATGGAAGATGGAGTCCCCAGTTAGCCACTTTTGCTATATTTAACCCCAAAATAGCTAAGCTTTGAATTTAGGGGTCCCAGAAATTCATTAGCTAAAATTTTGACAGTAGGAGTGTGTTTCTTTTGTGGGAGAAAGATAGATGTATTAGTGGAAAATACATCTTTTTCTGAAACCAGCATCATTTGGTTTTATACTCACTCTACTCTCACTTTCCCCGTAAAATACAACCCAGCCTAAACTAACCCAACCCAAGAAAAACCACAAACATAGTCTTTCTCACTTCCAGGCGCATTCAGTTTCTCCTCCTATGCCTCACCTCCAGAAATATACCCATCTCCCTGTACAATGCCAAAAACATCTCCCTTCCTGGTAATCAATAGCAGTATAGTTTGACACAATTAGAAGCTGGGGGAAAGCAACCTTCTCAAACTAAATCACATTAATATATAAAATATAGTTGGCCCTTGAACAATTGTGAGGGTTAGGGGCACTGACCTATTGAGCAAATAAACTACATAGAACTTTTGACTCCCCAAAACCGTAAGAACTACAAATAGCCTACTGTTGACCAGAAGCCATAATGATTATAATATAGTTGATTAACACATATTTTGTATGTTTTATGTATTACATACCACATGCTTACAATAAGGAGAAAAGAAAAAGATTTTTTTATATTGTCATAAATCTCCAAAAAGTTTCCAATATATTTATTGCAAAAAACCCCACCTATCAGTGACCTTTGAACAGTTGTTCAAGGGTCAATGGTATTACTAACCAATTGCCTTTCCCTCCCAAAGCATTTGAGATTTTAAAGGATGTTTATATCCTAAATGAAACAGTAATGAAGGGCAGGAATGAAGTGTGTATCTTCAGCTATGTGACAATGTAAAGTGGATACAGGGTCATAAAATTTAGTAGGGAACTATTATATAGGCATATCAACTCAGTAAGAATAAGTCTTCCTCTGAGACACCCATCTTACAGTAACTTTGTATATTAACTGTTAAACAGTCTGGGAAGTTTTGAAATAAAGAAACCAGTTCTAATATGATTACGTCAGCCTCCGAATACTTTTTGTATTTTCACAAAGTCTACTTTTTTACTAATTCTAAATATGTGTATTCTCTAAGAAAACCAAACTTTTCCACAGTAGTTCCCATGGTAGAGACGAGGAATTCTCAAAGAAGGCCAAGAAAATAAGGTGACAACTGTCATTTTATGGGTGGGTGCTTTGTTAGTGGAATACCGTGAAGTTGTGGGAGCGATAAACTTAGCACATGTCCAAGTGTTATATCAACTAGTGCCAATGCAAGAAGATGGATGGGACTTCTCAACGTGTAAATTGAAGTATATGATGTTGTTTGTTTTAACTAACAGCAAAATCCCAAGTCCATCTTCCAGGTTGGCTGGTGATAATCTATAACCCATTGGGTCACTCAAAGGATCTTGATTCTGTGGTGCCATTACTCTGGAGTTCAGTGATATGAAGAAATTCTGTAGGAAAGATGTCTTATATCAGTGCGCTGTTTCTATTCTTCACCATCAGGGTTGTCACCTTTTGCTTGTTACTGTGAACCAGGTGGCAGCTGGAATTTGGCTTTTCTTGAAGAAAGCACAGCTATACCTGTGCTTTGCTTTACTATACCTCACAGATAATATGTTCCTTTACAATACCAAGCTTTGTGACAGCCCCGTGTAGAGCAAGTCTAGGCATCCTTTTTCTAACAACATCTGCTCACTTTGTATCTCTGTATCACATGTTGCTAATTCTCTCAATATTTCAAAGATTTTCATTATTATTATATTTGTTATGGTGGTCAGTGATCAGTGATGTTTGATGAGGTGCCACAACCTGCCCTTAAAGAAGATGGTGAACTTGATCTGTAAATGTTGTTGTGACTATCCCACCAAGCAGCCATTCCCCCTTCTCTTCCCCTCTCCTCAGGCCTCCCATTTCCCTGAGATACTGAAACTAGGTCAGTTAACAACCCTACAATGGCCTCTAAGTGTTCATGTGAAAATGCATATCTCTCCCTTTAAATCAAAAGTCAGAAATGATTCAACTTCGTAAGGAGGGCATGTTGAAAGCAGACACAGGCCAGAAGGTAAGTGGCTTGTGCCTAACAGCCAAGCTGTGAATGCAAAGGAAACGTTTTTGAAGGAAATTAAGAGTGCTACTCGAGTGAATACATGAATGGTAAGAATGTGAAACAGGTTTCTTGCTGATATGGAGAAAGTTTTAGAAAGTCTGGATAGAAGATTAAACGAGCCACATTCCCTTAACCCAAAGCCTAATCCAGAGTAAGGCCTTGACTTCAACTCTATGAAGCTGAGAAAAGTGAGGGACGTACAGAAGAAACGTTGGAAGTTAGCAACGGTTGGTTCATGATGTCTAAGGACAGAAGCCGTCTCCGTAACATGAGCGGGCAAGGCGAAGTGGCAAGTGCTGCTACAGAAGATGCAACAAGTTATTCAGAAGATCCAGCTCACATGACTAATGAAGGTGGTGACACTAGAACACAGACTATCAATGTAGAGGATACAAGCCTTCTGTTGGATGAAGATGCTATCTAAACTTTCATAGGTAGAGAGGAGAAGTCAGTGCCTTGTACCAAAGCTTCAAAGAAGAAACTGACTCTCTTGCTAGGGGCTAATGCAGCTGGTGACTCTAAGTTGAAGCTAGTGCTCATTGACCATTCTAAAAATCCTAGGAACCTTCAGAATTATGCTTAATCTACTCTGCCTGTGCCCTATCAATGGAACAACAAAGCCTAGATGACAGCACAGCTGCTTACAATATGGTTTACTTAATATCTCAAGCCCACTGTTGAAACCTATTGCTTGGAACAAACGATTCCTTTCAAAATATTACTGTTGATTGGCAATGAATCTGGTCATCCAAGAACTCTCATGGAGATGTACCCAATGAGATTTATGTTGTTTTCCTACTTGCTAATGCAGCATCCATTCTGCAACCTAAGGATCAGGAGTAATTTAGACTTTCAGGTCTTATTATTGGAGAAATATATTTTGTAAGGCTATAGCTTCCATACATAGTGGTTCCTTTGATGGATCTGGGCAAAGCAAATTGAAAACTTCTGAAAAGGATTCACCATTCTAGATGCCATTAAGAATACCGTGGTTTGTAGAAAGATTTCAAAATATCAGCATTTACAGGAGTCTGGGTACCAGTTGATTCCAGTCTTCAAGGATGACTTTGAAGGGCTTAAGACTTCAGTGGAGGAAGTGATGCGGTGGAAACAGCAAGAGAACTAGAATTACAAGTGGAGCCTAAAGATGTGACTGAATTGCTACAATTTCATGACAAAACATTAATGGATGAGTAGTTGCTTTTTACGGATGAGCAAAGAAAGGGGTATCATGAAATAGAATCTACTCCTGTAAAGGTGCTATGAAGATTGTTGAAATGAGAACAAAACCTTTGAAATATTACATAAACAAGTTGATAAAGCAGCAGCAGGATTTGAGAGAACTGATTCCAGTTTTCAAAGAGGTTCCACTGTGGATAAAATGCTATCAGATGCTACAGAGAAATTGTTCAGAAAAAAAGAGGCAATTGATGTGGCAAATTTCATTGTCTGATTTTAAGAAATTGCCAGGGTCACTCCAGCCTTCAGCAACTTACCACTGTGATCAGTCAGCAGCCATCAACATTGAGGAAAAACCTGCAACCTGCAAAAAGATTATGACTTTCTGGAAGCTTAGATG
The DNA here is from genome assembly GCF_040802235.1 of Manis javanica. Taxonomy (NCBI): domain Eukaryota; kingdom Metazoa; phylum Chordata; class Mammalia; order Pholidota; family Manidae; genus Manis; species Manis javanica. Next base: position 124,259,807 of record NC_133162.1, read on the forward strand.
ATGGATTTATTTATTTATTTATATACTGCATTTTTAAGCAATGAAGTATTTTTTAATTAAGGTATGTACTTTTTTTAGACCTAATGCTTTTGCACACTTGATAGACTGTAGTGCAAACCTGACTTTTATATGTATTGGTAATCCAAAAAATCCGTTTGACTAATTTTATTGTGATATTTGCTTTACTGTGGTTGCTTAGACCGAACCTGTGATATCTTCGAGGTAACAAACTTCCTGTAGGCTTGGAAACTAGCTTACTGATCATTTATGTGTGTAAACCAATTTCCTATGAAGAGAACATCTGAAAATATCATGCTTCATTGTAATTTTCATTTTCTTGATTCACACGAGTGCCAAGTAGTTAAAGGGCTAGGAAAAAGAAATAGTGTGAAGGGTCAGAGAACGGTTGGTTGGAACTTGCTCCTTAAAAAAAATTATACACAGCCTCATAAAAGGATTCATTAAAATGACAATTATTAGTCTTCTCTACTCTCAGTACTTATATTTTACCTTTTGCCAGTGTCATTATACACTTCCTGTAATGAAGAAACAAATAACAAAACCAAAAACCAAAAGAAAAAACAAAAACAAAATCAACCCAAACCACCTTTGCATTGTGAAACATAAGATTTCTACCTAATTTGAAATTTCTGCCAATAATTTCACCAGAATAATGTGCCAAAGAAGTGAATATTTTTAGTTCCATGAACTAAACAGCAGATACAGTTCTGTGATTGAAGATAAACAATCTGTTAGCTAAATATTTTAAAATCATGAATATGGTCTTTTAATACATGGCATTAAATCCTTCTTGAAGTTCAGGTTGATTTTGTCAGTATATTCTGGGTTTTTTTTTTCTTCTGTGGATGGTTAACTAGTTTGTTTAAAAGGATCTTAACCTTTTCAACTAGTCTGTGGATATTGTGGCGTGAAATGCTTGCTTCTGTAGAGGCCTTCCTGACAGCTAGTTTACAACAGCCTGTCATTTTGACCCAGGTCTCTGGCTCTCATCACATGTACCATGGTTCTTGTCAAAAGAATGCATTTTAAAAGGAAGCCATTTATAACACCAAAACAATATTAATTTCTTCCTCTCATCATTGTTTTTCTTTATATGATGAGGAAAGATCTCAAAGATGTTTCCTTAATTTGGCAATCCTTCTAAATCCTAAATGATGATGTCATGAGAATTGATATTGTACTCTATTGAGTCACTCGGTGCTTTTTTATATTTGTTTGACAAAATGGGTCATTGAGTGAATACTATGACTCAGTTGTTTCTATAAAGTAAAATAATATAAATTAAGACTTTCTTTCCCAGGTTTGTTTAATAAGAATCATTTAAATTGCAAAAGAGCTACTCTCCAGAGGCTCCTGTCAGTTCTCTTTATTTTACTAACAGCACAAAACAATATTAAAGAAAACTAGGATGTATTTTGGGAAGTTTTCTACAGAATCATAAAAATACCAAATACTATCTTAGCTTGGACTGCTGTAACAAAATACCAGAGACTGGGTGGTCTATAACCAGAAATTTCTTTCTCATAGTTCCAGCAGAAAAGAAGTCCAAGATCAGGCCCCACATTTAGTGTCTGGTGAGGAGCAGCTTCTTGGCTTATGGACAGTGATCTTCTTGCTGTGTCTTGGCACGGTGGGAAGGATGAGGTAGCTCTCTGGCGTTTCTTTTTTAAGGGCACTAATCCCATTCATGAAGGCTCCATGCTCATGACTCATGATCTAATCACCTCTGAAAATCTCACCTCCAAATACCCTCACGTTGAGTATTTGGTTTCAACACATGTGTTTGAGGAGATACAAACATCCAGTCTATACACAGCTTGTTGAATCATCAGAAAGTAAAATATAAGCTCTCTGTCACGGAGAATAAAATATATTTTACTAAGAACTTTGGCCTCAAGAGTCTTGTAATTTGTTGTTTTGTTTTTTACCAAGGTTTATTATGTGTGTATTTAGCTCCACAGATTCTTACCTTGAAAGTGAGAAATTCTTATGTTAAGTTGTGGCAAATTTCATTGTTAATTTAGATTATGGCCTGCTGACTTGACATGATCTTAGTGATTTAAAGCAGAGTTTTATGATTTAAGGGCTGGAGACAATGTTATAATGTGGACATTCTCATTCACAGTCCCATGTTCATTTTACACTCAGTTTGTGTAAAGTGTTTGAGAATGTGACCACTTTTAGGGTCACCCTGGTCTGAAGCTTTGTCTTTCAAATTCAACAGCTGCAGAAAACTATCTGCCCAAAGGAGGTAAATGGCTGAGGTTAAGAATTCAGGCTACATAGTTAGTGTACCTGGACTCTAGCCCCGGATTGTTAGCAATCCAGATACATACTTAGGAGGTTATTTAACTTCTCAGTGACTAAAATTTATCATCTGAAAATTGGAAGTAATAATATCATGCAGCCCCCTCTAATACACTGTAATAAATTTAGTCTAAAACATTGAGTCAAGTATAATGCAAATGTCTGCTTTTGTGAGATTAATGAAATGAGAATGAGGGCAGGTGCAGGAAGAGTTTCTGACACAGGTAGGATGGGGCCTATTTTTTTATGGTCTACCATCACCCTTGGTCTTTGAGTGCACATATTCTCATTTGCCCATGTTGAGAACACAATTGGAGATGTACGCTTGTTCTCTGAGGACTTGGGAGACTGTTCAAGCCTGTTGAGTTAACAGCATCTCAGAGGAGCAGAAACATATTTTACTACCTGCCTCCAGGTCATCTTTTGTATCTTTAAGAAAGAACTAGACTGAATAAGGGGTAACTAATAGTGGATATTTTCTTTCTACATATCATTGACTATTTCCTTCTCTTCCCACTCTGTCATTTCATGGAGAAATGATAGGCTTAGAGAGTTAACTATTATGTCTATTAGAATAATCTAGCTTTCTCCAATGTACAGCTATTTAACAATTTCTTTTTTATTCATTATATATTTTTTATCTCTGAAATTGTTTTTCTCAAAAATTAAGTCTATTATATCAGGAGGTTTGTATTGAAAGCATTCCAAAGTTAAACTGAATTCTTAAAATGCTAATAACAATAAAAATCATAATAAGATGAAGCTATAATTTAATATCTATATGCCTGGCACTTAACATATTTATTAATTCATTTGATATCTCAACAATCCTCATAAATATTAACACATTTTAGTGAACAATCTGAATTTCAGAACACTACTTCAATATCTCAATTTACACAAGTAAATCTGACCCCAGATTCACAATCTTCCTATTACAGATACTTGATGATGGCCCAGTCATAAATTTTAACTTTTTCATTTCTTCACATGAGGCTGATATGGAGACATCCTAGCAAATATCTCTAAAAAATTATCTTTTATTTGCTTACCTCATCTCAATGCTTCCAGGTTTGGGTCAAGTAGTCTCATGCCCACTTATGATTTTCTAAATTTGTTTGAAACATTCTTATAGACTACTGAGGATTTTGTTAGTTTGCTTTGGTTAAATGCAAGGTTGTAACTTGATGACTAATGCCAGCTGAATAGTCCCAAGTCAAAAGAGGGGCAGTGATTTGCCATGACTGTTTGGATATGTTTTGCCAAACCAGAAATTTTTTTAATCTTGCCTGCTAGGAAGTTGATCCAATTTTAGAATCATCAGAGTTAATCCACAGAAAATCTTTCTTCTTTTGTGATGAAAACACAATACTTTCTCTGCAGGCACTTTATTCAGTCATTCCCATTAGGGCCGGAGCCTTTTCCCTGCATTCTATTTCCTGCCTTTACTGCTAAAACTCTGTAAGAAATAAACTCAGATGAGGGGACACAGTGACATCTGCCTTCCCGCTTGTGGTTCCTTAAGTGACAATCCTGTGGGATGCAGTGATACTGATATTATTAGGAAGGAGAATCCATCTTTTATTATTGAAAATAGCTTTATTTTTCATCATTAAAAATGACAACTGTGTGTCACAGGAAAATGGGAGCTTGGAATGAAGAAAGTGTCAGGATAAATTTAGTTTCTGTCTCTCTTCCAACCTCAGCTTGGATATTGTTTGCAAGATAAGCACTGTTCAACCCTCAGGACCAAGGAGATTTTAAAAGGGGTGGGAAGCAGCACAGGTGCATCGCACAGTGAACAATCAGATACAGTTCAATCAATGGCTGGTTTTGTCTGTCCTTGTAGGAGGGCCTTTTATTCCCTTCCTCCCCTGCCCTAATTTTTTTGGTCATGCTGTGTGATAAATAATAAGATCAAGGGACTGGACACCAGGATTCTGGCCTCAGTTCAACCTGATAAATTATTGCTCTAAGTGTACCATTTCTTGCCCTCCTGTCATGTTTGGTTTTTTTTTAAACCTCTTTTTGACAATTATTATACAGAAAACAAAAACAATCTATTCAGGGTTTGACAGAGTATTGCATATATATATATATATGTGTGTGTGTGTGTGTGTGTATATATATATATATATATATATATATATATATATATATATATATACATTTCCACACACAAACTTGAGTTGTTGGCATTTGTACAGGGCATTTGAATATATAGGGACAAATTCTTAGGTTTTTGAATATGTCAAAATCAAATACTTAATCATCTGTAAGCCACTTAGTTTGGGGAAAGTTCCACACAGATAAAGATAGTCTCAATATATTTGTTCCAATGCTCAGAATTTCCTTTTAAATTTCCATACGTTTTTATTAGGAAGGTGAAAAGTAAAAGTAATGCTGACTCCCAAGGGTAGAGAATGATGTGTGTTTGTGTAAGTAAAACTGGGTTTGAGAATGAACATGCAGTTGAATGATGGATTGATGGCCAGTGGTTAGGAACTATTAACCTTTTACACAACTTAGTATCATAAAACCTGTGGCCTTATCACAGACTTGGAAAAAAATGTCAATATTAGAGTTCTAGCCCATTATCCTAACAGTTACAACTTAGATACAGGGTCACTATTAAATATTTTAACAATTATATTTGTATGTGTATCCTGCAAAAATCATTCCAATATTAAGGTTTATATATCATTCTAAAAGAAGGCGATTTAGTTAGTAACTATTAACTTTCAAGCTTCCGCCAGAACCTCTTTTAGTGAATAGCAATCTTCACTTTAAAAAAATATCTAATTTTTGTTGATGATGTTTTTATGTGTAATTAGATATGAAATGCTGTTTGTACACTGGAGATGGATAAAAACAGATCATTTGAGTAAAAATAATTGTTTCTTGAATAAGAATATTCTAGAGATTTAATAATGATTTTCATTTGAAGAGTGCTTTCAATTAAAGTGCAGAGTCAACGATTTGCTAAGGCAGATAGAATGCTTAATTTTCCAGTGGGAAGCCTGTGGTTTGGGGAAATTAAGTGACTAAGGTCCTAGAGTGAGTCAACATCAAGACACAAGTCCAGGATTCCACCAATTCCCTAGAGTCTTAGCTCCACCCCTAAAAAATTAACAAATGGAAATTCACGCTTGAATAATGACTTTCCAATTAACTTCACAAACAACAGTTCATTTAAAATTCACAGCAATTCCCAGACAGAAAGAGAAACATTATCTCCACTTTACTTACAAACACCCCAACAGGAATTAACTTTCCAGGGTCACTGGCTTGGAGAGTGTTGACAGGCAATTGCTAAGGACAGTTTACAGACTTCTAGCTTTTGAAATATTTTTGCATAAAAGAGCCTTACCACCTTTCAAAGAAGACTGCTTTAACCCCTTTTTCTCCTTCTGACAGGATACTATACAATTCTTGTTTTGGTCCAATGACTGTGAAAATAAAAGGCAAATTCTGGTCAAGCCATCCAGCTTTTGCACCAAAGAGATTAAAAAGAAGGTAAACTTAGAATTGCTAAGAAGATAATATAATTGAAGCTGGAGTTGGCACAGGACTTGGGTAGGAGTATGTGGGAAATTGATATTGTAATAACATCAAAATATTTATGAGAGGGTCCAGTTGGGTGAATGTAGTTATTATTAATGATGCATGAAAGCTACACATGACTTGTATTTGAAGATTTGGGAAGGAAGGGTGATTTCTCCTGGATTACTTACGGAGTTGGAGTCTTGTGCATCCCTGTATGGAGGTGAAACTCTGGGGGGAAAATATATTCCAGCCCAGGGAAATTACCTTTGAAGCCAAAATCAGTCAAAGGAAGAAATAAAGTGGGAGAAAACTGTTCATTGCTTACAAGCAGTTGTCCACTTGTGTCACCTGTGTCTCTTGAAACCTGACTGCAAAAATGGGACCCACCCAGCTTCTCCTTCCAGATAGGCCCTTGCTCCCCCTTGTAATCACCTATTGACATGGAGCCATTGGACTACTTCTCTCCATCCCTTGGAAACACATATTAATACGGAGATGTACTAAGGCCAAGCAAGAAATTCTAGAAATATTGCAATTTTACCCACAGGAAGGTAGCTAAATTTGTTTTTGTTTCATTCTATGTATCTTCAGAGTGGTTAGTTCCCATATTCCTTGCATTTGAAAAACAAAAAGGAACTATCTGATAAAGTTTTAGCTTGCTCATTGGATTTATTTATTCCTTCCCCCTTTTCAGATAGCATTTGAGTAGACAAATAAAACCAAGGAAAATGGAAGAATACAAGTATGCAAACTCAAGGAATAACCCCATTTTATAAAAAAAGTTCATCTTTGGCTATGAGCTTCTTTACAGTCTGGGCAAAAAGTGACAAATTCATTGAGCTTTAATAGAAATATTTTTCATAGCTTTACAAAAGGAACTGTTAGTGGCCTAATGAAAATGATATTCAAAAGCATTTTTCAGGGATACAATCATATCCCTGACTGCCCCAGTTATCTTTAGTGAAATCAGATGGCTTAATACTAAAATGCAACTTGGTGCAAGCAGATATAAAGGCTGGAACTCCTGATGCAAACTTCTGGTGGTCTTCCATAGTCCAAGAACAGAATTGGAGTACCAGTCTAGAGGGGTGTAGGCTGAGATGTCTCTAAGACAATCTTACCTCAATTTCATGTGTCTCAGACAAGCTTTTGTTAAAAAAAGAACAGATATGGATGTTATGCTGTCTAACGGTTGAGAGATGAGAGATCCTAATAAGATGCAGCAAAGAGAGAGCCAGGACACAAAACTCCTGGCCCATGAGAGCAACTCTGGGCAGAGAGAGCAGTCACCCAGCAGAATGAAGCCAGCTGACCCCATGGCCTATAGCCACACTCCAGTTATTGCAGCAGCTTTCCAAGTCACCAATCCTTGGCACTTGCTTGGCTGTGTCTCTGGCATCCTATGGCACAACTCCACTGGCTTTTGGCCCTTGCTGCCCTACACAGCACTGCCTCTTGGATCACAAACTGAACCAAGAGCCAGTTCCTATTTCTCCACTATGAACTCTCACTTGCACTTGACTGATGCAATCTTGTCAAGCTTTGTGAAGGACCAGTGGACCAGGCAGGACAAATGGCAGGCCTGGTAGTGGTCTAGTACATCATATTGGGCATTCACTGAAGTTGTATGCTGTAGAAACAAGATGAGTTATTTAGCACTGAAATGCTCTCCTACAAGGTGAGAAGACCATCTATTGGGAAAATGTCTAGGCAGGGCTGGCTCACTCTGCTTACACATATGTGTGATATACATCTTAAATCCATATCTAGTATTCCATGGCTCAGGGTTTTGTTTTCCCAATGAAACCAAATCAGCCTATTAAACCTTTTCCATTTAAAAATCACACTGTCATAAATCTATAGAATTTTAGAGCATCTTCATGATAATCCAGGCTAAAGTCTATTAACTTTTGTAGATAGTCTGGGAATCAGATTTGCCTCATAGATGCACACAATGTATTTATAAAAAAAAAAAATCAAAAGAAAGCAAAACTTGAACTGATGACCAATTTGTAAAATTCTTAAGATTTCCTGTTCAAATCTGAATTTCCAGGTTTTCTTGAAAATCAGCTGTGCCCCAGTTGGGCTCACTTTCCCATACATTGCAAACAGCGGGAGCTGAGCAGCCTTGCCCTTTTTAGATGAGCCACACCCTCTCTACTCCCCTCTCCCCACTGCGTCCCACTGTCTCCCTGACACAGGGTCCAAGTGTCAGTTGCCATTTACCATACCGCCTCCAGTATCAGTCACTTTTGTCACCTTCAGTCACTTTTGTCACCTACTCTGTCCCTGAAACCATTGAGTGTGAGTCCATCATGCACGTTCTAATAGTGAAGATAGAAGGTTCACAAAAGGTGGTCCCAAACTTGGTAGGAAAGATGAGATTCTACTGGCCCAGCTTTATATTCAAGAATATTTCTTCCTTTTCTGATATATATTATTTTCCACATCTCTTATAGATTTCAGGCTTTAAAATCAATGAGTATGATAATGAACACCACATATTAAATATTAACCTGTTACATCCATATGCCTGCTTTTCTTTATAGGTAGTTGATCGTGTATAAACAGTTTCAGGAATCTTGGTCTGTGTATTGTTTTCCTTATTATGCCATTCTTTAAAATTGTATCTTTTATCTTTTTCCATAGATATTACAAATATATTCCCTGATTACAACTCCCAGATAGTTATTTTAGCAGGAGGTTTTAAAAAGGTCTACTGCATATCTTGAACTAATGTATTTTGATGAGATTAAATCATATCTATAAAATCCATATGATTTGAAATAAATCAGACATTTCATTTACAATATGTAATTTCATAGATATTTTTTGAAAGTCAAGAAAATGAATCACTTAATATCATGTACACAAAATATACCGTGTTATATTTATGGATCATTTTGCTTGTATTGCTCAATTGTCTATTTGTCTATGCCTGGCCCGAGTAGTAACCTTGAAGGTGAGTTATCCAAAGATAATCTGGAATACAGCCAAAGAGAAGAGCCATAAAATTCAAAATAGAGAGTTGTGGCTGGGGATTGAAATGAGATTTTTTTTAAACAAATGCATGAAAGTGGGAACAGGAACTTAAACGCCCAAGCAGAGGAGGACCAGGTAGACTTGGAATGATTCCTGTCCACACATCCCCTCCTCTTTGCTCTTTTTGCCCCCTCCCCTCCCTTCACACGCACACACACACACACACACACACACGCGCACACACACACACACACTTTAAATAAGAAAGAAGGTGCAGACTCTAAAATACAGAAAATGAGGAAAGTCTCATTGATGAAACATATATCATTACCCATTTCTGTGTTTTTCTTTCTCACGTTTTTGTTGAAGTAGAGGCCGCCCCAAGTTCTTTCCCAAATGGCCCCAAGCAAAAGAGACAATATATTTTAGGCTCTCTTTCATTATGTATTAACTTTTATATTTTTTTCCTTTTTTGTAAGAGTGTTGTAAATAGATACTTAGGAAAGGAGAAATGGTAAAGATAATTATTATTGGGAAAAAAAAGCCTGAAAATGTATCTAAATCGTACATTATCTTGCTGGTGGGATCTGAGTCCCGATGCAGACTTCCCAACGCACGTTGGCCCTGGGTTTTGGGGGAGGGTGCGCTGGATCGCTTTGAAAAAGCACACATGCTACTCCATGTGGTGTGGCAGCTGCTAAGGTAATGATGCATTTTTAGTGAAAAAAAAAATACCATAAATAAACATACAAAAAAATCATATGAAACCCTCTCCAACTAAGTATGAAATTTGGCAGCAAGTTATGAATCTAAAAAAAAAAAAAGAAAAACGTAACCGATAAGATAATGTACTAGTCCGGCCAGCCATTTCCAAATCTTATGCCTACCTGCAGATTTATGTAGCACACAGCACCATTGTATGTACCTGCCCAATATGCCCGAGAATTTAATCCATGATTTCCAATGCTAATATATTCCAAGGGTGTGGAAGATTCAAGATTAAATGCCTCTGCTACTACATAAAATTAGTTAGTAAATGAATCAACTAATTATATAATTAACTACTTTTTGTTCCACTGAAGTCAAAGAAGATTTCATTTTTTCTGATTGATGATTATAATACACTATCAGAAAATAAATACATTTTTCTATTTTCTTCTGACCACTAGCTGTTTCTAAGGTATACACTAAAAGACCTGACATTGTTTGTATGTCTGGTGGAGTCTGAATCTCTGTCCTGAGTCCTATCTGAAGTGACTCAACTAAAGTTTGAGGACACCCAAGGTCATATTAATGGCCTACTAGCAGAGGGGAAAACAATGAAGAATAAACTGTGTGAATATTAACACTTAAAAGATCTTGCAATTGACCAGATTCACAAAAACTAATATCATATAATGCGATCTAATATCTAGATTGAAAAGATCAGCATACCAAGTTTAGCAGGTGAAAATGTCCCTCTTAAGTAATAAGTAAATACATTCAAAAACCATGTGTCAATCAATCACTTTAACAGAACTTCAGGTGGTAGAGCAACTGATTGACTTCAAAATTCAGGGATCTACACAAGGTGCAAGAGGGTTACTCAGAATTTTGATGACAAATTATTTCTGAGTCTAGTTTGCCATCTTTGTGAAACTGTTTTAAGAAGTGCAGTGGCAATTCACCAATTTTGAGAATTGCTAGGAATATTTGTCAAAAGGAGGGATGGAGAGATGATTGAAAAAGAGAAGCCAAATAAACAGTAGAAATGGGTTGGAGAATTAGGGATAAAAAATAAAAGAAAATTCTATTTGGTTCCATCTTGGTTACTCATTCTCTCCCTCCCTTCCTTTCTCCCTCCCTCCCTGCCTCTTTCTTTCTATCCAACCTCTTTGATCTCCTTTATCCCCTTCCTATTAATTATGTGTGTGCCAGACACAAAGTCTGAAAAAAAATGTACCCACTAATATCACATATATACACATAGACGTGAATTATATAGTGATGGAATACCCAATTGGCTGGCGGACATGTGTTAAAGACACCAATATTTTGAGAAAAGTCTAATTTCAATGAACTTATCCAGAATTTTATGGGCAAAAAATTTGGAAAACCTTTTTTCGTATCAGTATATATGGAAGAATTTGTTTAATGACTTAATGCAGTGTTTACTTTGATTTACATTTCAAGTTATACCATAATCTTTTCAATGTTTCGGGCTTGTGAAGGTCTGACTGTAATCCTATTTTATGGTTATTTCTGGTGCATCCTAAAATATCTCATTCTAGAAAATGCTGGGCTACCACAGTTAAGCCTCTTCAGTGTGTCTGATAACAAACCTATTGTTATCAAGTTGGATAACTCCTAAGTAAGACTTATAGAAAAGGGAGTCACAGTATACTAGGTGTATGAGTTTACACATATGTGTAGAATCATAGGAAAAACCTTTTTGCAGGTAGTTCTAAGATAGTTCTCTGTAACTTTGTAGGTTTGGGCCTTCTTAAATTTGAATCTGATTATAATGGATTGATTAAAGTGAAATAAAACTGTGTTCCATACAATAAGATGATGCTTCCAATGATGAAATGAATACCTAGAAACTAATATAAAAATTCTCTATTTAGCTGGGGACTAGTTACAGATACATAATTTTCATTCTGTCAGTGTAATATAGAAAACCCAAACCAAGATCTTTATGATAATATGTTTACATAGAAATCTGCTGGTTTTCTGCTTTTTTTCCTCCTGACTCCAAATTCATTTCTTAAATGTGAATATTCTGACATTTATTCTTTGAAAACTTTACAGTGCCCACGTCTCAGCCCAGAGAATTTAATTAATCTGAGATGGGACCCAAACATTGGGATTTTTTCAAAGCTCCACAGGTGATTTTTATGAGCAGCCAGGGTTGAAAACTGCTGCCTGGGACTTTGAGCATGAACCTTGAGGTCAATTATACTATCAGCCGAATTCAGTATTGAACAATGGCATGTATGATTCAAGTCTTAAGGTTCATCTTTCTCACATTTCTCTGTCCTTCACCCATTTTTCACTTTTAATCTATTTGCTGTAATTCAAACTTTCAACTAGAGATCATTAATCATAGATATAATTTAGTGACAGCAGGGTCATGTCCCACTAAGCACACCTTGTTTGCCTCAAAATGCTAATCGCTTCCCTGCAACATTAATGAGGGACAGTTGATATTGAGCCTAAGAATCATGTGTGGTCTAGCTGTTGTTTCATTGAAATTAAGTACTTTATTAAGTATTGGCAAAATACAGCAAGGTATAATTATGCAAATTCTTGAATCACACAATACCATACTTAGGGAACTTTGGCACCAAGGCTGAGGAGAATTTTAATGACTTTTAAGGTTTTCCAGAAGAGGTTACAATTACAGAGGTTACCACCTTGCATCTTGTCTGCAGCAAGAATCTCATTCTCAGATGGGGATTATTTGCTTCAGTCTCCTTTACCTCTCACTCCTCTCCACAGTGAGGTCCTCACATGAGGGTATACTCTTTTTTCTTCTTTGAGCCTTAGCTGCTACTTGTCATTCATTCATTTATTCATTTAGTATTGCCAATTTTAAAAGAAAAGTCCTCAAATTCTCAAAGCAAAGTCACAAGTGTATAGTAAGTTTGTGTTTAATGTCATTGTGCTTAAAGATCGCTTCTCTGAATTGCCGTTAGAACAACTTATAACTTATGATGGGTACTAGAATCAGATTTTTTTTTCAGGTACCATTACTAAACATGTTCTTGGCATAGGTGGTTGGACTTTATGGGACACTAGGGTACTTTCAGTCTCCCCTACTTGGCCCTCTTGTCTCTATTGGCACCTATTTGAACCCTGATAGAAATGGTGTCTAATTTTTGTACTATTTACCAACATTGTTTAAGGATAACAATGATGAATCCTTTAGTACATTTTAGTTATCAGAAACATGATTGCCTGTAAGAAGATAGCACAAAATATATTGATTTAGTTCAGCCTCAAAGTTCAATTGATAAATAAAAGATGATAAAAGTCCACTTAAGAGAAGGGAAAGTGTCAGGTCATAATTTATTGAGAAACTTCCCATTTCCCAGCTGAGATGAACTTGAATCATTAATTGTAGAAATAACTTTTAATTGGCATCTGTTTCTTAGTTGGTGAGCATACATGGGGTGTGTGTGTGAAACTGGCTGGTTAAACAGGTCATGAACTTTTCATGGAGTGGGGGGACTACATCCTATTAATCTGTGTATTCCCAGTGCCAAGTCCTAACCCTGGTACATGAGAGTAGATATGCAGTAAAAGTCATTAAATTATTTAAAATGGAATGAAGGAAAACATGACAATTGAAACACCTTTAGAAGAGCAAGAGATTATATTTGCTTCTAAAATACCCCTTGCCTCGAGTGAGAAAGTCCAGCCATAGGATTTTAATCTTCTCCATAGTTCTAATTACATTCAAAATACCCAAAAGAGATGTATTTTTAAAAATTTAAAGTTACAGTCTTGGTGGTTTGGGGAATTTAGGAAGGGGGTTATATGTATGATTTTAGTATGATTAGTCAGGTAATAAATGATTATCTGGAATATATAAAAATTTATATAGGCTACTGGACTCTGAATTTTCCTTCCTTTTAGCTGAGTTGATCAATTCCACAGGGAAATTTTCAAGAGGAAGAGAAAGAGATGGAGTCAAATATACAGGGAGAAGGAAAGGGCTTTCTGAAGGACTCTGAATGTGGCCGCCTTTGAAAGGCCCACTTTCAAGTAAAACAAGACCATCTTTTGAGCACCACAGGATGCCGCTGTCAGCTGCTACTGAAAACCCGTTTGAAACCAATGGCTCAATCTGGTGTTTTTCAGCTCCAGTGTGAATGAAGCTATTTATTCCTGAGGGTGTTTCATCATCTTCACTAAAGACTAGAACTTGTGGGGGCAGCTTTCACTATCTTTTCTGAAAGTTTCAAAATGGCCAGGATGTCCTACAGGAAAACACGGTCTGTGTTTTGACGTCAATGACTTAGTTTTACCACAAGTACAAACAATGCCTTGGGAAAAAATCTCCTAACAAGAAAGACCATGCTCAAGATTTTCAAATGCAAGCAAGCCAGCCCTGTGAGTTATGCAAGACTTGAGGTCTATAAGAGTACTTAATGTTTTAAGGCAGCTGGGAGCCTGTGGCTAATTGTCTGTTAATGCTGGAATTAGAAAAAAGCTCTCTCATGAAACAAGTCTGCTTTGGGGACAACTTTGGAGAATTATAGAATTTGTCCTCTATACTTATAATTCTGCAAATCTTTGAGATTCCTTATGGTAGTGTGCATTTCATAGTAATACTTTATTTCATTGCTTTCTTGGTCTTAGCTAGTTAAGAAAAACTTTTGATTATTTTCTCTTTTTACTGTACAGTTATAAAAACAGGATATTGAAAATACTATATTTATTTATTTAGTCCCAGTCCCTGATATATTTTAATTTTTCCTAATGAATTCTAGGCTTTCTGAATCCACAAAACATAAGCTATTTAGAAGATGATATAAGCAAGATTCTCAAAGTGAATCATTGTGATTTCTTCATGTACTGAAGTAATACATGATTGCTTCTCCAGGTCATTAATGCTTCCTCTTATATTAAGTCATGTCTGAGCTGGAACATTCATATATAGAGGTTTAAAAAGAATTCTCTTAGAAGAGTCAGTCACAGATTCTTCTCAATGAAATGTTAAGCAAGTGCAATATTTAGATGTTTTGTCTTTGATATGAGTTTTAGTTTTCTGTCACTCCTATAACAAAGTACCGCAGAGTTAGTGGCTTACAGCGAAACCCATTTATTGTTATCTCACAGTTTTGTAGTTCACAAGTCTGGAGAAAACAAGTTTCAGCTGCGTTCCTTTTCCAGGGTTCACAGGCTGAAATCAAGGTGGCAGGGCTACATTCCTGCCTGAAGGCTCCGGGGAGGGCTCTGCTTCAAAGCTCTTTCAGGTCATGGGCAGAATTCAGTTCCCTGTGGCAGCACGTTGGACTGAGGTCCCTGTTTCCTAACCAGCTGCTGGCGTGGGATTGTTTTCACCTTCCAGAGGTTGCCTACATTCTTTATCTGGTGGCCCCTTTCTTCATTTTCAAAGCCAGCAATTGCAGGTCGAATCCTTCTCTTACATTGAACGTCTCTAATCTCTTCCTCTGCCTGACTCTCCTGTCTTTCTCCTTTTCTTATAAGGGCTCTTGTTAGTACCTGGGACCCATCCAGATAATAATCCTAGATGATCTGCTTATTATGAGGTCATCATAATTCCATCTGCAAAGTCCTTTTATAGGGCTACCTAGATTAGTGCTGAGCAATCAAGAATGGGAAACTTGGAGGTCAGCCTTAGAATTCCGCCTACCGCAACAAGTACATACAAAAAATGAGAAACCTGTTTTCTGTAAGAAAGCCAGTCATAGAAACTATGCCAGTTTTTCATTGCATTGCACTGTAACACTGTCGAACTCTTCCAACTGTGCTTGAGCAGCTACTCTGGCCTCTCAGAAGCAATGGCAAAGTCTTCAGATGGCTTACAGAGCTCTTCAGGATTCGGCCAATGTGGCCTCTCACCTCTGCCCTGCCTCTCTTCCCCCTGGATGCTGCAGTCCAGTCCTGACTCTAGAACTCCTCTCTGTTCTCCCAGCATGCAAGCATGCTCCCATTTCTGGGCTTTGCATTTGCAAAATCTCTGCTTGGAACCGCTCCTTTTCCCAGGGTCTACATGGCTCTCTCCCTACCTTCCTCGAAGTCATGTCTCAAGTGTTACTTTCCCAGTAAGAGTTTTCCTGGTCATCCTTTTTATATTTTCAACTACTGCTCACCTCATATACTTCCCCTTCCCTGCCTTTTTCCCCCCAATTCATTCTAGTGATTATTAATTATTTATCATTATTTATTTAGTAAGCTTTACAAAGGCAGAAATTTGTCTGTCTTGTTCTCTCCAAGAATATACTCTGTTACATCCCACCCCCTAAAATTGTGTCTGGCCTATAAAAAGCACTCAATAAAAATTTGTTAAAAAGTGCTGAATAGTTAAAATAAGAAGCCAGATTCTTATTCTCTGAATGGCTAATCTTTTAAAGTTTATATTGTTATGAATTGTTTAAGGTCATCCTCTACTTTCCTCTCTAGTGTCTTGATTTTAGCAGTAAAATCATGAAATAAGAAATGTACTTACTGCCTTCTATTTCCAGGTATTTTCCTTTCTATGCAATTTTTCCTTTTACATTATCATGAATAATTCTTAACCTCAAGTTGTACAAAACTTATAAAAGATTTCATCAGTGGTACAAAAAAAATAACGGCATGACTGTTTTTAAATTCAAGTGCAGCCCAATTGTCACCTGCTTCTCTTTCTTTTAATTTAATAATGTTGATGCCTGACATTAAATGAACTTCTACATACTTCCTATAAAACCTCTCTTGTCAGCATGTTATACATCTGGTGTGATCCAATCTGAAGAAAGAAATGTTACAAATTAATCAACTGTTACTTTAAGCATTAGTACATTACAGTTCTGTGCCTTTATGTAAGTTTAGCACTTCTATCATGGAAACTGGATGCAAGCATTTTCCTATCTTTCCATCAGAGGTTATTAATTATGATATTTGCCAGTGTGCAACAGCAGTTCAAATAGATGTTCTCCAGTTTATATTCTCTTCTCTCTTGTTCTTCCATTCTATTTTCCCACTGGCCAGCCTTATGTAATCCCGGGACTTCAACTATTAACTTTAGGCTGACGTCTTCCAAATCTTTATGTGCAGGTCACATTTTCACAAACTGCAAACCCCTAAATTAGTAAAAGCACTTCAAACTCCACATGTCAAAAACGAACTTCATCCCCCTGACTCTGCTCCTATTCCTCTGTTCATCTGTCTCTATTAATATGACTTCCAGCTTCTCAGTTACCAAATCTAGAAACCACAGAAACATCTTTGGCATTTACTTCTGGAATTTTTTCCCACACATCTGATCAGGTACTAGCATGCTATCACACTGAATTAAATATTATTTTAAGTTTTAGCATGGCATTCAAGACCTTCGCAATTTGAGCCAAATTAATTTTGCAAACTCATTCCATCTTTCTCCCTTAAACATAGAATAATGCATCATCTCCTAAAGAGATGGTACCATGTAAAATTTTTATGCCTTTGCTTAGGCTTCCTCTCTTCCTGAAATTTTCTCCAGTTCCCTCCCGGCCCTTTCTTCTCACCCACCCCTCTAGCACAATGTGGCTTTTAAGACCCAGATCTAATATCGCCTGTTTGTCCCTCATTTCCCCAAATGAAGACAAGTTGCTTCCTTTTCTATGGTGTTAAATCACTTTATTCACCACCATTTTAATATCCTCACAATAATACAGTATTGTATATTTTCTATTTACTCCCAAACTTGTGACTTCTTTGAGGACAGTGACTGTCTTTTTTAAATCTTAGTATCCCATGCACGAAGCAAACTCCTGGCATTTAGGGGATTTAGCAAATATTTGATAAAAGAAAAGGAGTAGAAAGCAAATTTATAGATTCTGAACTAGAATCAACACAGTGAAATAATGCAGATGAGAATAGAGAAGAGAACTGAAGAAGCTAGTCCTGGGTATTGTCTATAAAAGATCTTACCTTGTCTTTCTAAATAACTTTAATATGTCATCCTGTTTCATTATATGTGATTAAATTATTATGTTCAGAATGTAAGTAATAGCCATTCTGTTTGTTATTATCTTCATAAGCCTCATCAACAGAAATTTCTAGAGAGAGCTGTTTTTACTAGGAACAATGGACAATTCATTCAAGGGGCAGATCATACATTGCATTCTTTGGAAAACTGCACCAATTTAAGAAACTGAAGAAAACAGGTGAGTTCTTTTACAGAATGTCAAAAATGTCATAGACTCCAAACACATAGTCAAATGGAATAATGTTAAAGCATCAAAGACTGGCATAAGAAGAAGCTTTTACAATACGGGGTGCTGAATACAGCATCTCAAATTGTGTACACAAATTCATGGAGAAAGTGTTAAAATGGACCATGTTAGCCCAGCCAATGTGTGCTAGTCCTGTAGGTCTGTGGGATGGTCCAGGAATCTGAATTTGTCACATGTACCTCTGTGTGATTCTGACGCTGGTGGCCTGAGGAGCTCATCTGAGAAACATTGTTCCCCAGCTCAGTATTTCCAGGCTAGACTTCCATTTTAACTACATTTGCAAGAGTTCTTACTATTTGATCTTCATGTTGGCCAATTTGGAAACTGGTTAGTGCTGCTAATTTTTATTCTTCCCCTTATTTTCAGTTCGGTATCCACCTACTGAAATAAAGGAAAGAAAAAGCTAAAAAAAAAAAATGAAGAAGTAGCTTCTCATGTTTACGTCTATTTTTTCTCATATCTTTCTTGACTTTTAGACATGAATGGGTTACCTCTTTAGAGAACATTCAAACTCACCCCTAAACCTCAGAAAGATCTGTAATCTCTGTACGCTCAAATGTTTTTAAAAATTTGCTTTTCCAGTCAATCTGTATGCACATAAACTTTTCACATCACCCAACATCCACGCTCTGCCTCATAATCATAGACGGTGCTACCAACCCCTCTCATATCAGTGCAGGACAGCTGTGCAGCACAACGGGTTTGTTTAACAACTGAATAGATACGTCGAACAATGTTGGAGGGGTGGGCAAAGAGAGAAACAAAGCTTTCACTCTCCTTTTGAGCTTTGTTAATGACAGCTCAGGCAGATAGTGTTTTCTGGAAACACAGGGAGTCGAGATAGAGGGAACCCTTCCACTCCTGTCTGAGCATCACAAGTGGTGATTTAGGACAGCTTTCCTTGCTGGGGACAGTTAAAGTGTGAGAACTTCTGACCCCATCACTGCTGCATCATTCTCTCCGCTATGTGGTCACGACAGTCTCCTCACCGCCTCCTGAGCTGAGCCCGCCGATCTCACTGTGTTACCACGGAGGGGGTTGCTAAGAGGTTATTGTCCCAATCAACATCTTTCATTCAGTTTCTCTCTCTCAACATCAAGGAAACACTGTGAAGCCCATTTATTATATATACGTTGTTTTACTAATTAGTTCAGTACCTCACATACACAGCAGAGTATGACAGCAAAGAAAACAGTCATATATATCCCCCAACTTTAAATAAAACCCTGACATCGTGCCAGTATTTGCTTCAGAATTATTTAAAGAAGTAAAACAGTTAAGGATACAGTGGAAGCTCCCTGTTTAACCTCCGATCCCTTTTCTCTTTCTTCTCTGAGGTAATCATGTCTCCAACACCTGGTATTTATTATTTTCACTTACTTTGTTATTCTATTACTACATATGTATACATATTGAGTAAAAACTTTGCAAGTTTTCAAACATCACTCTCTACATGTAATTCTGCTTTTTCACTCAATATAGTTCCTGTTGATAAATATAGCTCAAGGTTATTCATGTTAAATACTGTGTAATATTTCATTGTATGTATTCCATTAGTCATTCTTTTCTTGAATTACTTACATATTTTCAATACTGCCCACTGTGTTATCAAGAATACTTTTGTATGCATCTCATGTTGTGCGTGTATCAAGAGTTCCTCTTGGAGGTATTCCAGCAAGTGCAGTTACTGTGTTGAATGACAGGCACAAATTTTAACCAGCTAGAACCTGCCAGAGCAAATATTCCAGTCTACTCACAGTCTAAAAGCAGTGGCTGAGAGTTCTTTGTGTTGTATAGTCTCATAGTCTCACCACCACTTGAAACTGTCCAACTTTTAAGTTTTGGTCAGTAAGACCTATATCGATTTTTTTTGTTTAAGTATTGCATTGAGCTCATTAGGTAGATTTGCCGTTTTCATTTCTTTTCTGTAAATTTCCTTTCCATCTTCCTTCTCTTTCTTTAAAAAATGTTTCTTTTTCTCATCAACTTGTAAGGTTTTCTAAATTTGGGGGATATTAATCTTTTATCAATTACATGGGAGGCATCTGTCTTCTCCCAGGCTATGCTTGCCTTTTTTTAAGTTTCAAGTAGTTTTAGGTTAACAGAAAAGTAGCACAGAAAATAAAGAGTTCCTGTGTACCCTGTCTCTAACAGCATAGTTTCCACTATTATTAACATCTTGCTTTATTGTAGTATGTTTGTTACAATTGGTGAACCAGTATTGATATATTGTTATTAACTAGAGGCTATAGTTTACATTAGGGTTCACTTTTTTTGTTGTGCAATTCTATGGGTTTTGAAAAAAACATAATCTCCTTATCCACCATTACAGTATCATATAGAATAGTTTCATTGCCCTAAAAATGTCATGTGCTCCACTTATTTAGCCCTTCTAGCCCTGATCCTTGGCAACCACTGGTTATTTTACTGTCTCCATAGTCGTGCCTTTTCCAGAATGTCATATTGTCAAAATTACACAATATGTTGTCTTTTACTTAGCAATATGCATTTAAGGATCCTCTATGTCTTTCTGTGGCTTGATTACTCATTTCTTTTTATTGCTGAATAACAGCCCAGTTTATAGTATCATATTTTGCTTATCCATTTGCCCATTGAAGGACATTTTGTTTGCTTCTAATTCTTGGCAGTTTTGAATGTTTGCTATAAACATTCATGCACTGGTTTTGTAATGGTTCTAAATTTTCAACTCATTGGGGTAAATGTCTAGGAGTGCAATTGCTGGTTCATAAGGTCAACCTGTGGTTTGTTTTATAAGAACTACTAGACGGTCTTCCAAGATGACTGCACCGTTTTGCATCTTCACCAAAATGAATGAGAGTTCCTGTGGCCCCACATTCTCTCCAGCATTTGATGTTTTCAGTGTTTTTGTATTTTAGCCCTTCTGATAAGTGCAATGCATTATCTTGTTACTTATTTTGCATATTTTGTAATGCTTTGGCATCTTTCTGACGGTGAGAGACTGCTCCTCCTGGGCTAGCTGATTCCTAGACAAAGTAAATGACTCCTTCTGTGATGATGCCTTTCTATGCAAACTGACCAAAGTGAAACCCTTAACTCCCAACTACCTCCTTTTTTGAACTCTCACAAGCCAAGTCTATATTTCTCCTGCCCTAGTCACCCCAGGGTCTGGTACTAGACTACTTTGACAGCCCCTACACCCCAGGGCCTGCTGAAATTATTGCAACTAGCCAATCCTAAACCCCCTACCTTGCCCTACCAGTTTCTTCTTGTCTATTGCTCTTGTTTTTTCCTTGTCCTGGCTGCCTCCTGACTTACCCTTTGGCCCACATGTGATGTGCTGTGCCTTCTGTTTCTAGGAATCTGTAAGTACATAAACTTCTTTCTTCACTACAGTCATTTCTGTGTCTGCTTGTCTTACCATAGCTGAATCAAAAAATCCTGTGTACATTGTAAAACATGTGTAGTGGTATCTCACTAGTGTTTTAATTTGCAATTCTTAATAACCTATAATGTCGAGCATATTTCCACATGCTATTGCCATCTGAATATTTTCTTTGGTGAGGTGTCTGTTCAGATCTTTTGCCCATTTAAAAAATTGAGTTATTTTCTTATTGTTGAGTTTTAAGAGTTTTTGGTATATTTCCTTTATCATATACATGTTCTGCAAGGAATTTTTACCAGTCTGTGACTTGTTTCTTGATTCTTTAAACAGAGCATTGGTCAGCACATGAGTTTTAACTTTAATGAATTCTGATTTATTGACTTTTTTCTTTCATGCATTGTGTTTTTTGGTTTATATCTAATATGTCATTACAAAGCCTAGAATTTCTCTTCTATCTTCTAGAAGTTTTATCATTTTGCATTTTGTATTCAGGTCTATGACCATTTTGAGTTAATTTTTGTGAGGGGTGTAAAGTATGTATCTAGATTCAGTATATGGATGTCTAGTTGTTTCAACATCATTTGCTGAACAGACTACCCTTTCTCCAATAAAATGTCTTTGCTTTTTTGCCAAAGAATAACTGACAATATTTGTGTAGATCTATTTCTGGGCTCTCTATTCTGTTCCATTAGTCTATTACCAGTACCACACTGTGTTGGTCATTGCAGCTTTATAGGGAGTCTTGAAGTACCTAACCTTTTCTTCCTCAAAATTATGTTGGCATTCTGTCTCTTTGGCTTTTCTATATGAACTTTAGGATTAGTTTATCAATATCTATGAAATAACTATGCTGCTTTCGTTAGGTAGAAAGGTAGACAGGAGCAGCCAGGGAAGGTGAAGATAAGGTTCAAGGAAAAAACTGCCCAAACTCTGCCCAAGTTGGGAGTCCCATATGAAGACCACAAAGGCTTTGCAGGGAGATAACCTCTGGCCTATCGGTACCAGGCCAAAGTGGTCCCAACCAGGTCCCAATGCAGGCACAATGGAACAAAACTGAGAATTGCCCAAACCATACCTCCTCATAATCTCATTAAAATACAATTGTGGTTTTGCTTCCCACCCTCATGGGCTTTTCTGTGTGCATTTTGGGAAAAGACACATGCACAAAGAGGAATGGATGTGTAAGTAGAACTGTCGATTAAATCACTTCACTCTGTCAATCAAAGAAGTACCTCCCAGCTAGGTCACTGATAAATAACAGACCCTCCCCTAAAAGTTCAGGATCTTTGTCTACCTTGACTCTGGCCCGCTCCTCCCTTGGAATGTATTCACATAACTTTCACTCAGCTTTACTATTGTGAAAGAGCTACCGTGAACTGCCTTTCAATTCTTTGTTGTGGTGGGGACAAGAATCAAGGAGAACAAACTCAACCCATGACATTTTGAGTGCAGTTGCATCGCATTTATAGACTGGGTTGAGAATGATTGACATTCAGTAAGTTTGAGTGTTCTTATTCATGAACATGGAATATCTCTACATGGAGATAATTCTTATTCACAAACATGGAATATCTAGATGAGAGTTTTGTAGTTCTGCTCATAAAATCTGGTACATGTTTTGTTAGATTTGTATCTAAGTATTTAATTTTTTGGTGCTGCTAATGTAAATGCTGTTATGTTTTAATTTCAAATTCCAATTATTCATTACTGGTATATAGGGTATGTAGAAAATAATTGGCTTTTGTTCTGAAACCTTGTGTTCTGAAACCTTGCAATAAATTGCTTATTAGTTCCAAATGTTTTTTCTTAATCATTTTTTGGGATTTTCTACCTGAGTATCAGTTGCAATCAAAGATGTTTCTATTTCTTCCATTTCAATTTGTGTACCTTTTATTTCCTTTTCTTGGCTTACTGATTTAGCAAGGACTTCCAGTATGATGTTGAATAGGAAAGGTGAGAAGGCATATCTTTTTCTTGTTCCTAATCTTAGGAAGAAAGCATATAGCTTCCAACCTGTGGAATTTTTTGTACATGTTCTTTGTCAAGTTGAGGGAATATCCCTCTATTTCTAGTTAGCTGAGATATTTTATCAGGAAAAGTGTTGCATTTTGCCAAATGCTTTTTCTGCATCTAATAATATAGTCGTATGACTTTCTTCTTTAGACTGTCATTTTGATGGATTACATCAGTTGATTTTTGAATGTTGAACCAGCCTATCATACCTTTAATAATTCCCACTTGGTCATGGTGTCTATTTCTTTTTGCACATTGTTGGATTCAGTTTGCTGATATTTTTTTTAAAAGAATTTCTGTATCTATATTCATGAGATATTGGTCTATAATTTTCCTCTGAGATTAAGGTAATGCTTTCCTTAAAAATAAAGAGTTAAGAGTGTCCTCCTGCTTCTATTTTTTTGGAAGAGATTGTAAAGAACTGGTACTGTTTCTGTCTTAGATGTTTGGTAGAATTCACCAGTGATACCATCTGTGTATGGCACTTTCTGTTTTGGAAGATTATTAATCGTTGACTAAATTTATTTAATAGATCTCTATCAGGTTAGCACCTTATCCTATGTGAGTTTTGATAGATTGTATCTTTCAAAGAATTTGCCCATGAAATCAATAATGATGGTTCTTCTTTCATTTGTGATATTAGTAACTGTGTCTTCTCTATTTTTTTTCTTATTTTGTATGGCTAGAGGTTTACCAGTGATATTAATCTTTTAAAAGGATTGCATCAGTAAGTATATTAACTCTTCTAGCTCAATTACCATTACATCTTAGTATCCCATGACCTAAAAAGTAAAGATAACCAGCACCTACACATGTTGTAGAAAATGGTATGGGACAGGGAGAGCGGCAAGGAGATGAAAAATTTAAATACGTTCAAACATATTTATAAAGAAGAAGCCATTTCCATTCTCACTCTACAATTAGTCATGAGACCTCAGTATTTCCTTCTTCATGATTTCTTTGCTGTCAGCGATTTCTTTGCCTTGAAGTGATCATTAGCAGAAGCCTGATGGCCAATGAAAGGGCTACTGGTGAAGTCTCACCAGGAGGTGAGGAAAATCTTATTCTCAGCTGGAAAAATGGAGGCTTTTACTCTATGGTGGTGGGAAGTTTAGCAAAACTACCTGGTTTGCATTCTTTAACTGTCGACTTTACCTGACTGTTCACTTTGGAAGTGTCTTTGCCACTGGAGACAGATCCCACCAGGATTGGATCGCAGTAAGCTTCTATTGACTTCCTTGCTGGCTATGAAAGCATTAATAGACATCCCAAAGAAACCCTGGCGTTCATGATTTACAACTTTCTACTTTCTGCTTCATAATATAGCAGCTACTAGATTTTTTTCTCTTGATAATTAGAATCCGTCTTCCCATCTGTGGTAGCTTTAAAATGTCTGCAAATTCTTCCTTTAAATGATGGAGCATAATTCTCCACTCCTTGAATATGGGCTGGCTTTAGTAACTCACTTTCCTGAATATAATGTTGCAGAAATGAAACAGAGATCAAGAAAAGTGATATCGCTTTCTTCAGAATCCCAGGCTTCAGGCTTTGAGCCACACTAATGAATGCTAAGTAGAGCAAGGAGAGAGGTCCCAGGTGAGCTCTGCCCAAATTACAGATTTGTGAGCAAAATAAATGATGTTGTTGTTTCATACTTCTAAGTTTTGGGGATGGTTATTGTTCAGGAACAGAGGACATATTTTGATCATTGGAAGTATACGATTGTGATCAAATAAAATATGCGGCAGTGGATTTGGAATTGGATTATGAGTGGGACTTGGAAGGACCAGAAAGATAATGTTAGCAAAAGCTTATACACCTTGAAGAGATTGTTAGCAGAATGCTAATGGTCTATGAAAGGGCTACGGTGAAGGCTTAACAGGATGTGAGGAAAATATTATTATAAGTTGGAGAAAGGGAAGCTCTTGCTCTGTGGTACTGGGAAGTTGAGCAATACTATTACCTGCAGTAATATGGAAAATAGAAAATTTATTGAGTTACTACATTGTATATCCAAAATTAATATAATATTGTATATCAACTGTATTCTAATAAATAAATAAGTAAATAAATAGGAAAATAAACTTAATGAATTGGATAGTCTAGGTAAGGATCATTTTAGGTATACTACTGATGATATTTCCCGGCTTCTTCCAGCTGCCCATAGTAAACTTAGAGAAAAAGAGAGAGAAGCTGAAGAAAGAAATGTTAAGGATCTAAATTTTACTTCATTTGAAAAACAAATTATTTGTTATTTCTAGTTTTCCTGGATGGCAAACAATGCTAAATTTAAAAAATAGCTTCTGGGTAGTATGAAATCCAATTTCCTATCAGGAATATAGTCGACAGGTTAACCCTAGAGCTTGAGTTTGAAACCTTTTGATAAAACCTGAGAAAGGCTTAATGCGGTACCTCAAACAGACAAAGGTCCCTCTAATAACATTATAGGGATGCCCCACAGATTCTTTCCAATAAAAGATAGAGCTTTTAAGGGTCTTTAAGGTGTTGTCTCATAACAGCCTTACAGCAAGACCAATTTAGAGAAAGACATCTTTATGAGGCTTATAAGTGTGACTTTTATCTAATGGCATAAAACCATTGAAACTCAAGGAAAGTGACAAAGAGTTTAAGAAAATTGTTTTCGTAGAAACATCTTGGCCTAAAAGAGACAGAGACAGTACAAAATGAAAAAAATCCTTATTTGGGAATGCTTATTTCAGGAAAGGTAAATAACTTCCTTTTGAGGATAATTCAGGTGCAATATAATAAGCCTGTCTGTAGGCTGGCTGATCTCCCTGCGCTGTGGCTCCATATCAGCAGCTCAAGCAGGATACAAAACTCAAGTGCATTGGAAGAGTAAAAATAACTCATTGTGCTGCACAGCCTTCTCTCCCTCAAATCAGTATTTTGCCCTCATAGGTGGTTTCCTATGAAAAGTTCCCTGAAGAAGAAAGAAAAGTAGCTTGGTTTAAAGGAGATGCTGTCCAGCAGGGACTATGGTCACAGTACAGTTCCACATGGAATTGCCCTGAAAGACAGTAGGAAAGGGGGAGCCTCTCAAGTCCAGAGTTAGAAGCATACTTCTAGTTGCCCTCTTCTTCTGGAGGAAAGATGGACAAGAGGTATGGATCTACACTGATTAGTGGAGAGTGGCTAACAATCCTTCTAGTGGGTCAGGCAGGGATTTCAATTGAACAAGAGCTTAGATGAGATGATTATTGTCAGGAAGGTGTGGAGAAGTACGTGGATGTTTCTATGAGGAAGGCTCTTAATGATCATGCAGAGACCTGTTTCGTGCATATTGTTTGGCCTCTATCCTATGACCCCTTAGTACCTGCTTGAAGCAGGATGAATAAAGTAGCAAAAAGTTAGAGATAAGGGGATATGTATGCTGTTTCAGAGTATGTTAAGCAGTGATAACAAACAGACCCCCAAATTTACAATGGCCCAAACATAGTGAGAATGTATTTGTCACATTCATCACCATCCAAGTCACATTTCTTTTGGTAGGTAGGTGGTTCAGTCCCATCAAAGACTTCCATGTTTACTGGAATGTATGCTAACGTTTTCTAGTGAATATGTAAGAGAATATGGTCAGGGAAGTCTATTTAAACAGCAACAGAATGCTATAGTTGCCATGCAAATAGAGAGAGAATCAAATATTGCTTAGAGTCCCACAAAATTTTTATTCAGTATGAGTGAAGACACTTTGAAAATTATTTCTGACATGTTTTGAGTTTTTAATCTATTCAACTATCCCATCAATGACTGGTATGTGAAAATATTTCTAGAACACTGAGTGGTTGATAACCATTGGTATGAGTGATTTGTTTACATGCCTGTCTTATCTGCTAGACTGTGCCCTCCCCTAGAACAATGACCATTTCATTTGATTTGATTCCCATCCTTCAGACAATGCCTAAAAGAGTGAAGAGACAATGAAATTAACTGAAATTCACCCTTAAAAATTATGTATCCCTTTTAAAGAACGTGTGAAATTGGATGCAATGCCGCATTATCAGACTGAAAAGATTAGAAATAATATTGAAAACAGAATCATAAAGTCTTGTTGACTTCTGTACTGTCAACATATGCCACCAGAGCTGTTCTTCATTTGTTTCTCAGTGGAGTTAAATGTGGTCAGAGCATAGGAAACGGCTGCTTGATGCATATTTAGTTCCTGATAGGAAGTCACTTAAGTCTTGGGTGGGATATATGAAGAGTAACATGGAAAACGAAGAAAAATAAATCTATTTGATACAATTATCTTTTTCTAAGATGCAGGAGAAGTGCTTTAAACCACACTGTATAGAAAACTGCTAACAAAAAAAAAGAAAAGGAAGAATTAAGAGCTTACCATATGTATTAGGCAAATTCAATTTGCACATAAATTAGAAACTTGAGTAGCAACAATTCAGAGTGGTGAAGAAAAGCTACTGTATCAGCAGGTTTACAATCTAGCCAGTTTGGTATCTTGACTGAGTTATAAATAATGAAACCTCAATCTGTTCCTCAAATACATTTTATGAATAGTTTAGAATTTTTAGAGCACGCATCATGGGTTCAGAAATAAAGTCTAATTAGCTAAAGGGGGATGTACTGGCACAAAAGCATTCCTACTTCGTAAAAATTTCTTCTGTGAGCTGATTAAAATGGGCCATGCTCACACCTAGAAAATAATGCTAATTTTAAAGATGTATTTAGTTTCAGGTTAAAGGTTTGTCATGAACCACATATGCCATTTGGAGAAAGGCTTTTCTTTTATGGCTTTCATATGACATGATCAATATTTTCCTAGTGCTTGTTTATTTGTCAGAAGACAGATGAATCTCATACTTTTCAAAGGCAGATTCCAAGTTCTTCTTTGATGTTATTTCTGAAAGAAATCCTGTATAACGTGAGATTTAAAAATCACTGAAAATAAAGCATTTAATATCTTAGAGCCTTGGAGAGGGGGGCATGGAGATCAAACCACAGAAGGGAAGAATGACTTACTCTTGTTCTAAAGCAGCAGTAAATACCATGAGTCACATTTGATTTCCAGTTGAGTGTCTTCCATTGAAAAAACTATGATTTCTTATGCTGAAGAAAATGCTAGAGAGAATTGTGAT
Source organism: Manis javanica (assembly GCF_040802235.1). Taxonomy (NCBI): domain Eukaryota; kingdom Metazoa; phylum Chordata; class Mammalia; order Pholidota; family Manidae; genus Manis; species Manis javanica. The sequence continues at coordinate 124,288,078 of NC_133162.1, forward strand.
AACTTATGCCAGACAAGACATAGAGAGTCTTGATATGGTAGATATTGCTAACTGTTTTCCAAAATCTGTTTCCTCCTCTTCTGGACACACAGCTAGACTACATTTCCAAGTCTGTCTTATGGTTAGATGAGGGCATTTGTCTTCATTCTAATGAATGGAATGTGAGTGGTTTTCCAAGCTAGGCTCATAAAACCTCCCCCACTGGGCCCTGCATGCTATTTCCCCTTCTACCTGCTGGTTGTAGTTGATCATAAGACTCTAGCAGATAAGGGCATGGCGAGGTAGAAAGATTATTTTAAGTGAATCACCATGTGGGGGACAACTCTCGGTTGATAAAGAATATGTGTGTCTTATGCTATTAGGGAATAAGAAATTTTTACTGTTTGAGTATAGATAGATACTGTTTGAGTTCATTACATTATATATTATTTATATATATTTATACAACATGGGTACATAATGTATATTTATCTGTATTATTTTCAGTATTAGCCTATCCTAATATATCTCATCACAATAATTTTCTTATATTTTAATTTATTGGGAGATAGGGAGTAAAAATAGAAAGAAAAACCCATAAAAGCTGGACTGTACCATATACTTGCTTATAAAGCAAACTGCAGGTTTCACTGGGGGTCCTTACAAAACGCTTAAGAAAAAAATGTTAGCTTCAGTCAGATAGACGATGAAATTCGGAGCACTAGGAGATGATGATATATTCTGGAATGTAGTGTGACGTAGCAGCAATGACATCTAGATTTCTCAGTTCCAGTTTCCTATTTTATTTCCTAGGATTTGCAGGTTTTGAAAGCTTTGTTAAGACCCATTCTGAAAGAAACAAGCAAACAGTTTTTCTTTTGTAGAAAACTCTTACACATCTCCATTTGTAGGCAATGTTTTTGTTTTCATGTATTTTTTGTTGCTGTCACCGATATGCTAATGATATGCTCTTGCTATCTGGAATGCACTCAGCTACACACCACTGATTTAATTTTTGTGCAGAGAAGCAAAAACCTGAGACTTTAGCAATGATTACACTCTTTTGCTCAGTGAAGGAAGGCCTGGAGGCACAGGTTTACATACACAAATACCAAAAAGAAAAAAAATGATGAAGAAGAAATAAAAAAAAAAAGAAGAAGGTGATAATATTAGTGACCTTCAGTTTTCCATCTCTTCTCAGTCTTCTTGCTGCAGAGTGAGAGTTCTGGCAGCTGGTGGCCAAATTTTAATTTTGTTGTTGATTTACTACTAACCCTTTTAGGCAATAAAAGGAGGAAACTGCTGGCATGGAAACAAATCAGAAGCTGAAATTTCAAAAAAAATTTCAATTAGTGTGCTGTTAACCAAGTAGAAATTATTCCATGTTTCTGTCAATACTTGGTAAAGAATTAAAATTCATGACCATATGACAGAAATAATATATGTGTGTGCATGTGCGTTTTTGTGTGTGTGTACATACAGGTTTCCTCTGCTTTTTGAAATGAGAGTGTTCCCAGGAAACCTTTCCTAAGTTGAAAGGAGTAAAGCAGAGTATCCTCTGCTTTCCAGAAGTTCGGGTTATGCCACTTTGCTTTTAGGAAGACCTACGTTAATATGGTAACACCTTTTCTCTTAAAAGCAAAATCCTCCACAGATTTCTTTTGGTTAGTGAAAGCAGGTGCTAATGTAGGTCTTTCCCATAAAGGAAGTGACTGTAATGCACACTTTCAGAAAGCAGAGATATAACCTGTATTCTTCATTATTTAACAATTAATTTTTTAAATTATCCTGAGACGAAATTCCATATTTGGGAAGAATAGCATACCACACTTGGTCATGTGTTTCATTAATCATCCCTGGAGAAGCAGTGGAAAGTATTTTTATATTAATTTAAGAGACATTTGATGAGAGCCCCCTATAGGCTCCAGGACACTGTGCTAACTGGTGGAGAAACAGGTATGCGTAAGACATACTCCACGCCCTCCCTCTCTAGAGAAGCTCTCTGACTAATCAGAAGTGAATGGTAATGGTCAGTATACTTGCTACTTTCCTGGGATTTTGCCTGCACATCTGCTAACCTAAACACTACATTTTCATGTACTGGGAAGTTACATAAACTGTGGTTTTAGAATAAGAATATTGGGTTCGAATTTTTGGTTCCAACACATTTAACTTTGCACTTGGGCAAGTTCTGTGCAGACATGCTCCTTAATCTCATTCAGCCTCAGTGCAAATGTATAAAATGAACTTCATCTGAAATGCATAAAGTGACCCTAACATGTATCATTGACTTAGCAAGTGCTAGATGCATGGTAAGTGATCAAAAATAGTCATACCTGAAGGCAGGATGAGATATTATCCAAAAGCCACTTTGAAGCATTATGCAAATAACTTAAAAAATAACTTGTTTTTAGTACAAATTGTACATATTGCATTTTCAAGATATGTTATTTACTATTCATAGATCTCTTTTGAGGTCAAAGAGCAGAGGGGAAGGTGAGTTTCAAAGGGCTGAGAGATATACGCAAGATCATTAAACAAGCAAGTGGCAGGAATGGAGATTTTGATCCAAATGTGTGTGACTCCACCATACCTCACAGCCCTACTGGAAACTGAAATAGCTAAGCAAAGGTCATCAAGAGTGAAAATACACAAGTCAGTCTGAAAATAAACAAATATTAATGAACCATTCAAGTCAAAATTGAAATGGACTCATTTTTATAATTAGATTGTTTAAATGTCAGTTTCCACTTAACCATTGTTGGTGGGTCCATTTCCAGGCCAGCAAAGCTGAAGAGCTAATGCTGCTCTGACGTATACAGGGGTCCCACCCTCACTCTCGTGTTTGGCCCTGAGTAGAGCCTTCCTCCAATCTTTGATATAACACGTACCCATTGACGTAGGTAGCATAACCCACTATTCATAGTTGCTATTTACACTTAAATATGTGGCTGTACATAGACTATGGGATCATAATATCATTATCTACAACTTATAAGCGTGTTGTTGTGTGGGTCTTACAGCAGAAGGAGACAGGAGTGGGTTGGGCACCAAGGCTGGGAATATTCCTTGGGAGAAATGGCTTCCTTTGGGTGAGGTACAGGCAGCTTTACCTGTATGATCAGGAAGTCTTCTTTCCCTTCTTATCCTTCTTCTGTTCCTGAATAAAAATATTCCCCTTCCTAGTCACCAATCCCCCTACCATTCCATTTTGAGCTGATAAAATTCCACTTATTCCACTGATGAAAGAAAGGGCTTCTGCATTTAATAAAGAGGGTGAATTGCTGGACCCTAACACTCATGTAATTAGGACACGGTAGTAATTGAGTGGAGCATGATGTTTTTGTTCCTTACTGCCTGAGATTTTAGTAATATTTAAAGTCCTTCTGAATATTTAATAGGAAAACAAGTTTACTGCTTCCTCCCCAAATTTATTGAAATTCAGAAAAACAAAGGCAAGGGTATCAAACAGTTGTCTAGAAAGGATTATTAGATCTTTTCTTAAGGATATTTGGGAATCCTTAACCTATGAAAGAGGCTCTTAGGTTTTACAAGGCAGCCACTCACTAGTTATTTACCTCATATTACATATTTTTAAAAATCCTTTGTAAAATTGGACAGGTGCTGGTTGAGACAAGTGGTATTTAGCAATTTGACTGTGGAGCACATTTTCCAAGACTAAAATGGGTGGCGAATGTGTACACATCCTGCTTTAGAGGGGGCTCGCCGGCTGGGCTTTCTGCTCCACGGTTTCTACTCATACTGTCCAGTATGGTAGCCACTGGCCACATGTGGTTCCCGAGCCCTTGAAATGTGACTAGGGTTATTTTAATTAATTTAAATTTAAATACACAGCTTATGGAAACTGTATCAGATAGTGCAGCTTGTGACTATGGAAGTTATTTCGTCATTACTTTTTAGTGATTTGAAGAGATGATAAGATTGAAGGCACAGGGTTTTGAACTGTGGGAGATGACGGTGGCAGCCACTTTGCCTTGCAGTTAGTGGCATTTGCTTCACAGAGTCCCTTTAAGATGGAGACTTCTTAATGATTCCCAAGTAGATAAAGAAAAGTGTTCTTTGTTTAAATATGGCTATTTAAGAAAAAATGTGCTACCATTTCCTGGCTGATTTAAATACTTTAGCCTATCATTCATTTCTTTTCAGGGATGAATTTGTTTTCAGATCTATCCAACGATGGGGAATCACGCCTCACAGGTCTGACAGGTTTCACATGAGAGCCTGTTGATATATTTATTGGCTACCGATGGGTATAATAAAGTGGGCAAAATGAACAAAGGATAAGGTAGTTCATGTAGCATGTAGTCCCATTATTTGGCGATATAAAAAACCCTCATCTTATTGCAGATCAAAAGGCATTTCACAAATTCCCCAAACAAACATAAATAAGAGAAGAAACATAAAACTACGTAACTCTATGAAATAATGTGCAGCAGCAGTGGGAAATGTAATGGTTTAACATTAAGCATTATTTGAACAGAAGTGGTGCATGAACAAGTCAAAAGTTATAAGAAACCCATCATCTACCTATTTGTATTTCTCCTTCATCCCCACATCGAGAGGCCTGTCTGCCCACGGAGCAACTACAGCTGCACATTTCCTGGCGGCCATGGAGACACCAAAGGCTGCATGTGACAAAATGGACCTGTCTCGCTGCTCTGAGGAAATTCCTGTCTCACTGGGAGTTTTGACCTGAATCATGGTTGACAATGTGAGGTAAATAAAGGATGAAAAACCAAGGGAAACGAAGGTCTTTGGAATGGAATCACTCACCCACAGGTGTGGGTCTATAGCCAGTAAAGAATTAAATAGGGATGACTACACACACACACACACACACACACACACACACATTCTAGGAAATGTGAAATGAAAATCAGACTGTACTCAGAAAAGTGTTTTAGACTCCTCTTAAACAATAATTGATTCGAATGTTAGAATAGAAAGAATAGAGGGGACAATTGTTTCTCATATTTTGACAGAGATTTGTTAGTTGATTTCCTCTAGTAAGACTTTTCTGAAGTCTTTTTTGAAGATACTTGGGAATAAATCACAAATAGGTAGGATTAGTTAACACATCTTATGTGAAATATAAAATGGAAAGAAATATCTGAATGATTCAGTTCATGAGCTGCTTTTTTCTTGAAATCTCTAGTTCCCTGTATTTCTTTCACTGGCATTAAGTGTTTATACATTGTAACATACATACATTAAATTAATAAATAAACCAATGAAGATGGCGGTAGGGAGTATCATCTTAATGTGGGAATCAGTTTTACCTTTTATTTTTACTTTTGTTTGCTTATAATTTTTACTTGACCATTTGCCATGACAAAAATTCTTTTTAGGGCCTCTCAGTTTCTCTAATTTTACCTAACTTTTATCAGTAAGAAGAATGCAGAAAATTAACCAGAAGCAATTACTTCATGAAGTGAGCTTATTTATATTATAAGTTATAGGCAATTAGACTAGAAAACTCTACTCTGAATTCTTTTTTTTAAATGTGCTAAAAAAAAGAAAAACACATTAACTTTACTACCTTAACCATTTTAAGTGTACAGTCCAGGCCTGTTACATATATTCTCATTGTTGTACAACAGACCTCTAGAAGCTTTCATTTTGCAAAATCAAAACTCTGTATCCATGAAGCATTAACATCTTTGCCTTTCTTTTGCCTATGGACTTCCAGTTTTTCCAGCACCATTTATTAAATATACTGTCCTTTCGCTATTGTGTGGTTTTGGCACCTTTGTCAAAAATCAATTGGCCATTTTTACAAGGGTTTGTTTCTGGGCTGTCTGTTCTGGTCCATCGATCTGCATATCTGTCTTTCTGTCACTATTATACTGTCTTGATCATTGTTGCTTTATAATATGTTTTGAAATTATGAATCATGTGGCTCCCAATTTGTTCTTTTTCAAGATTGTTTTGGCTATTCAAGTTTCCTTAGGGTTTCCTACCAATTTTAAGATTTTTTCCTATTTCTGAAAAACATACCATTATGATTCTGAATTTGTAGATCATTGTGGATAGTATAGACATTTTAACGATACTAAATCTTCCAATCTACGATGAAGGATGTCTCCCCATTTAATTGTATGTTCTTCAATTACTTTCAGCAGTGCCTTGTATTTTCAATGTATAAATCTTTCACCTCTTTGGTTAGGTGTATTCCTAAGTATTTTATCCTTTGATGTTAGAGTAAATGGGATTGTTTTCTTAACTTCCTTTTTGTTGATTGCTCTCCTCTGGATTCTTAAGTAGGCAGCTTAATGTTCTAGTATGAAAACAAGCGAGCGCTCACCTTAAGTTCTTTATCTCCAAGGCAAGAGGTCAGAATATGGGGCATTATTTTATCATCAGTTTACCTTCTGCCCCTACGGTACCAGATATTCTGATTCAAATATGTGGAAAACACTTGTAAATATACCCCATTGGATGTTGCACCCTGGAACCAACACTCTTATCATTTTCTGTAAAATCTGTATAAGAACCAGGACTCTAATAAAAATATTGGTTTTCATTATAGCATGGTGAAAAACATAGACTTTCTGAAAAATGTGACATTGAATGAACCATGCTACAGAAAGAAAAATTACAAATGCACATGTAAAACAATACAACATATAAACGTGTACTTAATGCTTATGCTGCAACTATGCATATTAAACTATCATTTTGATCTTTTCTAAATTAAGACTACAAACTTGACTTAAAGGGATAAAACAATTTCTAACAAGAAAAACACTTAAATTTATATTTATATTATGGGAATTTTTATTGAGTTTCTACTATATGCCACTAAATAAGATTGGCTCAATACCTACTTCTAGTCCAATTTATTTACAGTGAAGACAGCAACAGAAAACAAACCAACAAATTAATTATCTGAATAAGACCGATTGTTAATTCAGATTGTAAATTACATGGCAGAAATAATGTAGCGGCATGGGGTCAAGACAGTCTGCAGAAGGAGGGAGTGATTGGTTTGGGTAGAAAGAAATGGTTTTCCTTAGCATTCTAGAGGGCATGGGAAGGAAAATAAAGAAATTGCTATGTCAAGATTTGGGGACGGGGTGCTCACTTCCACAGAAGAATGAATAAAAGGGCAAATCCCTGGGCATCAATAACTTTGTTCAACAGAAATGAATTCAGTGTTGCTGTAGTTGAGGAAGGAAAAGAATGATAGGACTTGAGATTACAATGAAAGGCAGGGGTCATTTTATCCAGGGTTTTGAAGACCACGATGAAGAGTTTGGATTTGGCCACTGGAAGCTTTCCTTCCTTGGGAATGAAGTGGTATGGGCTTGAGTTCAAAAGATAATGACTGTTGAGAGTGAACACAGGGGAGTAATTGCAGAAGCAGTTAGGTTGGTACAGTAATCCAAGCAAAAGCTGGCGCAGACAAGGCTAGGCCGTAGATCTTACAAGGTGGCCGACTGCCTAAATAACATACAGCAAAACCACTGAACATATGTGATTTATTGGGCATACCAGGGCTTTACTAAATGAACTTCATGACTTCCATGTGAGTAAAACTTTTAGATATTCCATCACGAAGGAGATTTACAAATGATTACCTACCTTGTTTTTATAGGAAGATGAAAATCCATTTAAGCAGGCAAATCAAAAAAGACTACTATTTTGTGGGTAGAGGAGTTATATTTTCCATCTAGAATGGCTGAAAAAAATACTTTTACAAGAAATTGATTTAATTGAAGCTGTTCTTAGGCTTTGCAAATCTGTGTGGTTCATGCCACAGTTCCTAGGAATTTATAAATGGGTTCAGAATGTTGTTTGGGCACCAGAAAATAAACCTGCAAGCTATTTACTACCTCCATGATATATAAAGTTTGCAGTTTTGATTTTGTGTGATTATGTTCAGCAATGGTGACCTTTAGAGGCAACAATATTGAAGTGTAATGAGGAGATGTTTGATCACTGATATACAATGAAGAGGTGGTGCTACTTCCCCGTTTCTTCCTGGAATTCTTGAATTTCAACTGACAGGCTTTAACCTTTAGACTGCTGAAGTTATAAAATGTATAGGGATTTCACCTGTTTATACAACACGCTAGATATATGAAATTTTTAGACACTGTAGCTTCTTTTATCATCTGGTAAAATGATTTTGTATATTTAATAATATCAGTCACTGGTAACCATGACAGGCTGCACTCGGGTATATCACCAAGTATATGAAGTGTAGGCTGATGGAAGTAGAAGGGAGGGAGAATTAAGTAAAATAAATAGAAAGTGGGTATTCTCCCCAGACCAGGCATTTCGAAAGTGATGAATAAGGCTCCTTCACTTGTCCTCCCCATCTAGGCTGGGATAGAAGCTAGTAAGAAAAAAGCCCTAGTCCCTGCTTGCTAAAAATTTAATTGGACTCAATATTGTTTTAAATAAAGGAAAGGTGAGTGAACTGCTAATGGGTTAAAGACTCTGAGTACCAGATGGAGGGAGTTCCATTTGGAGATGTAATCAGCGATGGGAATGTTGGTGATGCAGACAGGAATGCAACGATAACAGAAGCTAAGGAAATGTGACCCCAACACTTGGAGTTTATTCAAAATTGCACAGCAGGATCCCATAAATACGTTATTCCTGATTCTTCTTTAGAAGACATTTTGCTAAATCATTCATGTCTTGGCTGATGCTATAAACACTAATTAATAATACAGTTAGCCTGAGTAACTGTAGGATTTTGGTTCTCTGGTTAGGAAATTACAGAGTACAGAATGGGTATGTACCATTTCTAAGGAGCTCATGATTAGAAATGTATCTATTAGTGGTAAGAACTTAATCTGTAGGAGGGCAATAACTCATCTTAGGCATTAGTTTAGCAGCTCATATGTAAAAGAAGCAAATGAATGGAAAATTAAATAGAGAAACTACTCTGGGTGCTCATGGAAATAAGAAGTTTCCACCAAATGCAATGCTAATGTATCTTGCCTAGAAGAAAACTCCATGGCAATAAAAACATTTATTAAATACCTAGCTACATTTGGGGTCTAGAGATGAAAACAACCAACGTGGTCATTGGCCTCTAGTGCCTAGTTCTTTTGAGGACAAGTTCTAACCTTATTTCGCTTTGTACTCCAAGTGCCTTGTACAGAATCTGGCAGATAGACACTGAATAAATTTGTACTGAATTAATGGAGAGATGATTATAGATTAAGATTATCAAAGAAGAATTAAACACCTTAACAATAACATGATTAAAAACCTGACAGTTTGTACTCTGTATATAAAAATGAGGGTAATATGAATAATGTATGTTCACTAAAGAAAATTAAGTTCATTTAATATTTAGAAAAGCTGAAGATACCTTTGAAATCTCATTCAATTGAATCAGGAAATGTTTGTAAAATAGTTGAAATTCTAAGTGTTATTGGAAGAAAGACTTAGTGATATGTGGGGGATATAGGGTCCTTTCTTTGACTGTTTTGCATATCCTTGGATTCATGATCTTTTTAAAGACATAGATATTTAAGGGTTCCATATAAAAAAAATTCACCTGCTAAAACTTGAACTATGCTTCCATATATCTGCAACACTTCATAGCAGTCAACATTAGTCACTGACCACTTAGAAAGTAAATGTCTCTGAATGTAGTTATTCTTGTCTTTCTTACTCCAAGAGACCTGAGAATCGACTGGCAAGAAAGAGACTTGAAAATTTATCTTGCGCAGTCCTTCCATGATTCCAGCAGAAATGTATCTCACTTATCAGAAAAATGATTATGTGTCTGTCCTATGGCGATGAATACCTCATGGTCCTACTTGGTACTGAATCATGGGAGGCATCCATTCTGCCTGCCTCCAATTATACTGCACTGTGCATTTCTGTCTACATGAGTGGCTCTCAAGCTGTGCTGTGAGGGGAGAACCAGGTTCTCTAGAGGTGCCTCAGTGGTGGGGTTTGAAGGGATGGTGGTCAGCAAAGCTCCTCTTCACTTTATTTGGCTAGAGTTCTACTTTTTAAGAATGCATTTGACAAAAGACTCATGGGGCTAAAATAAAAGTTGGAACATGTCAGTATGTAAAGAAATACCTGCTTTGGTTCTGTTTGGAGGCTGTGATCTATACAGAGGAAAGTATATCCCAGAGGTATATATTGGGAAAACTTTTAAATTTCAAATATTGCTTTAAATATATATAGTGGCAGTGAGGCTTGATCCTGGTCTGGGGGGATTGTATGTAATTTAGAAGTCCCCCACTCAGAATATAGTATGGAATTATGAATACAAATTCCCAGAGCCTCTGCCAGATCATTGGAGTGGGCCCATGTAACTGAGGGGTCCTGAATCTTCATTAGCTTCATACTAAAAACTCTTCTGACTAAGATACATGGGAGGAAGGAATGTGAATATAGTCATGATAACATGCACATCATTTATGACAATGCCAGGAAAACAAGACAGCCCTGTACAAGCAAACAGATTTAAGTTTTTTAAATCTAAAGATCAGAGGAGAAAATTCACTAAAGATGAAATATACTTTTAAATGACCACAAGTCAAGTCATAGCTATACATACAGAATTACATAAAGCATAGGGTATGGAGCGGAGTTTAATTGCTGTCCAAATAACAGTGCATACTAGTAAGAACAAAAGCAGTTATTTAAGGGCTTTGGTGTGTTAGGATAATATCATGAGGCCTGTTTCAAGGTCTGATTTCTTTTAGAATTCACTGAAGAGCAGAAAAAAAAAAGCAACGCACTCTGTGACACTCTCATATGATAAAACTGTCCCAATTCAGTGTCTTTGGAACTTTCATTTTCTGAGCCTTATGTAACATTACTAGATAATACTTTATAAATTCAGATTTTTGTTATCTAAATGAGGTATAAATTAGAAATGTTAAAAGTGACATCATAATTATTTTGGTAGTGGTTGATTTTATTCATAATCATGTAAGGTGAGATAACCTTGTCCTTTATTATCTTTAGTTAATATTTATTTCTACTCATTTATTTTGTACCAAGCACTTTAATACATTGTTTCAATACCTCCTCACATTAGCCAGCGAGACAGGTATTTCTATTGTTCCACTTTACAGGTAAGGAAACTGAGGATTGAGTGGATTTGCCTGTGGTGGTTCAGGGCTTTGAACTGTGTGACTGCAGTGTCCACATTCTTGGCCAGTGTGCTATACTACTAACACAGCAACCATTCTTGGTGTATTAGTCAGCTCAGGCTGCTATAACAAAATGCTACAGACTGAATGGCTTAAATAACAGAAGTTTATTCTCTCCTGGTTTTAGAGGCTGAAGTCCAAGATCAAAGTGTTGGCAGGGTCAATCCTAGTGTCTGGTGAGAGTTCACTCCCAGCCCAGGGTAGCAGATGGCTGCTTTCCCACTGTGCGCTCACCTGACCTCTTCTTTGTGCCTGTGTAGAAAGACAGAAAACTCTCTGGTTTCTCTTCTTATAGGGACACTAATCTTACCAACTCAGGGCTGCATCTCATAACCTATTTAACCTTAATTACTTCCTTACAGGGCCCATCTACAAATACAAACATACAGATGGTTACAGCTTCAACATATACATTCTGAGGGGCCACAAACACTCAGTCAACAGATAATATCACCTTAATTTTTACAGAACAGCTACTGTCCAAATGAATTACATTCTGGTCAATTACATAAGCCCATTTGCACACTTCTTCCTCCAACTTGCATGGAGGCTGCTTCCAACTCTCATTAAACCCTTCCCTCCAGGGAGCATCTCTACTGTCCTGGGCACAAAGTTCCATCTGCTGACTGCTGGGAACACTGTGACCATGTGATCCCAACCAGTTCAGCTTCTTCTGTCTGTTCCTGCATGGAACAGGAGACAGGGAGCCTTCAGGGAGAGTCTTTTCACCTATTTTCCTTTAAATTTCACTTCTCACAGTTCAGATAGTTTCATTTCACATAGTGTTTCTGATATGTACTCAGGCTCCACCCCTTTTTCTCCTTCCCTGTGCTTTTTCTTGTCTCTTTAGCTTCTTTTTAAGAAAAATATCATTTCTTATATTCTTTTTACCTGTGACTCATGAACCAAGCAAAACAAATCAAAACAAACTAATACCTGGATACCAGTTAGGGTGGACAAATGTATAATCTTTACTGAGAATAAATTTACTTCAAGGAAAAACAAGGCCTTTAATTCAGACAAAAGCCCTCCAGACAGAATGATTCAGAATCCTTCTTCATCAATTCAGTGACATTTCCTGTGGGTCCTAGTAACTAGCTAAGTTTTGCTGTCAGTTGGGATGCTGATTAGAAGCTCTAAGGTAGATTCCAAGGTGTTAAGATTTGGGGGGACCCTGAGCAAGTCACATAATCTGGTGGTAGCCTCACATGCTTTGTCTGTGAATACAAGTCTGCATTAAATGAACCTGATCTAGGTTTAAAATCCAATGTTTCTAGCTAAGAAAATCTCAGTTCTATTCTTTGCCTCCTCTAACACATTCATTCATATAGGTGAAATTTGGGAAGCAGGTGTCACAGTTGCCACAGGAGCCGATTCAAAGGCTGGGAGCAGGACAAAGGGAGGGATGGAATGGAGCCGAAATGCTCAGCATTCTTTCCTGATCCCTCCAGAGCATGCTGGCCTTGCAGACATTCATTTCCCTCTTGAAATATTCTCCCTTCTTATCTCTTATGAAACTGAACCTCTTTGGTTGTGTTTGAACATTCAGTCTGCTCTCTCAAGGCTTGTCTTTCTCCTCTTGACCCTTAAATAAAAAATTCTCCAGAACTTTGTCTTTAGGTTTAGACTCTGTGCCCCGCATACTTGTGTAGTGAACTCAGTTCTTCCACATTCTCCAGTCAGAGCATTAACTGAGAGGCGAGTTTAGTGAGTGGGTTGATCTCAGTCTCTGCGAGTTGACTCCCTTCTCAGTCAACCAGCCATGAAACCCGAACAGTCTTCCTGGGGCCCAGTCTCCCCCGATGTGTCTAGATCCAGTCAGGTAGCAAATCCTACTTATTTTAACACTGAAAAGACCTTTAAATGTCTTGCTGTCTAACCGAACTCTTATCATTTCCATGAGACTTCTCAAGGGAACTTTGCAGAAATGTTCTGAATAATTTCCCTGCTTCCAATTAGCCTCATAAGCTACCATCAGTAGACTCTCCTCCAAACGGCTCTGCCCATGTGAGTCCCTTTCCCATGAGCTGTCCGGCAGTGTTCTCTGCTCCTTGCCCCGCTGTCACTCTAGGCAAGTACAGCCCTTAGTGTGACTTTGAAGGTAACTTGTAACCTGCCTCTCAAGTAACTTCCCAGAACCCCATCCCACGCTTCTCCCATAACTCAGCTCATGTGCCGGTAACACAGCCTCTGTGCCATTCCCTGGAAGACTGCTGCTTGCCCATATGGATGCCATTTATGCTAGTTCCTGCACCCAGAACAACCTTCAGTGGTTCATAAAAGTTATATCAAATCATATTTTCTTCGTGGATTTTTCTCCAACTGCAAAATTTTCAAATGTTCCAACTGTCCATCTTTTGAACATCCTATAGCACTTAACATATTCCTTCAATTAAGAGAGTAATTTATATCCAATGCACAATTTCTAGACAATACAGAAAAATCATGAATAAGACCAAAAACTTTTCAAATAAAATACTATTAACATTTGAATATGTATATGTAGTTTTATTATTTTCCCATGCATATTTGTATCCAAAGTAATATAATATGCATTCTCATTTTTAATCTGCTTTGATTATGCTGCATGTATATGTATATACAGAATTTTTTTTAACAAAATAAGTTTTTAATAGTATGATAATAACATTTTAGCCTTAAAATCTTCTTATCATCAAAATTTACAACATTTTGCTTTGAACTTTCATTTGCTTCTAGATCAGTTTGTGTACTAAAATTTTAGTTTTTTGATGTTAGAAATCATACATCAGGTTTTCGCAAATATTGCCTAGGATGTAGCTTAATATTTTAAAAAAAAAACTATATAATTATTTCTTCATTGAGAGTTGCTTAAATGACCTGGCTCAATGTCAGAGAGAGACTACAGGAGTGCTCCCTTGATCAGCAAATGCGTATAGCCATCATTTACAAAATCTAAGTTCTTAGGAAATTTGCCCCCGTGGATCTGCCCTACCAGGTGCCTTACTCCTCCTTTCTCTGGAGTAAATGTTTTGGCCACAATATGCTAAGGCTTCTTCCATCATTTTGCCACCTTAGTATTTTTAGAGTCAAAATGGCACAGGAGCAAGCCAAAATACAAACAGAACCTCCTTACAGAGAATGAAAAAATTTCACATATATTTGCATAAGGATTTTCTTTTGTATTTAGAAATATTTGGTCATCTTTTTTATCCATACAAGTGCAAAATAGTTACATACTAACTGGGACAAGAATTGAGATCTCATTCACTTTAAATTTTGGTTTCAGCCAATTTAAAACTCTATTGCTTAATTCCTGCTATTAACAACCAATGCATTAGAGGAAAAAGGTTACCTTTGTATAGCAAGGCTAAGTCAAATATTGTAATGTGGACCTCAATATTGCTGATTTCTACTACTGTTGAGACTATTTAGTGACTCATCAGCTGAGATTTTGCATTTCGGTTTTGTGCTATTTTAAGGAAGGAAAAAAGGTTCTTTTCATTGTGACAGGTTACTTAGCTACTTTAACTGGGACACCTCTTTCAAATGAAGTGACCTTAAAAGATATGGACTTTGATTATGGCACCTTTAAATTAGTGTCTCCCAAAATTTAATGAAGAATAAAACTAAACATGACATATTTTGAACATTAAAAAACTTACCTATACAGGTGACTTTTTTTAGAACTTACCAATTCTACCATATTTGATATGTATTACATATTATGTACATGGTATGTATTTAAAGCCATGCTATAACTCAAAACATCAGTACATCTTTATTTTTAGTTGCCAAAAACGTTATTGGTACATTTTTGAGGAACTCAGCCCTGGCTGAATGGCTTTGCCAAATGACCTTCAAACTCAGAAACGTTTAAGATAACGGAGGCAAAGTAGGATGAAGAGAACTCAATGGAAATCAAGATAAATCTACTCCAAACTGCTTTAATAAGATATTTGGCACACTTGCCTAGTGCCTTCTACTTGTCACCATGTTTTATCAGAATAGGAAAAAAACCTTAAGATACATTTATGTTGTCACCATGATTCATTTATTCTACTCATTCAACAAATTTTTATTATATATCCATTAAGCACTAGGTAGTATACATAGCTAAGAACAAGACATAGATATACATACATATATATATAATTCTTGCCATCACAGAACTTAAAATTGAGAGATAGAGATACTTATTACTTGTACCACTAAAAGGAAAAAAAATATTAAACAGCTATAGTCTGATTTGGACTGCTCAAACAGAGAGAATACAATGGGCTTAGATGTTTCCAAAGAAAAGTCCTAACTTCATTATTATTTTCTTTCCACGTCATGCAAATTCTCATGGATGATGTGAAAAAAGGCCAATGCAACTTGCCTAATTTTTAAAAATCTTGATATATAGATTTTTGTGCATTTACATAAGCTTTATATT